>NW_016803685.1:0-134367 GCF_001698545.2 Rhinopithecus bieti | reverse complement strand
ATTGCATTTAACTGAATATAAAATAGCTGTTTTAAACAACTGAATACATTAAATTGGTGTAGATGGGAAATAGTGAAAATTGCTTTACAAAGAACATTTTATCTTAAACCATTATCAACTACTGGGAGAATTCTTGCACTGCATTTTAAATAGTAATCATAAAAAGAATTGCAATAAAATGTTTATATGGTGTTCTATACTCCTGCATATAGTGAGGCAAAATATCTCTATTGCTTGTGAAATTTCTGGAGCAATAATTTTCTCACTCGGTTTTCCTGTACATCTATATGTGCTGATTTTCCAATGATCTATTAGCTTCTCTGCATGGGTTACTCTTCCTAGAGGTTATTTTCTTACTACTTGGGATTATTCAAGATACTTCAGATGTGTTCATAAGCACAAAGTAATTCAAATGAAATTTACTCTCTGTTAGTTATAGCAACCAATCCAGACAATTTTGGAAGCCCTCCATTAAACTCTTAACCTAACATGAGTTTCATATCATGCAGCATTAATTAATACTCCCAAGGTTGCAAGTAACATAAAACCCATCCTAAACTGGCTCAAACAAAACAGGAGTTTGTTAGTTCATACAACTGGCAAGTAACAAAATAACTAATTTCAGGTAAGGCTTTTTCTTAATTACTTTAAATCTAGGCACTATCATGCATAGAAAACAAGCTGAAAAATAGAACTCTATGTAATTTTAATTTTCAAAATTATCCATAATAAACAACTTTATGATCTGTTGTTTCTAAGAAAAATCAATAAATGGAACCATTAATCCCTCTAATCCTACTATGGTAATGATATTATTTTTCTTCTAATTAGAAGGAAAGATACTAATATTACAATCCCTCTTCATGGCTGGATCTGTCCCTATAAGAGATACGACAAGTGTTCTCTGAGTAGAATGAATATAGGTTCTTACCAGAATTCTGTTCAGGTGTAAAGACACTCTTACTTAAAATGTTTACTACTCTTTTTTAAATTCAATTCTGAGAGAATATAGTAATGGATTGAGGAGTAAGTATATTAAGACTAATAATTTCTGTGAACAGATTTTGCCTTGCAGTTGCTACAGAAAAATTTGTAGGAAAAAATCAGAAATTTTCCCTTGTTTGCTAAAGCCTTTATCTGGAAATTTCTGGCTGTCACAGTTATAGATGTCAGTCATTAATTTTGATATCTGTATTCATGTCAGTTCAGGACAGCAAAACCCTTGGAAATGGACGGGTCCTATCTATGAGTAGAGTCAGAAGTACCACAAGTAATAGCTACATATTATTCAAATATTGTGTTTATTAGGAAATAAAAATGATTTGAACCTTTTAAACAAATTTCTATTTCTTTATGAGTAGCAGAATGATGATGATGATGTTTTTATTTTTGAAAATCCAGTTTTAATCTGGTGTCAGTGGAAGAATCAACAAACTCATTCTTAAATAACTATGGAAGGGTAAAAATCTACAAATATTCAGGTTAGCTTTAAAGAAAACCTGGGCACTCATCCCATTAGGTTCTATGGCATGACAGAAAGACATAGTAATATTAACAGAGTCATTCTGGCACAGGTAGTGACAATTAGACCGTATCAAGTGATGTACCATTATTTCTGCGTATTCTATTCTTAAGAAGTCTAGTTCACCATCAAGAAGAGAATTAAGCTCCACCTTTTAAAGGGAAAAGTAGACAGTAATTTGTGGAGATAGTTTTAAAACTAAAAAAAGGAAACACAAAGAAAATAGGCATAGGAAATGACCAGGCAGAGCACAAAAGGGAGGTCCCCATGATCAAGAGGTCTATCAAGAGACAATCAAACTCGCTGGTCATCTGAGGAAGGCAAATTAAAACAAGAAAGAAGTATCATGTTACATCCAGCAGGCTGGCAAAATTAATAACTCAGATAATACCAAGTGCTGATGAGGAAGTCTCATGAAGAGCGAATGTGATTGACACTATTACAGCCATTCTAGAAAGCAAATGTTAGAATTTGACAGCGTTACTGTAAGAACACATTTGCTCTTTATCCCATGGATCCCATTCTGGGTTACATACTTTAGAGAAATTCTCACCAAATGTGTACGTGGACATATATGAGAATGTTCACCCCAATGTTGCTTGAGGTGCTGGAGACTGGGAAGTAAAATAGATTTTAATGTAGTGTGTACTGGACAGCAATAAGAAGTAACAAATTGCATGTATATATGGCAGAATGCATAATCCTCAGAAAAGAAAAGTCCCTTAGTTTAGAATGTCGGAAATTTTAAAACATTATACTATTCATGCGAAAGTTAGAAAGATATGTAAACATAAAATATCTCATATTTTAAAAGGACACCTGCATGCTTGAGAATATATATCAGATGCATTACATTTAGGGCCAATAGTTAATGAGAATGGTAGTGTAGATCATGGAAAATAGGAAAAAATAAGAATTAGAAGGGAAATTTGCATGCACTGGTACCAGCAAAAATATGCAAAACAAAAAACCAGAGAAGTCTGACCAAACAGATTCTTACCATCTGAGATCCAAGGAAACATGCACACACATACACACACATGCAAACACAAACACAAAACAATTTAAGTAACCACTAACAGGATGGCACTCTAAGTTAAAGTATATCCTCATGATGAATATTATCCATCTATCAGAATGATGTTTATAAATATTCTCATCATTTATATAATGGTAAGTGTAAAAATATCAGGAAATTAAATAAGCAAAGAGGGAAAATGCAAATAAAATATGTATATGCATAAATACTGAAATTCATAACAATCTTAGCAGTAGAAAGTACTCAGGCATTTAAATTTTAAATTGTTTTTTATCTTTTAATCTTGTTTTTTTCAAATAATTTTTGTTATGAGCGTAATAATAATCATAAAAACATATATTCCTTTGAGATCAAGTATCCCTTTTAAAAGATAATCAATCAAAACTTCTAGTCTCAGCTCCAACACGTAAAGAGCCTGGAAGTCATCACTCTCATCGTTATGAAAACAACAACAACAACAACAAAAAGACAAAATGAAAATCAGCTACTCTTTTTGGCCCTATCAGAGAACTGAATTTGCAGGATCACCCCCAAATCTAGGGACACAGGTCAATCCACAGGGTCATCATGGATGAAATCTACTTATCTGGAGTAGAAGTCACTGGAATCAAACACTGATGTCACTTAACTAGTAGTTTTGACAAATTGTTGGAGGCTGAGTATGGGAAAGCATGAGAGTGAGAAACTACGGGGGTGACCATGCTGGGAGACAGGAAATGTCACACTTTCCTGGCTTTGCCTCCAAAAACCACCCTAGGTTTCCTTTATGAAGATCTGAGAGAGATCACTTCACAGCTCTGTCTAACACAGGGAAAAGTTATCCTTGTGAAATAGGCCCAGGTCCTCCAAAACAAAGGCCCACTTCTAAGAGGAAAGACCTTAGTGGAGCCTCCTCACCCTGAAACCAAGGGAGAAGGGCATTTTTCTCATACCAACTTCCTGGAGACTTCCTGTCTCCCCTCGAGTGGTGGGGAGACCTATAGAAGGAAAAACACATGACGGTCACAGGCCAGAAATATAAGCCTACCCAAAGGTTGAGAAATAATCAATCCTAAGATTCTAGGGTGTCCTCTCTCCCACGTCTTACAATCACACCAAAAGGGCTCTGGTATAGTAACAGAGGATTACTGCTGAAAGTGATGCAAGACAAAGACTTTTGAGGAGGAGTCTTTAGGGAAACCAAAAGTCAGGAAGGAAGACAAATCAAAGACACTAGGGGACTTTAAAACCCTGGCACCTCTAGCAGTAGCAGTCATTAAACAAAGCCCCAATGCCTAGCCAAATTAACGTAAATACACCAGAGACTTATTTACCCCAATTCCTAGAAGAAATGAATAAATTCCTAGACACATACAACCTACCAAGATTGAATCGTTTGTTATCATTAAACCTAGATGACCAAAATACCAAACATGAAAGTTTTTAATGGTTAAGGATTTTTTCTTTTTTTAATTTTGGAGATATCAAAGGGAAAACAGTTAGAATTTGTGTTTCATATGTAAGAAGAGGTCTATACTGGGAAGCATAAGTTTTCTCAGTATTCACCGTGTGACATCTGGGAAGGAGAGAAGAGTAATTGCAGGATAAGATGAAGCTCAGGAAAAGAAAGTTAGAGGATATCAAGACGAAGTTTAAGAAAATCAGAAATAACTAGAGTGAAAATTTCATTGACTGAAATTTGGAATTTGTGATCTGGCTGTGACTTTGCATACACAAAGCAAGTCATTTTGTGGGCTTCATATTTCTTGTCATCATAATCTTTATGTAAAAGAAAAAATATGTGAGTCAAATGAAACACTGCTAGTGAATCACTGAAGTAAAAAGTAATTATTATAACATCAGTAGTAATAGCTTCTATAGCATGAATACATATTATATGCTGGCATTTTACACACATTTCTTCCTTTTGTTCTCACAATTTTCCTTGTGAGATGGTAGGTATTATTTTATTAGTCACACTTTTGATAGGAAAATGATGTTTAGAAAATACAAAAGACACACAGTTAGCAAATTCAAAGCCAAACAAGATCTGTCTGGCTTCCAAGTCTTAGCACTTTTCATGATACTAGAAAGTTCAAAACAACATAAAGTATTAGGGCACCAGGTATAAGTCCCATACATAAGAAAAGTGTTGGTAGAACAATAGTATGAGCAATCCAATCTGGTGAGTCATCTATAGTGAACTTCTGTTTGGCTTATTGCAACGTTTGTAGGGGTGTTTATACATATGTGGCATATTTATCTAACTCCTATTTTGCACAAATGAGTGTTAAATTTTGTGTGCATTTTTTGAGCATTCACCAACTAATGATGCCAAATTTGGGAAGGCAACCCAGAAGTGTACTCTTTTGCTTACGGGGTAAAGATGTATACTTTATCATTTATTTATTTGCAAGTAGATAATTGAGAGGCTCTCAGTGTTAAATTGTTTGCACTCTGTTAAATGATTTGATGCTGATGGGCCCCAGATGTCCTGAAAATGTTCCCGCACCCTTGATGGTTCCCTCTGTACACTCATTACTGCCTTAGCAAAGCAGAACATATTTACAAATTCTAGGTCACCATCTGCAAAGATGTTATGTTGTGTCTATTTCAAATAAAAAGTATACTCATATATTATGAATAACATGATGCCCTTTGAAAAATATGATAACATAAGGGTATAATGATCAACAGAGTATCTTTGTGATTAGGAGTCTCAGAATAAGAATTAGACAGATCTGCCTACAGTCCTAGCTTTTCTACTTAGTGATGTGACTTTGAACACATCACATAACTTCTGTGAGCCTCAGTTTCCTCATCTGAAAAATGGGAAGAAAAATACCTCTCCAGGTTGCTGTAAGAATTAAATCATATAAGAATTGTGTAAAGAGCCCAGTGCTGAGCACATAGTAAGTGATTAATAAATGATTAGTTTTGTTAGGAAACCAGCATAGTAACTTTGCAAATGTCAAATATATTTTAATTTCTCTGCAAGCCATATTTTTTTAAAGTTTTTTTTATTATACTTTAAGTTCTATGGTACATGTGCACAATGTGCAGGTTTGTTGCATATGTATACATGTGCCATGTTGGTGTGCTGCACCCATTAACTTGCCATTTGCATTAGGTGTATCTCCTAATGCTATCCCTCCCTCCTCCCCCAACCCCACAACCGGCACCAGTGTTGATGTTCCCCTTCCTGTGTCCAAGTGTTCTCATTGTTCAATTCCCTCCTATGCAAACCATATTTTTAAAAAACTGATCACCCCTGACATCAATCTTGTTTTTCATAAGAAAATATGGGTGTGAAAATCAGGAATTATTTAGAAGTAATTTCTTATTGAATTTTTTTCACCTCCCATTAAACACAACATGCTTAGCTGTCCAGAATGTTGAATGTAATATAAAGGAAATCCAGATATAAAGAAAAAATAAGAGAGATAGTCTACTCCCTGGGGACTTGGGAGATAATAGGGAGAGAAAGTGATGGGAGTATGGGTGGGAGGAGGCTTTCTTTCACTCCCTATTGGGACTGTGTGAGAAGGCCAGTCAACCAGATATGCGGACACCCCTAAACAAACTCGGTGCTGAGTGGTTAGCCTGAGGACGAACTTCCAGCTCAGCTTTTTTAGAGTAATCTAGAATCCACGTTATGGATAGGACTCAGGGTTCCCCATGACTTCACTGCCTCCTCTGAGGTGAAAGACAGTGGACCTACCCTGGGAAAAGGCCAGGTGACACTGAAGCAGAGGCTGGGGTTACTGTGTCTGTCAAGGGACTGAATGGAAGATGAGGCACAAAAGATTCAAGTGGCCCAAAGGCTGCAGAGGGGCTGAGTTACCACCTCTGGCTGAGACAAAAGATACCATAGTATCAGACATGACAAACTTCTGTCATAGCATAGAAGAATAATCAGAAACCAGGTAGACAAGCGATAACATGCTGGAGATCTGAAAAGCCAGCAATAACACCCTTAAGGTCTCCTGCCCTCAATGTTGACATGACTTCAACATTCCCTACTTGGTTTCTGGTTGCTTTCTTGAAAGGAGCTCCAAGGGCAGAAGACATAGAACTACGAGAAGCAAAGACATTTTTCTAAGTTGAATTAAGCATTATCTAAAGGAACAGCTTGATATTCTACATCAGACTAAGTTTTAGAACCAAAGGTTATTTTCCTTCCTCAATACCTAGTGTGTCATGGCTTAGGAAGAATTTTGAATTAAAGATGCAACAAAGGTACATTTTTTTTCTGTGCACTTCTAGGCCATAGTGTGAGTAAGTATGTGGCCCTGTTTCATTCTTATTATTGCCCTTACTGAGGTTATTAACACCCCCAATACCCTTTAACCAAACCCTTTTAAATGGAATTTTCTAGGAGGCAGTGATTGGCTTGCACTGAGAATCAGCTTTCTCACCCCTCACGCTGGTGGCCACCACATGTTTAGAATTTGGCCTTTCATAGCCTTTGGCACTATAATGGAATTTTAAATCTCTTGACAATGCTTTCTAGTTCAAAGCCACAAGCTTGGTCTCCTCAGCACCAGAGGCTAATCAACTGAGTTAACTATAACTGTAGGGACCACAGACAAGCCTCAAACCATTCCAGAGGACTTTTAAATGTCAATAATGAGGACTTCATTATTGATGTTGTTGATGATTCACCTATGTAGGGGCTTTAAGAAATGTCTGTCCTTTTCATGTAGTTTTTCTAGATTGCTGTGTAAGTGAACAATATTTTCTTAAAAAACAAACAGATAAACAAACAAACAAAAAAGGGGCTTCCAAACATTTGCTATACATTTTGCACTTAGAAATTAGAACCTCGCTCCCAGCTATGACCCTATATGGAGACAGTGATGCACATGAAAAGTAAAACAACAACTCTGTCTAAGAGGTGTCTTCATTAAATGAAGTGGACATACTTAAAAGTATGGATTTGCACATACCAGCTGGGCCACTACAAATCCAAAATTGTGGTTTGCACATTACATTGTTCAACACCCTCTATGCTTTCTTCATCATGATTTGCAAGTGTGTCTGTGAAGAAACTGAAATTTGGCATGGAGAATCTTATAGTTACAAGATTATCTAAAGTCTGAAATTTTCAGGAATCATTTGACCAATAAAGCATATTTCAGCCTGCTTTATTTGCTGACCACTGTTCCACCTAAATTGTTACCATTCTACTTAATTTAGACAAGGAAGCTAGCAAAACACACACATTGACTACAGATCACTTCCACATATTAATATAACTATGTGTAATAAAATGTATACTATATACTATATACTATATAAAATATATGGTAATAATATGATAATATTACTGCCTACTCTTTAAGATACAAGACTCCATTGTTGGGATACACAGATAAATGAAACACAAGACCTTTTCTTGTGTTTTTTCTTGGAGAACAGGTTACCCAATGGAGGTTAGAACAAAGGTAGACCCGTCAAGCAGGACTTGGAGCCACAAAGGAGATCCTGCCACAGGCACTGTGAGGAGTTAAGGAGGAAATGCACTGGCAGTCACGGCTAAGCTTCTGTTCTGTTCAACGTAAACAATTTTATAAGTACCATCATCAGAGCATACTGTGACTGTAATAAATCAAGACAAAAACAAAACAACCACATAATCATGTGTGATCATGGACAAAACAAAAACATCATCCCGACCAAACAAATAGACCAAATATCCTCTGTTCTGGCTAATATGAGTAGCTGCATCACTACTCATTGAAACATTTGCCTTACTCACCTTCAAGATAAGAATTATTAAGATGCCTAATCATAGAATTACCTGTTTCTTCCCAGTATCAAATCCAGAATAAATCCTCACTTCCTTAAGGTCTCCTCCAAATCACCTAACCCTAGACAAATCCTAAAATAAGTGATTTCTAATACCCTTTTATTGCGATGCCCCACAAGTTAATAATGAAACAAGTCAGTAAACCCAAATTGGGTCAGATATAGTTGTGTTTCTGGTGGTATCTGACTAATGGAAATGACATCACTTTGCCTCTTCTAATGATATTCATGGAATCTTAGACTCTTAGACCTGTGAATGCTTAAGATCATGTAGTCTGAATTCAGCTATGTGTGTAAAAACTCTACAACATTTTTGACATATTATTAAGCATCCTTTAATAAATACCTGTAGTATTAAAACATACTTACCCAATAAGGAATCCCATATTAGAGATATAAGTATCTCTAATTATTAGGAAATTATTACTTATGTCAAAGTCCAAATCTACCATTCATTAACTCTACCAAGGCTCTTCTCTCTTGATTCACACACAATGACACGAACCTCTTTTCTACGTGACATGGATTCAAATCTCTAAAGACGCCTACTGTAGTCCTCAATGTTTTCTCATTTCAGGTTCAATATTATCAGTATATTATCAGTTCCTTTGATTATTGATCCTTTCCATAATTTACACTCTATACAGTCTCAATCCCTCTCTAAACATATTCTTGTTTGTTACAATGTCTCTTAAAGAGTTAGCCTGTATTTGAGAATGGCATTTCAGACAAGGGCTTATCACTGCATGGCTTCTATCTTGGTTTGGATCTGTCCGGTTCATTTATTGCCTCAACCCAAAAGCACATTGAATGGTATAGCCATTTAACCACATTGTTGGATACAATAAGTGGATAGAATAGATTCTGGAGTCAGACTTCTTATCTTCTCATCCGTGCTCTATGGTTTAACAGATCTGTGACCTTGGGCAGTCATTTTAACCTTCCACCTCTTGGTTTTTTCACCAGTGATCAGTGAGAAATGTCATACCTACATCATAGAGTTGTTGTGATTAGGGAAGGAAATATAAATAGTCACAAAAGTATTTTTCACAAAGTAAATGCTATATAAGGGTTTTCTCTTACTATTGGCTACTGTCTTTGAAACACAGGCATATCTGTGTAACTATAATTTTGTTTGCTCTGGGTTTGTTCATGTCTTTAAACATTGTTTACATTTACATTTACCTTTATTAATTGTAGAGTTTAAATTTGACTCAGAATTCCACCCTTTAGAAGGTATTCTTAAACTTTTAGCCTCTAAATACTTTATTCAATATCCATCTCAGTTTTATATCACCCCAAAATAAGCTCTTCACTGAAGACACTAAATACATATATTTGAATAGGAAAGATATGAAGGCAGAGTCCTTTAACACACCCTTAGCTATCTCCCTTCCAATAAATGGATTCATTAACAATACACATTTGGAGATGCTCATTATAGAAATCCTGAGTCTACCCAGTAGTAAAGCACCCAGATCAAATCTCTTCATGTTTTAAAAGTATATTATAAGAAATTCTGTCAAATGATTTCCTGAAATCTTGACATAGTCTTTAACGTAGCTCTAAACCAATATCGAGGAATTCTATTAAAAATAATGTATTCATCTGGCATAGCTTAATCACAAAGTCTCATGCTGTCACTTCTTTAAGTCCTCATAGATACACCATTTTATCATTTTATAATATTTTCTGTCACAACATCAAGCTCACTGGCTCATAGGTGTCACTAACTGTATCCAATTTCTGAAAATTGGGACAATATATACTAATTTCTTCATTCTCCATAGCTTCTATTTGACATAGCATTTCATACATCACCAACGTTGGTTTATCAGTTTAATCTGAACTCAATAAAATATTGATGAGCTATTCACTAAGCTCTATGAACAAATATTTGAATAGAAAAAGTTTGAGAATGGTGCTCTTTGACATCACCAGACCACAAAATCCTTTGGGGACGGCCATTCATATCTATATTCAATCAATCAAGTGTTTCAGTTAACTAGGTTTCAGGCCAGTAACTTTCAAAGTTTTTCACAGTGAGTCCTACTAAGAAATACATACACTTTCTATTGATTTTCTCCTATTTTTTATACACATACACACAAAATGAGAGAGAAAGAGAGAGAGAGAGAAACCATGCTTAATATTACTATATGATATTTTCTAACCTGTTCTAGAAAAAGAAGCTGGGCCCAAACCCACCATACTGGTTTTATGACCCAATAATAAGCAAGCCACAGTCCGTGATTAGAAAAACACTGCTCCAGCACATCTGTTTTCATGTCTTTCTTCTAACTGAACCTAATACAATTCTGTATCAGCTTGAATGTCTCTATTAGCCAATTGGCTAGACTATGATACAGTAATAAACTCCAAAATCCTACTGGCTTAAAACTCCAGTGGCTGATTTTTCAGTCTTCACGTGCATGGCAAGCTCATCCTCATATTAGCCCCGAAGCTGAGAAAGGTTCCCTCTCCGTGTGACCATTGTTGCCAATTAGGAAAATGAAATGTGGCAAATTATGAGCCAAGTCTCTAAATTTCCACTTGGAATTGACCCTGTGAATCATGTCCACTCACATCTTATTTGTCAAAGCAAGTAACTTGGACACTCTCAGATCAAAGAAATCAGTGATATTTCATCCTACCACATATCCAAATGGCGGAAAAATATGATATTTAGGAACAATTTTGATGATCACTATAATACAACCTTGTGATCACAAAATATCAAATTCAGCATAAATATCTCATCAGGATTAATGGCCAGGATGCTTAGGTGATGCTTCATGTTCTCTGTGGCCTCTACTGATTCCTTCTGGGATGTTCTGCATTCTTCATTACCCTTCTTGCTTATATTTGAAGTAGGTGTTGAAGATTATGCCTGGAAGTTGGGAAACTGATGGTCATCATATATGAAACAAATTCTTTAATGTAGGCTGGTAGTCTTTATGATAGTATAAATTTCTCAAAGGAAATGGGTTCCTTATCCATGTATTATAGTCATATACACACACACACACACACACACATTCAGTCACACCCATTTTTTGTCTTTCAAGTAATTCAAATTATTTCTCTTTTTTGGATTTTTTTATATCCCCTTACCATATGTCTCACCCTTTTCAAAACACATAGTGATTTTTAATATCTTTTCTCTAATCAGTGTTCACTTAAAAGGATTTACTGGTTGCCACTGTTGTAATTAGGTTTTTTGCTCTGAGATGAATTTAATTCATGGATTTTAACAATGGATAAAAGAACCATAACCTTGAATTGATCCTTCTCATGAGGCTTCGTTTTTTGTTTGTTTGTTTGTTTGTTTGTTTGAGGCTTAGTTTTAATAGTCCTTTGTTGCTCAAAAGCCTTTCCAGTTCTTTTCTTTTACCCTTGGGGTTGAGAAGTAGTTATCTTCTCTAACCCTATAAAAAGGCTGAAGTCTGAACTCTCTCTAACCCCTTTCATTTCTACTTGCAAACAAGCCAATGCTTTGTAGTCCTTATCTCATTTTTGTAATGCCCTGTCAAATGCAACCAAGACTAACTCTAACACAGGCTGACATTCTGTTTCCCAATCTCTTTTTACAGAACTCCAAATTCATTGGGTACTGACTTGTTTGCCTTCTAAATTTTTGCAGACAACAAGTTTACCAAATAGTTTGTGACTTCATAATGTAGTTTACCATCTTTCCAGCCTGCAATAAGAGGGTTTTTTTGACTGTCAATTGTACTGTAATTGCATGCTATATATTTTAGCGCATTTTAGACTCATGTTGTGGAATAACTCCAGTTATTATGGTATCAAATTCCCGAGTCATTCAGTAAAGCTACATTAGGCTACAGTGGCTTAAAACCACAATGATTTATTTTTCATTCCTGCTACGTGCCCAATGCAGGCCAGTTGGAAACTCTATTCTCTCAAGGCCCAGGCCAAAGGGAAATCCATCTCCATGCTTTCATAGTTATTGAGGTAGGAAAGGGGATACATGAAAATTGTGTAGTGGCTCTTTAAACTTTTGCCCAGAAGGTCACATGACAGTGACTACTTTTAAAGAAGATAAAGAAATGAAATCATACTATGCGCCCAGGAGTACAGATAAAATATTTGTGACTAGCCCTAATGAGTATCACTTTTTTTGTATGTTTCTTGATAGATACTGTGATAAAAACTGTACACATCTTCTTGTTTAATTCTCAGAATAACTCTACACATTGAAAATCGTTATCCATTTTTATTATGTGAAAAGTTAAGATTTGGCAAAGTTGGCATAGACATAAAACTAGTAAATGGCAAGACCAAACATTGAAACTGGGTGTGTCTGATGCTGGTGCTCTTAGGGCCTTAAATATAATGAGAAAAGCAAAATTAAATGCAGGACCATCAGTCCTAGCTATTCTCTCTGGAGACGATTAATGCTTAACTCCTTCAGGCATTTGATACTCTCAAGTAATTTTCCTAATTATTTTTCAAATGTCTTCCAAAAAGTTATTATCATTCCTCTCAATATATTATTAATAAGATCAGGCTAAAGTGCTGTGACAAATAGATCCTAAAATATGTCTCAATACAACAGATGTTTATTTGTCATTCATGTAAGAGTATAGGTTTTTGTTCCTGTTTGTCAAATGGCTGTCCTTTAGTTGTTAATTTAGGGACAAACTTCTTCTGTATTTTGGCTATGTTATACTGTAGGGACTTGTGTCTGTGTTCTGTAGAAGAAGCCTCAGACAGAAGTTATATACATCAATTCGTCTCATATTTGATTGGCAAATATGAATCACATGACCATACCCAGCTATGAGAGAAGCTGGAAAGTGTAGTCTTTGGTTGGGCAGCTGCATCCTAGATACAACTTTATAATTATGGAAGAGAATAATGGATTTTTTGAATAGCTAACCCCCACAATACCTACACATACACATACAAACACACACACACACACGCAAACACACACACACAAACACACACACACTCTTTCTCTCTCTCTCTCTCACACACACACACACACACACACACACACTGCCCCATCAAAACCTGATCCTAGTAAAGGCATTATATTAATCATTTATACCTTAATGTATGTTCATTAAATACCTTTTCTGAAAGATTTTGCATGGAAAAATCTTATATTCCAATCCTAAACATATTTCACAAAACCACCATTAAATGGCATCCCACAGTCAAGAAATTTGGAAAATGTTAGTTTAAAGAAAGGAAATAGATTTTCCCCAGAGGATTTTCGCAGCTTCTAAATGTGTTAATATGAATTATAAATCTTTAAAAAATAAATATTGAGTGTAGATTTTCCCCAAAATATTTGACCACAGAACTCTTTTTTTGAGAAATCACTTTTTTTTTCATTTCAAATTACTAGGGTGACTAGGACAACCAGATTTGAAAACTCAGTTTTTGGTTTAGAGAAATTAAAAACTCTGTTGAGCTTGAGTAAACTAAGACTTGAGTTTGGGTTCCCAGCCCTAACATGATAGGGAGAGTCTTCTCCCCTTACACAAAAAGCCAGGCCTTTAGAAACTTGTGTCTGCTGTTTTGCAGTAGATTACTTTGGAAAGGGGCACCCCAGAGCCCTGACTCTCTGAACTGCACAATACCTTCTGCTCTGGGGGCTGTTGTTAACATCAATACAATGCAAATGTGAATTCTCTTTACAACTTGGAGCAGTGTTCTTTTATAGCACCAGATGACCGGTCTTAGGCCCTCAGGAGCCCTACCAGAGGAGTGGATGTCCTCATTTCTGTGAAGTCTCCACCCCATTCTGTGCTCCCTGTTTGGAGCCAGATAATAAAAATAATCCCAAAAACAAACAAAAGATTTTGCTTGCTGGCCAAATTTCAGATCAATAGAGCAGCTGGGCGAGATCCAAGATTCAGAAGCTTGCGTGGTGAGAGAGGCTACAGATCATTAAAGATGAACAGAGCCATAAAACACCAACACAACTGGCACAACCAATTGCAGTACTTTTGGCAGGCTCTGCACAGAGCCCATAGATTGAACATTCCAGGAAACTAGGACAACCCTCTTCACAAAGAGAGTGGGTGGAACCCTCTCAAGTCACCTGCAAGGTGCACTGTGGGCTCAGGCAGGGAAACTCGCTTTGCCTCTCTGGATGATTGAGCCTGTGTGTTGCATATAGTGCTTGAGAGCTGTGTGCTTGTCCAAAACAATTCATTTACATAGCAGCAGTTAAACGTAAAGGTCTAGAGTCCTTTTCAAATTCATCACACCTAGAAATAATTAAAAAATAACAGTTTAATATTTTGAAACAGTTGCTACAAATCAGAGCTTGGAACCTATATGAGTTTTTAATACATGCTATTATCAATTTACTGGAAAAATGGCAGTCTCCAGGTGGAGGCATGTTATTTCTCATTTGTAAACATAAATATGAGAATGAGTATATAAATGAATGAATAAACTCTATTCTGAAGCCAAGCTCAAAAGTATTAAGGAATAGGTTGAAAATCCATGCTTTTATGGCTCAGCTAGTTTTGTCTGATTGGTACCTCTGACTATAAGCAAATATTAAATTTTAAAATGAATTACTGACATTAAATAAAAGGTGGAAATTTTTTACAAGCAGGTTGTTTTCTTTGCAAAGGGATTTACTACAAAACTACTTTTAAAAAATTGAAGTACAACCTACATAGAGTGAAATGCACAAATCTTATGTGACCAATCTGATGAGCTTTAGCAAATGGATATACCCAAGTAACCAACATGCAAATCAAGATATAGGTCATTTCATCATCCAGAAAGTTTCTTCATGCCCCTTACCCGCCACTTAACCCTTTCCCTAGCACAGTCAACCACTGTC
This sequence comes from Rhinopithecus bieti, assembly GCF_001698545.2. Lineage (NCBI taxonomy): Eukaryota > Metazoa > Chordata > Mammalia > Primates > Cercopithecidae > Rhinopithecus > Rhinopithecus bieti. Next base: position 119,178 of record NW_016803685.1, on the reverse strand, counting down.
AGTTTTCTATCCCTGTGTATTAGTTTTGTCTGTTCTAGCCTTCATATATTGGAGTAATACAGTATGTAGTCTTTCATATCTGGCTTTAGTTCAACACAATGCCTGTGAGATTTGTTAATGTTACTGAGTTTTATCAGTATTTCACGAATATACTTCTATTTATGGACATCTGAGTTATTTCCCAGTTTGGCTTATTATAAATAAAATTGTTAAGCTATTTTGTACAAATCTTTTGTAAATATATGTTTTATTTCTCTTTGACAAAACCTAGGAGAAGAATTCTTGCATCAGAGGGAAGATCAACTTTTGAAACTTACTAAGTGTTTTTTCAAAGTGGTTGGATATATGAGAGTTTGTCTGATCCATAATTGCACCAATATTTCCAGCAGTTAGGCAATTCTGGCAGTATTAAAAATATTTCATTATTTGGTTTAAATTTGCATTTTCCAGACCATTAAAATTGCCAAACACCATTTTATGTGCAAGTTGGTGGCTGATATATCTTTATTGCAAATAAAAATAATAAATTTCTATAGGAAATATCAATATTATACATATATATATATATAGCCCACAGTAGGTGCTCAATAAATGTTCATTGAATTAAATAGAAAATTCTCATAATATTTTCAAAATGTGATGTTATTTTCAAAATTTCTTCATATAAATACTAATATATAATCAGAGACACATTTATGCGTGAGGTTGGCAGTAGGCATGTTCATGCCCCTTCAAAATGGATTCACTCAATATCTTGATTGGTCCAAGTAATACATGGAAAAATTAATCTACATGTATGACTCATAGCAGACCCTCCGAGTGGGGCAATGGAGGAGTCAACTATAGATATTAAACATAGAGTAGAGGAGAAAAACTATGAACTTCGCTGCGAAAGATCTGAATTCAAGATCAATCTCTGTAATTTTCTAGCTCTATGACTCACTTAAAGATTCTGGGTCCCGGGCAGGAGCAGTGGCTCACGCCTGTAATCCCAGCACTTTGGGAGGCCGAGACAGGCAGATCACAAGGTCAGGAGATCAAGACCATCCTGGCTAACATGGTGAAACCCCGTCTCTACTAAAAAATACAAAAAACTAGCTGGGCGAGGTGGCGGGCGCCTCTAGTCCCAGCTACTCGGGAGGCTGAGGCAGGAGAATGGCGTAAACCCGGGAGACGGAGCTTGCAATGAGCCGAGATTCGGCCACTGCACTCCAGCCCGGGAGACAGAGCGAGACTCCGTCTCAAAAAAAAAAAAAAAGATTCTGGGTCCCAGCTAATCATTTATATAATGGCCATTAAATACCACCTATCTCAGAAATTTACTGATGATAAATTGATTGCAGAAGTATAAAAGGACATAATCTTGAGCTTGCTTAGGAGAAAGCTTGTCCTGAGACACAAAGTAGGTAACGAACGCTCTTCAGATACCTTTAAGGACTGACAGAAAAAAAAAAAAAAATACAACTCATGGCCCATCGGAGTACATGTTTTGGAAAGCAAAAAGACTCCTAAATTACCAAGAGTTATTGATACCGTGTCATACTTTTTATAACAAATAGTGAAGCTCATTTGCTATCAACAATAAGATTATATAAAGTCTTCAGATATAGGCTTCCTTGGATAAATGGACCAGGCTATTTAATTAAAAACAAATATTTCTATAACTAACAAAATCTATAGAAAACATGAAGTAATTAGTGCACAAAACCTACATATGATAAGCCACATTCAAACAGACATAAATAATGTAAATACACCTAGTGTAATTATAGTCACTGATTCAGATCTTGTTTTTGCATGCATTGTTACACCCTCTTGAATCAACATTTAAATGCCAAAAAGTAATATTTTCATAAAAAAGACACAAACTTGCTTAACAGGCTAAGAAAAAAAGATGTTGATTCTAATTACTTTCCACCACGTTATTGTTGCAAAGTATAAATCTGCATTTCAGTGTTCCTGTTAAAATAAATCTCCTTCTGATAATCCTTGTCCAAAGATTTCTCCTATAATTATGTTACAAAATAAGAATACAATGAGAGTATTAAATATTTTTATGGTTCATTTATTCAAGACAAATCTACATTAAGCATAACCTTGATTTAACATATTGACCATTTTAATATTATCACAAATGTTCTGCATCCTTATGAATATTTTTCCTGCAATAAGTGCATTAGAATGCATCTCTGAAACATATACTGATTTTTGGTGTGTGTAGATGGGTGAGATTTGTCTGTCAGACTTTTTCGTTTATAATATACAATAAGAAAAATTATAGCAAAAGCAATTTAATTATATTCTAGTCACATCAGAATTTAAATGCATATATATTCACATTATCAATAAAGTTAAATTTTATTCTATGATAAACTTGGTTTCTGTAAATGCATGTCTCCAGCAGTTCCTGCTAATTTTCATGTTTTTTCTACTCCAAATATACCTTCTAGCAAAACCTTAGCCATGAGCCTGAACACAAACAAAAGAAAACAAAACAAAATTGTGTTTGTGCATTTTTCTCACCTAGGAAGGAGAAAGTGACAATCTAGAAAGGAAAAACAAAATCAAGTAATCATCTCTGTTCTGAAAGTAGATAATGCAGTATGACTAGGAAGTTAGTATAATTTACTGGTAGGTTTGAAGTTTAGTTGTGTAGCTGATATTCAAGGAGTTCTATTTGTGGTTTATTTAATGTTTTAGGTGAATTATGTTATTTATACAAGTGTTGTATTTTTAAAAAAGATATAATATTGACATTTGGAAATCAAAACTATATTTTATATTAATTTCAGCGGTTTACTGTTTTAAAGAACTATGATGAAAGCTGTCCTAAATCAAGTTAATCTTTTGTAATTCAAATGATTTCTTCCTGATTTATTTGGGGATTTAGAAACTTGAGTTCTTATAAACCAGGTGCTAACTTTTTTTCCTTCCTCCATATTGCCCAGTAAGCTGTTATTTATGTTAGTGTATTACGCAGCACTCTGGTTTTCTATATCACCCAGGTAATAAATAGTATTCATTACCTACTATACATACTTGTTTCTATTCCTTAAAAATTGAATTTGCTTCTTGTATTTCTGGGAGGAAGGGCCAAAGAAACATTATTAGCATAGGTTTGGGGAAAATTACATTTATTTAAGTGTTTTTGATCTTGTTGACATATTTCAAAATCTGTAGGAAAGATAATTTGAAAACTTAGTCACATCGAACCCTCAACTTCCAGATGTAAGCTAGAATTAGAGAATGAGGATTAGAAGATAGAAGGAAGCCTCCATAAATTTCACTGAATGCCTTTTAATAGGCGTATTCACAGCTACTCCAGGAGAAGGGTATAAAGGAAGTAATTTATGGGATAGACTAGGGAGATGTGAATAGCATTAGGATGAAGAAGTCCAAATATCAGGAGATGGCTTAGGCGGGGTTGATCTATTCACTCGAAGGCATTTTCTGACCCAAGTAAGAAGCAGAAGTGTGTAAAAGGAGTAATAACACTTGCATCTTAAACAGGCATGCATGTAGACTGAACGCGACAGGGTTAGAAGCAATGCAAAAGGTCTGGGACAATAGCCTGCAGTCAGGAGAAAGACAATCCAGAGAATCCAGGGTTTCTTAAAAGAAAATCCACTAGGGTGAGGTAGCTGCTCACCATAAGAAGGAAACTGCAGAAGCAAATACACATAAAAAACAACGGATATTGCTTGAGTTGCTTCAGTTAGACAGCTACATTGACACAAGAGTAGAGCCTGTGACTGAAGGCAGACTGGACAGCAAGGCTGGCTGGGCTGGCCTCTGAGCCAACACCATGATGAATAAGAATTTGGGTCTCAATTCTATACCAATTAGGACACAACTCAGCTGTATTTGAACATATTCATAGGTGTTTTCCTAAACATGTAAACTCTACCTTCATTCCAAAATTCCTATAAAAAGCTGCTCTTCTTTGGCCAAGAATATTTCTCTAGCTTTGCCATTTTTATCTCTACCCTAACTTTAGACACAGCTCCCCTTTAAGCTATGAAAACTTGACTTTGTTCTTGATTTACTGCTTGGCCTTGCCTTAATTTAGATTTGGTTAGTCACCTACAGCCTATTCCATGACTGACTCAGAATTCCTAGATGGTGCTTTCTCTCTTCCCAAGACCCCAAGCCAATAAACTTCAACCCTGAAGTATCACACATCAGTGCTCAAACCCAGCACTAGATACCACCAGCCCACCCAGTTGCTTATTTAAGAAAAAAAAAAATGGTGATGGACTCACTAAGTGATTAGAATTGGCTCAGTTAAGATTGATCCTAATGTATAAATACATTAGCTAAATACCTAGCAAGACTTCAAAGAGCAGGGATGAACACTCTTGTAGTACAAAAAGCTTTACAAACATTGTCTCATTTTATCATCAAACAATACCACAAAGAATTATTGTGTTGATTTTGCAGCATGGGAATTGAAACTAAAAGAGAGTTAGTTGACAGAAGTTGGTGAAGCTATGTTATGAAGCTGGGTATAAAACTAAGGTTTATTTGATGTAATTAAATAACCATCTTTTTCTACTTCCCGGTGGATATCAGGTTTCCTCCAATAGTCCCTTTGTTTTAGAATCTCGAAAACAATGAAATAAGTTACCCTAACCAGAATAGAGGGATGATCTGATATGCTCTCGATCTTTAAAGTGATTGTGCTATTCTCCATCCTCAAGTAGATGGGAAGTTGAGCAGAATGAAGAACTGAGAGGTCTCAACACTTAATGAAACTCTATATAAAGGAAAAAGTGTTCTTGAGCTAACTAAGGCTGGTTCTCCAGTATACCTGAAGAGAAAGCCAGGAAAATGAGAGTAAATCCATGGTTTCTGAGCTAAAGTTCACATACTTAGTTCAAGAAGTCGAGAATGTGTAACATGATGATTAAGAAGAGGCATATGGTTTATAAAAAGTGACCTGAGTTTGCCAGTTTAAGGCAGAGAATGGAGACTGTCATGTGTCTGATTTGATTAGCAGATGGGTTTTCTTTGACCTGCAGTGATTTATTTAATTTTATTTTTTATTAGAATGCCCTTACGTGGAGTATACATTATCCAGTTCACCACAGTTTCCATAATTTTTTATGGTCTTTTCCTGACTACTTAGATCATCTGTATTCCCCATGGGCCTAATCTTAAAGGTGTTTGAGATTGTACCTCTAAAATGGAGACTAGGTGGGGAAATGAATATAGGTTCAACAAAGAGAAAAAAAAAAAGATGTACACTGTACTTCTATTTCCATTTAATCTCCTCAGTAAATTTGTGAGGAAATGATTCCCACCATTCTGAAGAGGAGGACACTAAGGACCAAAAAAGTTATATCATTGTTCTTAAGCACACAGGCTAGAAATAAGTGAACAGGGGTCCACCTCAAATCTGCTTGATCCAAAATCAATATTCTGGGCAATGCACTGTGCTGCCTGCCTGCACCACTGCCATACCTGACCACCCGGGAATAGTTCTTCAATATCAAAGCGTATTGTCTCTGGTGGATACAAAGTTGTTGTTGTTGTTGTTGTTGTTTTCCATTACATTTGCCCAGCAATTTCAAACTATTTTAGCAGTGATTCTCAAATCTTATGCTGCATAAATATCACCTAGAAAGCTTGTGAAAAATGCAGATTCACCACCTGATCACACTTAAGAAACTGTGATATAAAAGTTGAGGCACTATTATAATAGAGTGAAGCATCATCATAGACATAATTCAACTATGGGAAAATTTACCGTGCATCTTAATGCCAGCCCATTTTCTATATGCAGCTAATATTTCCAAACTTCTAATGAGATATATAAGCGATGTTAAGTTCAGTGAACCCAGGATTCTTTATTTAGCAGTACATTATGCCATTTTAGAACTTCCTCTATTCAGCTGAATTATTTTGTTAGTATACATAATTGCAAATTAAGTCAGTGAGAATTATACTCAAATGTTTTAGAACCAATACAAATACAATCATTGGAAGAGTTAAAAACATAAGCCAAATTTTACTTTTTACTGGTTTTAATGAGAGAAGTGTGTGTGGTCATACCAAGTTAGCATATATTGTTACATAAATCTAGGTAATAACAAATTTATTAGAACATGTGCAATTGAGTCCTGTTTGCAAAAGTACTTTCTCACTTAAAGTCTGACACACAGTGGAATTTCTATACATTTTTGTTGAATGAATGCATAAAAGTATTGAACTAAAAAGGGCATGAACTTACTGAATTTTTTTTAACAACAAACATTTGGGGACCCTCTTTTTAAAGTTTGTTTTTGTGCCAGTTAATAACTCCATTCCAGAAAACATTTTACACCGAAGGATTATCCACCAGCTTGCCTGGTTCATCACACATGATTTAAAATAACTTTGGGCAATTTCCAAAAGTTATTCCTACATTTAAACAAGAAAACTTGTGTGTGTGGTGGTGGGGGGGGAGTGTAAAATCCATCCATCTCTAAGTGTAAAGTTAAGAGATGAGTATTCCTAAAACCTTTTAAGCAACTCAGTCAAAATTTTAATTTTATAACATTTCAAAGAGATGATTTTTTAAAAAGACAATACTCATTTTAAGTACAACTTTTGATTCTTTATTTCTTTGGGTTTCAGGGACTCATGTGATCCCATTCAAGGAAAATCATTCTTTATATGCTTTTATCTCTACTAGAATCCTGCTCCATCAGCAATTCTTCCTCCTGAAGCTGTTCCTTCTTTCTGACTACTTGGCTACAGACTCCCTCTTTATCTGCCTTTTTCCCATCTTAGCCAAGATCCTCGATGAAAGGGTCTATAGTTATTGTATCCATGTTCTTGCCTCCTTTCAGACTGCAAGCAGCCAGTCTCAGTTTATTTACACTGTCTATTGACAAAGTCAATGGACTTTGTAATCCTTATTCTACTTGACCGCTCTCTTGCATTTGACTCTTCGGACATTTCATCTCCCTTGGTTTCAGTGACACCGGTTACACCTGTTTCTCCTCCCACCTGTTTGACCTCTCTTCTCTGTTTCCTTCTTGCCCCTTTTATTCCAATTTCCACTAAGCCACGCTATTCCCCAAGATGATGTCCTTTACTTTTTCTCTTTTTGCTATACACTCCCCTACGTTACTTTGTCCTAGTGGCTTCCAAATCTATATCTGAACATTCAATTTCTTCCTTGAACTCCATACACATTTGTAGAGTGGACACTATATATATCCACCTGGATGTGCAATGGGCATCTCAGAACAAAATTGAACTCTGTCTTCTTTCGCTTTACACTCTGCGTTGCCATAAATAATCTTTTTTCCTCAGGAAGCAGTATTACTAATTGCCAAGCAGCCTAAATTCAGTGAAGGATAGATTATGTCCCCCTAAGAAACCTCTTTGATACCCTCTTGTTCATAATTAATCCAAACTTGTGTTGCCTTTGTGTCCTTGACATATCTCCCATACCAAAATCCTCTTCTCTGTCTACTCTGACATGACCAGGAGGTGAAAAATAATGAGAACATAAAGTCAAGCAGTAGCAAGCCTTTTCTTCCACCACGATCCCCAGCACCCTGCCACCTTCTTCCCTCCATTGTGAAATCTTTTCTGATTATCAACTCCCTACAATTCCTGTGGTAGAATTTGCTGCCTTCTGCTTTGTGTTTCCCTAAACAATTTACAAACCCTTATCTCTGTAGATTTTGTTTACAGGTTTGTTTCTCTTGTTGGGATTATAATCTTTGAGTAAAAAGTCACATTTTATTTTTTTCTCTATGCCTACCACAAAACACAAGAGATTTAATACTTGTTAATTAAGTGAATGTGAAAAACAATAATTTTGTTGAAGACTGAAAACTAGAAATTGGAATAAGTTACAAAAGTATAATTAATAATCAAGCAAGCACTCAGTCTATTTGCTAATGTTTGTTGAACACTCGATATGTGCCCATGAATACTGTACATAGGAGCTAGGCTGGGGAATGATTCATTGCATCTATGCAACCAGAATAACTACCCAGACAATTTTAGGGACAATGTCAAAAATAAAATACATAAATACCTAGAAAAGATGTTCTAGTGAGTTTTGTATTTAAAATTTGCTTATTGAAAATAAAGGATTATTCATTTCAATAAAAAGATAACCAAAACTTTTCCCAGAACCTAATTTTCTTGATATTAATGCTTACTTCATTTGACAGATCTCCCCTTCATTTCATATTCTGACAAATGAAATAGTGATTTTACATTTCTTTAAAGAAGATTCATGTTATTTAAACTGCACTTGAGTGTCATTCAAGTGAAATATTTTTTAAAGTGGTAAAGCCCAGTGTGTTCAACAATTTATTACTATAAAGAATATTTAAGGTATAAATTACAGTAATAAGCAATTCTACTGAACATAATGATGCTTTTAAAAGAATCTAGGAAGACTTCTGGTTCCAGAAAAGATGAAATAAGTATACCCCACTCAATTTCTTCTGCTAATTAAAACTAAAATTCTACACAAAATCCAAATGGCAACTATCAGAAGACTGAAAAGTGAGGAGAAGAAAGCAGGTTGGGTAGGGATTGGTGGTGAATTCTCTGGCTTGTTTTGTTTCGTTTGGCCTTTGTTTACCCCACTCAGGCTGCTATAACAAAATACTGTAAAATGGATGGCTTATAAAGTACAGAAGTCTATTTCTCACAGTTCTAGAGGCTCGAAAATCAAAGAGCAAGGTGTTGGCAGGTTCAGTGTCTGGGCAAGAGACCATTTACACATAGACGCACCTTCTCCCTGTGTCCTCACTTGGTAGAAGCAGGAAATGAGCTCCCTTGGATCTATTTTATATGGCATTAAGCCCATTTATGAGGGTTTTGTGATCATGATCTAATAACCTCATAAAATACCTCATCTCCTATTGTCATCATCTTGGAGGTTAGGATTTCAACACATGAATTTGTGGAGGGAATGGGAGGGTGGAGGAGAACACAAATATACAGATGATAGTACTCCTTATATAGTCTGACCTGAGTTCTAGAGAAGCTCCAAATCAGAAAAGTCCAAAGGTCAAAGGCAAAAAAAGTTTCCAAGAAAAGCATGCTCTCTCTAGCCAAAGGACCAGGAAAAGGGCAGTCCAGCGGAACAGAATTATTTTGACTGAACCTGTCTTACTCCAGATGAACACCATGAAAGGTTTACCTGTGCCATTTACCCTATTCATCAGACATTGCAGTCACAGAGACTGCTGGGCGAAGCCTATTGATAATTCCCACTTTGCACTAATAGGGCAGTATTCCTGTTCTTTATTCTTGGGTTCTATGGTCATAGAGAGTATAGGATGATGCCCTATTGATTGACCATTTAAAATTAAATTGAATATAAGTGTTCTAATCATATAAATAAGACAGAGATTGGCAGAATGGGTATAAAAACATATCTCCACTATATATTGCTTACAAAAAATTCATTTCATATGCAATTACAGGTAAATTAAAAGCAAAAGAATGGGCCGGGCATGGTGGCTCACTCCTGTAATCCCAGCACTTTGGGAGGCTAAGGCAGGCAGATCACCTGATGTCAGGAGTTTGAGACCAGTTTGGCCAACATGGCAAAACCCCATTTCTACTAAAATACAAAATTAGCCAGTGTGATAACATGTACCAATAGTCCCAGCTACTCATGAGGCTGAGGCAGGAGAATCACTTGAACTCACGAGGTGGAGGTTTCAGTGAGCCAAGATCATGCCACTGCACTGGAGCCTGGATGACAGAGCAAGACTCTGTNCTCCACTATATATTGCTTACAAAAAATTCATTTCATATGCAATTACAGGTAAATTAAAAGCAAAAGAATGGGCCGGGCATGGTGGCTCACTCCTGTAATCCCAGCACTTTGGGAGGCTAAGGCAGGCAGATCACCTGATGTCAGGAGTTTGAGACCAGTTTGGCCAACATGGCAAAACCCCATTTCTACTAAAAATACAAAAATTAGCCAGTGTGATAACATGTACCAATAGTCCCAGCTACTCATGAGGCTGAGGCAGGAGAATCACTTGAACTCACGAGGTGGAGGTTTCAGTGAGCCAAGATCATGCCACTGCACTGGAGCCTGGATGACAGAGCAAGACTCTGTCTCAAAAAAAAAAAAAAAAAAAAAAAAAAAAAAAAAAAAAAAAAAAAAAAAGGAAAAGTAAGAATGTAGGTGGAAGGATTATATAAGGCTAGGAATTCAAAGCTGCAGTGAGCTAGCTATGATTGTATCACTTCACTCCAGCCTGGGCAGCAGAGTGAGACCCTATCTCAAAAAAAAAAAAAAAAAAAAAAGTAGAAGAATGGAAAAGATAAAACATATGTTTGCCAACTCTAATCAAAAGGAAGCTTGCATGGCTATATAAATATTAGACAAATTAGACTTCAGAGCAAAGGAAATTAGCAGGCACAAAGATCTTTACATGATTATAAAATGGTCAATTCACCAAGAAGATATAATAATCCTCTATATGTATGCACCAGCAATAGAGTTTTAAAATATGTGAAGTGAAACTGACAGCATTGAAAGGAAAACTAATTACTACAGTTCGGGAGGTGAATACCCCTTTCTCAGTAACTGATAAAATCACTAGTCATATAGCTGGGCGCAGTGGCTACACCTGTAATCCCAGCACTTTTGGAGGCTGAGGCGGGTGGATCACTGAGGTCAGGAGTTCAATACCAGCCTGGCCAACATGGTGAAACCCCATCTCTACTAAAAATACAAAAACTAGCTGGGGGTGGTGGCAGGCACTTGTAATCCTAGCTATTCAGGAGGCTGAGGCAGGAGAATCATTTAGGAGGTGGAGGTTGCAGTGAGCCGAGGTTGCACTATTGCACTCCAGCTTGGGCAATAAGAGCAAAACTCTGTCTCAAAAAAACAAAAAAAATCACTGGACATAAAATCAGCAAGTATTTAGAAGGTCTGAACACGACCAACAACTATTGGGACCCAATAAATATTTATAGAACATATTAACCTACAAGAACAAAATGCATGTTCTTTTCAAGCAAACTTGAAACATTCACCAAGGTAGATGACATCATCAAGGCAGATGACATCATTATAACAAACATTAACAAACTTTACAAAATTGAAATTCTGTAAAATATGTTCTCTGGCCATAATGAAGTCAAACTGGATATGAAAAACAGAAAATGCCAGGTGTGTTTTTCATGCACTTGGAAATTAGACAAAATGCTACTAAATAATCCATGGGTCAAAGAAGCAGTCTCTTGTGAAACTTAAAAATATAACAAAGTAAGTATGTGAAAAGATGCTTAACATCATACGTCATTAGGATATTGCAGTTTAAAACAACAATGAGATACCACTACACACATATTAGAATTGCAAAAATTCAAAACACTGACAACACCAAATGCTGGTAAGTATGTGCGGCAACAGGAACTTTTATTTATTATTGGAGTAAATGCAAATGATACTGCCACTTTGGAAGACAATTTAGTAGTTTCCTATAAAACTAAACATACTGGTACCATATGATCCAGCAATAGCATTCCCTAAATAGCATTTAGCCAAATGAACTGAAAACTAATGTTCACACAAAAGCCTGCACATGGATGTTTATGGTAGCTTTATTTACAATTGCTAAAACTTGGAAGCAACCAAGATATCCTTCAGTATATGGATGGATAAATAAACCGTGGTACATCCAGTCAATGGATATTATTCAGTGCTAAAAAAGAGATGAGCTATCAAGCCACACACACACACACACACACACACACACACACACACACACAAAATAAAAGACATGGAGGAACCTTGAATTCATATTACTAAGTAGAAGAAGCCAATCTGAAAGTGCTATATACTCAGGATTCTGACTTTATGACACTCTGGAAAAGGCGAAACTATGGAAACAATAAAAATATCAGTGATTGCCAGAGTTAGTGGGAGAAAATGATAAAAGAGTAAGAGCACAGGGGATTTTCAGGGCAGTGCAATCTGTCTTTATGATGTTATATGGTAGATATAAGTCATTATGCATTTGTCAAAATCCACAGCATGTACCACCCCAAGAGTGAACTCTAATGTAAATTACAGACTTTGAGTGATAATGATGTGTCAATATAGTTTCATAGAATATAACAAACGTACTACATTCTAGTGTAGGATGTTGATGGGGCTAAGGGAAGACTGTATGTGGAGGCAGAGGAGTATATAGAAAATTAATGTACCTTATGCTTAATTTTACTGTCAATCCAAAAGTGTTTTAAAGAATAAAGTCTGTTTTAAAATAAAATAAAACAATAAAGGTAGTTTTCTAATTAATCAGAAAAAATCCAATTTAATTAACCTAAAGTAGAAACATGTAAGTAATAAAACAGAGGCTGAAATTAATAAAAGAAAATGTAATTAGAAAAAATAGAAAACTATAAAGGCTAGTTTTCTTAAAAGAACAGTAAGTTATTTTAGGTAACTTCCTCATGCACTTGATTAAGGAGAAAAAACAGTGAGGGCCGGGTGCGGTGGCTCACGCCTGTAATCCCAGCACTTTGGGAGGCCCAGGCGGGCGGATCACGAGGTCAGGCGATAGAGACCATGTTGGCTAACACGGTGAAACCCCGTCTCTACTAAGAATACAAAACATTAACCGGGCGTGGTGGCGGGCGCCAGTAGTCCCAGCTACTAGAGAGGCTGAGGCAGGAGAATGGTGTGAACCCAGGAGGCGGAGAGTGCAGTGAGTCAAGATTGTGCCACTGCACTCCAGCCTGAGTGACAGAGCGAGACTCTGTCTCAAAACAAAACAAACAAACAAACAAAAAGAGTGAAAATTATGCACAATCAGGAATGAGTAAAGAAATATAATAACAGATTTAAAGAGTAGTTACCCCAAAAAACTACATGCAACTATAACAGTAAATTATAAAATCTAGATGAAATGGACAGTTTCTTAGTAAAATACAAATTACCAAAATTTAACCAAGGAAAAATCTAAAACCTTGAATCAATTATTTACCATAGAAATGGTTGAAAATATTATTAAAAATCTATTATTACATAAATTAGAATCAGATGGGTTCACAGCTGAATTCTATATCACTCATAAAGAACAGATAATTTTAGTATTATTTAAACTAACCTGCATAAAGAGAAGAAAAGTTTTTCATGTAATTTTATGATGCCCCCTAAAGTTAATACCATCTGAATAATATATATATATATACACACACATAGACATACACACATACATGTATGTAAAGTCTAGTGATTGCTAGGGGTTAGAGGGAAGGAGGGATGAAATGGCAGGGCACAGGGATTTTTAGGGCAGTGAAACTATTTTGTATGACATTATATTGGTGGATACATGTCATTTTTGAAAAGCAAAAAAAAATTGAAGTAAATGAAAATGAAAATACAAAATATCAAAGTCTGTGAGATGCAAGTAAAGCAGTGCTTAGAAGGAAATTTTTTGCACTAAAAATGCTTATATTTTAAAAAACAGGAAGTTCTTAAATCAGTCATCTAAGCTTCTACCTCAAGAAATGAAAAAGAACAAAATAAAACCAAAATAAGCAAAACAAATTCAAAACAAGAAACCAATTAAATTGAAAACAGAAAACAATAGTGAAAAATCATAGAAACCAAAAGTTTGTTCTTTGAAATGGTTAATAAAGTTATAAACTTCTAGAGCAACTAAAAAAGAAGAAAATGAGAGAAGATACAAAGGTATTACCAATATCAGAAATAAAAAAAGGGGTATCATTATAGGCCCTACAGACATTAACAAATTATAGGGAAATATTATGAACAACTCTGCCATGTATTAACTGAACAATTTAAATGAAATAGACCAATTCATTGAGAGCCACAAACTACCAGCTCAATTTCACAGAAATTTAGTCCAGATGACAAATACATTCAAAATAAGTATGGCTTAGAACACTCATTTACTTATCTGCATTCTACGTTTTCTTAGGTCTAGATTTTTGCCAAATTATCTCTCAATAGTGTGTGTGTGTGTGTGTGTGTGTGTGTGTGTGTGTGTGAGAAGATGCTTTTATTCTATGTCATCCAGAATTTTTAGTTGGTCTTTATAGAAGATTATTTCAATAACTTGTTCTGCCATTAATAGATGCTGTATCAGCTTGAGCATGCACTCGACTCTATTGTGGATTCCTTAATTCAATAAGGGTAGACACTATGTCATGTTTGTGTGTAAACCAGGCGGTTAATACGATGTCCCGAACACATTGAATAGAGGGGATTATAGGTTTGAACTTCTTTTTAATGCTATTGATGTAAATTCTTTAATTGCCTTCCAAAAATATTGTGCAAATTTACATTTTAACTAAAAGTCTATGAGAGTTATTTATTGTGTTTACTCCAGCACCAGGCCTTATCATTATTTGGAAATTGTTCCTAATCTGATAGGAGGAAATAATATTTCATTTTTAAAATATTTATTTCATTAACAGTCACGTTGAACTATTTTTCTTGCTTTCTTTGCACATTTATTCTTTGAAAAGCTTATTTATATATTTTATAAAGAGATATGCTAAAATAATGTCAAAACATTAAGAAGAAAGTAAAAAAGCAAAAGATAAATAGAGAAGCAATATTTACAATATATTTGACGGAGGGTAAATGCCATTAATATAAAGTGTTCTTATCAACCAATAAGATAATGATGCACAAATTAATGGGGAAAAATTGGCCAGAAATATAAAAGCCTGTTTTTAGAAGAATAAATGCAATTTATAAGTGAACATAATTAAAATTAACAGGAAAATACTATTGAGACAGAAATTTTCCCTCTCTTTTTTAAAATTACACTTTAAGTTCTAGGGTACATGTGTGCAATGTGCAGGTTTGTTACATATGTATACATGTGTCATGTTGGTGTGCTGCACCCATTAATTCATCATTTACATTAGGTATATCTCCTAATGCTATCCCTCCCCACTCCCCCCACCCCACAACAGGCCCCAGTGTGTGATGTTCCCCACCCTGTGTCCAAGTGTTCTCAGTGTTCAATTTCCACCTATGAGTGAGAACATGTGGTGTTTGGTTTTCAAAGCTACCGATGACTTTCTTCACAGAATTGGAAAAAAACTACTTTAAAGTTCATATGGAACCAAAAAAGAACCCGCATTGCCAAGACAATCCTAAGTCAAAAGAACAAAGCTGGAGGCATCACGCCACCTGACTTCAAACTATACTACAAGGCTACAGTAACCAAAACATCCTGGTACTGGTACCAAAACAGAGATATAGACTAATGGAAAAGAACAGATCTCTCTCTCTCTTTAAAGCATATGGTTAATTATTTTGTTTTTTTCTTCCTTTACTTTTAGGCTTCACTATCCTAAAATCAGATAGTAAATCTACATTTGATCTCAATATTACATGCTTTCATTTATTTTACACCTTAAGTTGTCTGGAATTAATTTTTCTGTAGCACATAATTTGGGTGTGGTATTTTTAAAAGTATGTTTTCAGAGCTTTTTTTCTTATATATGATGATATTATTATTATTAGTGTGCTTTGCCATCAAACAGTATATACATTAGAGCAGGTTCATGAAAGTCAATGGTCTTTGAATTTATTTCATTATCTGCATTGTAATGAAAGACCTTAAACAGTCCACTTAATTCTTATTTGTAAAAATTGGATAAAGCAGAACTCACTATAGTAATAAATCCATCGGACTCTGTAAATAATTTGTACATTTTTAGAGTCAGTAGAGTTAAATAGTAGTAATAAGATCTAGGTCCTGAATATATAGGTTCAAAGTCTACCATGATCACTTATCAGCTGTGTGATCTTGGTTAAATTACTTACCTTCCCTGGGCCTCTATTTTCCCATCTGTTGTATATAATTTATATAGCTTTTTATTTTCTAATAACCAGCAGCATTGACCTGCCATGACCTAGTACATCCTCCAAAGAAGCAAAAGTTTTATTTTTACTTCTTTATTTTTGCCAATATAATAGATATAAAAGGTATATTTTTACTCCTTTAATTGGTATTTCATGACTAATAATGAGATCAATAATACTTTCTTAAATTTAATGCCAGTTGAACACCCTTTCATGTTAACTACCTTTTACTATGTTTGCCCAGTTTTATATTGGAATATTTCTTTTTTTTGTGTAAGTTTAAGTGGTACGAGTGTATTTTTGTTTCATGGATAACATGTAACAAAACATTTCCTTAGTGGTGAAATCTGGACTTTTAGTGTAACCATCATCTGAATAATGTGCATTATACCCATTATGAAATTTGTCATTCCTCACTCCTCTTCTACCCTCCTGAGTCTTCAGTGACTATTCCACCTTCTATGTCCATTGTTTAGCTCCCACTTGTATACATTGTTTAGCTCCCACTTGTAAGTGAGGACGTGTTGCATTTGACTTTCTGTTTCTGAGTAGTTTGACTTAAAATATAGCCTCCAGTTCCCTCCATATTGATACAAAACATATGATTTCATTATTTATGGCTGAATATTTATGGATTAATAGTATTCCATTGTATATATGTGTAAACACACACATACACACCTTGTTTTCTTTATCCAGTCATTTGTTAGTGGACTCTTAGGCTGATTCCACATTTTTGCTATTGTGAATAGTGCTGTGATAAACATATATTTCCCTTTTTAATATAATTATTTATTTTCCTTTGAGTAGATACCCTGTAGTAGGATTGCCAGATTGAATGGTAGTTTTATTTTTAGATAAATCTCCACACTGTTTTCCATAGAGGTTGTACTTTTACATTCCCACCAACAGTGTATAAGCATTACCTTTTCTCCTCATCCTCATCAACATCTGTTATTTTTTTCTTTTTAGTAATAGCCATTCTGACTTGTGTAAAATAATCTCATTGTGGTTTTAATATGCATTTCTCTGAAAATTAGTGATGCTGAGTGTTTTTTTCATATGCTTATTGGCCATTTGCACATCTCCTTTTGAAAAATGTCCATTCATGTCATTTGCCCACTTTTCAATAGGGTTATTTGTTTTTTTTATTGTGGTTGAGTTGTTTGAATTATTTGTAAATTCTGGATATCAGTCCCCTGTTGGATTCATACTTTGCAAATATTTTCTTCCATTCTACAGGTGGTTTTTTCACTCTTGAGTATTTCTTTTGCTGTGCAAAGCCTTTTTAGTTTAATGAAGCCCTATTTGTCTATTTTGTTTCTATTGCTTGTATGTTTGAGGTCTTGGTCAAGAATTCTTTGCTTAGACTAATGTCCAGGAAAACTTTCCCTGGGTTTTCTTCCAGTATTTTTACAATTTCAGGTCTTACATCTGAAGTTTTGCTCAAACTTTATTTGATTTTGTATATCATGAGAGATAGGGGTTCAGCTTCCTTTTTCTGCATATGGAAATCCAATTTTCCCAGCACCACTTTTTTGAAAAGGGAGTCCTTTACTCAGTGTAACTATTTTTATATCAGTACCACGCTGTTTTGTTTACTGTATTTTCATAGTATAATTTGAGATCCGGTAATGTGTTTCCTCCAGCTTTTTCTTTTTGGTTAAGATTTATTTGGCTATTCAGACTCTTTTTTAGTTTTGTATGAATTTTAGGATTTTTTTTCTAATTCTTTGAAAATGATCTTGGCATTTTTGATAGGAGTTGAATTGAATCTGCAGCTTGCTTTGAGTAGTATGGTCGTTTTAACAATATTAATTCTTTCAATCAATGAGCAAAGGATGTTTACTCATTTGCTTTTATTACCCAGAGTGTCTTTCCAGAGTGTTTTGTAGTTTTCCTTATAGAGATCTTTCATTTCCTTGGCTAAAATATTAATTCAGTATAGTACTGGAAGTCCTAGCCAGAGCAATCAGGCAAGAGAAAGAAATAAATGGATTCTAAATTGGAAAAGAGGAAGTCAAATTATCTCTATTCATTGATGACATGATCTTATGCCTAGAAAATCCCGAAAACTCCTCCAAAAAAATCTCCTAGATTTGATGAACAAATTTAGTAAGGATTCAGGATAAAGAGTCAATGTACGAAAATAAGTGGCATTTCTATGCACCAGTGGCATTCAAGCTGAGAACCAAATGAAAAAAAAAAAAAAAAAAAAAAAAAATTACCAAGGAATACATTCAACTAAAGAGGTAAAATATCTTCTTTTCCTTCTATTTAAATTCAGATTTAGGGAGGATAAGAGGAAAAAACAAGGTCTCATCTCACTTTTAGGTCATAAGAATGTGGAAATCCTTTCTTAAATCCAAAGTTAGAGTACCTTTCCTTACCTTCTCTCTCTCTTTCCCTCCCCTCCTTTCCTCTCCTGTCCTCTCCCTTCCTCTCCCTTCCTTCCCTTCCCTTCCCTTCCTTTTTCCTTCCTTCCTTCCTTCCTTCCTTCCTTCCTTCCTTCTTTCCTTCCTTTTTCTTTCAGCAGGGTCACACTCTGTTGCCTAGGCTGCAATGCAGGGGTATGATCACAGCTCACTGTAGCCTCAGCCTCCTGGGTTTAAGCAATCTTCCTACCTCAACCTCCTGAGTAGCTGAGACTACAGGGGCACACTACCACACCCACTAATATTTTTAAATGAAAATAAATAAATAAATAAAATATTTTAAAAGTGTTAGTTTTTGTAAAGATGGGGGTCTTGCTATGTTACCCAGACTGGTCTAGAACACCTGGGCTCAAGCAATCCTCCCTCCTCGGCCTCCCAGATTGCTAGGATTACAGCCATAAGTCACCTTGCCCAGCAAAAGTACCTTTTCAAACAATTTTAAATACCACCATTTCAAAAAATTTCCATGAGTAAAAATATGACAAATTTTCTTTAAATTTTTTAAAAATCAGTTAGGTTATTTACAGTGTTGCACGAACTGGAGTGTTCTAGATCAATATTCCTCAGAATGTGGTGTAAACCAGCAGCATCAGCATCACATGGAGCTTGCCAAAAATGCATAATCTCAGGCCAAACCCCTGCTGAAATGCAGTCTTTATTTCAACAAGATCCACAGCTTATTTATATTTAGGTTGAGAAATGCTAGTACAGATAATGCATTAAAATAGAATCTCAACATAGGAAGTACCTATCTCTGCTAATATGTATTAGCCATTTCTGTGTCATATGGGTGGCAAATGTTTTCCTACTCTATAATCTGAGTGTTTTTTTAATTCATGGTATCTTTGTCATACATTTAAAAACTGTTATGTACTCAAGAATGTTTATCCTTTTCCTTATGAATTCTGAGAGCCTTGGCTTCCTTAGAAGAAACTCACCCAACTCAAAAGCAAACAAATATTTTTCTATTTTTTTAATATTTTCATTTTACAAAATCACACAACTTCTAAATGTAATCAACACTTTTTATAAGAAGCAAAACATAATAAATTTTAGGAGATCAGAATGTGAAGTTAATTTATTATTCATGATAGGCTGCTTTATAACTAGGCAGCTTTTTTATATGTCATGTTCACTGGATTATTGGAGTATATTTTCCCAGATGCTTTCAGGGCCATTCCAGCCAAGAGTGTAAAGCTTTCTGAAAAATAACTGTTAGAATGAAGAAAAATAGTTAAAATTAGCAGATTGATACACTAACTGTAGACTGATATTAGCATGCTTGTCTCTGTCCTTTTTTTGTTTTTTGGAATTAGGTCTAAGGTAAATGTAACACTTTTACAGTCTTTCTAATATTAATTAAAATAATATCACAGTACCATGATTTGTGGTCCCAGATGTGAATGTGTGATTCATTGCTGTTTAGTCACTCTTGGACCCAGTTGAGAAGCGTGTCATGTTGTCTGAGAGATTTGGGTCCTGCGACCTGATTAATTGATGTACCATAAACGTCTGCAACACACCTATCTTCAAAGACAATATATTGTAATACTTAAGTGCTTAGATCCTCGACTTTGACTGCCTGAGTGCACATCTCAGCTCCACCATTTAGTACAGCTGTGTGACTGAGCAGTTAGCTAAACCCTCAGATTGAGTTTCTTCACCTGCAAATGAGGATAATAAAAGTACCTACAACAATAAGTTTAGGAGGAATAAATCATTTCATATTTTTAAAGTGCTTAGTTCAATATCTGATATGAATTAAGTGTGCTCTAAGAGCTATTATTTTATACTGCTAGATATTATTATTTAAAACATGTTGAGACAAAATATAGTTATTTAGTGTGAAGAAGGGTACATAGATATTTTCTGTATTAGAAATTAATAGAGAATAGGTTTTTTTACCTCCTTGGCATAAATGCAGATATAAATTTAAAATGAGTGATTTATTTAGATACCAGTTGTGAGATTCTCTATCCCTATAGCCAAAACACTCACTGTTTCTTGTAGGTCTTTTCATCCTCTGTTTCAACGTCCTTTCTTATGATAAACAGGGACATACAAGAACATAACATCCAATTAAATCTCCTGAACTTTGTCTGTTATATGACAAATAGGTTTGGGTATTCAGAGCGTATTCACTTATTATATTATACAGTCACCAATATAGCTTCAATAATAAAAACAAATTAGGATTTTACTCTTAAAGTGAACATTACTCTTAAAGTGAACATTACTTTTATAATGAGGAGACATAGTCTTCCTTCGACTTTAACATTGCGTCTTGTTAACATCTCTGTTTCCTTTCCTTCCCCTCTATCATAATAAAGTTTTACTGGAAAGAAGAAAAAGATAAAACAACAACAACAACAAACAATCCCTGCTCTTAAGGGAAGTGGAAGAAAATGACTGATAAGGATATCAAGCTGGTAGCAAGTTTTATGTCCAGCTTCCTCCTGCTGCCATTGTATTGTTGTTGAAATAAATATTGGCTACTGAAGCCATATGAAAGTACATAAGTAGCCACATAAATCTGGCTATGACTATGTAATCCACCTCTTTCTTTTTTTTTGAGATGGAGTCTCACTCTGTCACCCCAGCTGAAGTGCAGTGGCACAATCTCTGCTCACTGTAATCTCAGCCTCCCAGATTCAAGCTATTCTTGTACCTCAGCCTCCTGAATACCTGGCATTCCAGGTGCCTGCCACTACATCCAACTAATTTTTGTATTTTTAGTAGAGGTGGGGTTTCACTATGTTGCCCAGGCTGGTCTTGAACTCCTCACCTCCAGTGATCCACTCATCTCAGCCTCCCAATAATTCATCTCTTTATAGAGAAAGAAATAGTCCTCCAAGAGCCGTACAAATATTCTGGCTTTAATATCTTCAGATTTTTGTAGAATATGTTAGTAACAAATTTGAAAATGGTTTTGTAACTATATTTAAAGTTTGAAATTGCACCCACTTTTGTTTCATTTCCCAGTAGTTACTGTGCAGATAGTTCCATTATTTCTCAAGTTATAAGGTAATTTTACTGAAAAATTTCTAAACACTTCATTGACACAAGCTAAAAACTGCACTTTGCTTACAACCAACTGAAGCAACATTTTTATCATCAAAACCCATTATTACTTTATTTCCTAAAACCTTGAAAAAATCAGAATATATATTTTTCTCTTTGAATATAAAACTTTTTTTCCTTTAGGTATACATATAATGTTTGTGTCTGACTTTTCCAGCAGAACATTCCAATTGCAGTACCCAAACCAAGTGGAGAGATAGATTATGTAATTTCTTATCTCTATTGCACGAGCACTACATACCCGAGCTGAAGTCTAAAATAACAAGTTGAAAATATTATATATGTGGCTCATTTAGTAAATAGAAACTTCATCTCTGGTACCATTTATGTTTTTATGGAAATAAAATTGAAAAGAAGACTAGATTTTCGCAATGTTACTAATATGGAAATATCACGTTGGTAAAGCTGGAGAGAAAAATGTTATTGTTTTCAACATGTCAAATTTGCTAGCTGTCTGTTATGTGCTTTTACACCACCAGTATACAAGACTTGGCAAAAAAATATTTTTAAAAATAATCTGTTTAGATTTAGATAGTTTTACACTGTGAACCCTGGATATTCTTCTGGGACAGATAGCTTCCCTAGGAACAATGGTTTTATAGAACCTTTCACACTTTCCACATTTTTTCTTTGCCCAGGTTATTTTTTTAACTCTTTCCTGTTGTTGTTTTTTTTTTTTCTGATTAGCTTATAGCTCTGTAATTCCAGCTGTTTCATTCTGTAACTCTAAAACCCTATCGCTGGGGAGTTCTGTGTAATTGCCCATAATATGTACCACATTATCCATTTCAGGAACTGTGCTGAAAGACAGCAGCAATAAGGGGGTTTCTAAAGGCAGTCTGGCTTACACTAATGGACCTAACAGGAAGGAAATGCAATTTGAAAGAAGCTGATGCATATGTTCTATTGCTGAATATAATGTTTGATTTAATTATTAACTGTCAGTGATGGAGAGGCAGATCCTGTTCAGCTCTACTTAGACTGCAATGCTTTGCATTCAAAGAAAATAAATGACCAAAGTTTGTCTTTCAATCTATAACTTAACAATAGGAAATGAAAGTTCTTTCTACCAGGATATCATAGTTTTCTGAATTACCTTTATTTTAGGCACACATTGGGCAATGCTTTATTTTTTTAAACCCTGTTTTAAAAATTTCTGGATATCATTTTCTTTTCTTTTAGATTTCTTTTCTTTTTTGCTAGTATCAAACATGAAAACTTCCTTTGATAAGTAGTTTTGAATTACAGTCAGTCTTGGATTGAGTAACTTTCCAAATCCCTTTCTTGTGAGGGTTCTCTCGTGTGTTGACTGGCAGTAGACATTTCAGTGAGTAGGGCTGATATGCGTAGCCGTCTTTGTCTTCTTTTTCTCAGAATGAGTGATTTGGCACTGAGCTTCTGTCCATTTCTTTTAATTGGCATTTTGTGACTTCCAGTAAGGCTCTCCCCTACTTAAAAAACCCATAATTGTATGTGAAAGACAGAGGGCAAGATGTAAAGAACAGATTCACTAGAAAGCAAATATGTTCATGCCTCTTCTTAGTTACTTTATTCCTACATTGATAGAAAATGACTTAATATATACAAAGAAATGGGTATCAGCCCGCTGAATTTGCAAGGGAGCTGAATGAACAAAATGCTCTGCTGGGTCAGTCAGCTGGAAAAGAGTGGTTTAGTACTATGTGTAAACAGAATAATGAAGCTATGTAATTTTAGTTGTGCATTTTATATCTATCTGGTGAGATTATTATCTTTGACACTAGCCTAGGCAGATACATAACTGGGGTTGAAATTAAACAATAATGATGATATTTGGAGCTCATCCAAAATGCTCTCTATTGTTCATGCAAGTGGCTTCAACATCATTATTTGATCCATAATTTCTCATTTTTTATTACACATATGTTCTTGCATATAATAGCACACAACATCAACTCAGTGGGAGGCATTTTTCTTTATGATTTCAAAAGGAATTGTTTATTTCTGTCATGAGGATAATAGAAAGCAATGAAGCTTCCTGGAAATACAATACCACAATTCAAATGTCTAATTGATTTTAGACAGATTAAAGAAAAAATATAGGGTCAATCTGTATTTTCATTTTCTCAAACAGCACAAACGTCTTATTTCAGAGTTTCCTTTCTTATTTTTGGCTAAGGGATTCACAACTTTAGTTATGAAGGGCTGGAATCTGGCTCATGTAGAATTATTATGAAACTGATAAAGGTTAATTCTAATGTTCTCAATTCTAAGGACTTTAGAAGCATATAATTTATCCATGGAAGTGCCTAGTGAAAGCAGTACTTGATGAACTTTAAAAAGTTCAAAAGCTCAGTTCCTAGAAGCATATCAATCACAAAAAATGAATGGTGCTACTCAAATTCTCTCATTTAAATCAAGCCACAATATAGCCATTCTTTCATTTTTTCCCCACACTGCCTAGTTAGATAAGCTTGATACATTCTTAAAGATGAGTTTACCAGGATTTTAAGTCTTCCCATCGTTGCCCTTTGTTGTATTTTAAATAATTTCTCATTTATTATTTACTTTAGTTTAAAATAATTACACATGTAAGCATTTTTACATTGCTCTTAGAAATGTGTTATTTTATGTTTCTAGGTATAAGCTTAAAGTTATTTTTTAAGTGATAAAAGTTTTAAGCATTTTTAAATGTTCAAAGAAAGCAGACATTTGTACCATGACTGCTTGTCCTTTTCAGCATTTGTAAATCTTATGTATGGTATCTGTCTTATCCTGTTGCCAATGTGGGATAATTGCTTATAGTTTTGAACAACTACCCCTCCAAAGTGCACACACAAGTTCTGAGTAACCCCTGTGGAAGACATAACACTTCAAGCCTGCTTAAAATGCGGTTTTTTAAAAATGCCCGTGAGAGTCTACCAAATGGGACTGAAGTCGTTTCAGGGGCTACAGTTATATACCTTTGGACTGATGGGAAGGTATTGACCCAAACACTAAAAGATCTGTTTATAAATACAGTGCAAATATTTGACTGTGCAGGTGTATCTTCATTTCTAATATGATTCCTCCAGGCAGCAAAACAGGTGTTCTGGCTGCATGCTAATCAGGAAAAAGAATGTCTGAAATATGCATCTGCACACTGACATCTGGACAGAGATTGTCCAAACACATTCTCAAGTGCAAAGTCTTAGAAATCGGGCCTCTTTTGCTTTACTGAGTACCGAGAGGCATATTTTGCATGTGGAAAAGCCCCATTCGCTTGCCATTAGGGACTGCTACTTATGTGTGGCAGATGAGGCAGCCAGAATGCAGACACCGACTAACAAGCTGGTTGAGTTTAAAAAACTCGGGAAAAGTTTCTAGGTGTTCTGGAAGAGTTAAGTGTTCCCTGACAACAGGATTGGATCTCCAGGAAGGTAAAGGTCAGCGGTTATGGGAAGGAAAGCAGAGAGATGGGTGATGTTTATTCAGAAGCTTCCTATTTGGTTCCTTCTTCATTTCATTCTATTCAATTCTTTTTGTTTTAATTCCTCCCTTTTCTTCCTCGGGGGCACCTCTGCTCTTTTCCTTCTTCTTAAGAACTGAATTTTAGTTGATGGGATTTTTAGAATACAAAATATGTTGAGTTAGATTAATTAGAATACTTCACAGAAAGTTTCCTGCCTTCAGTTATCCTCTTGACAAAGATAAATGCAAATTCTTACAGGACTAATAAACTCAAGTCACATTTTCTAGGTACATTCCTATAGGTGCTAGACAACTGAAGTAGCATAATAAAGACAGAAACAACTGAAAAAAGGAACAAATGGAAGATATGCTGTAAAATGTATTCACAGCTCCTGAAATGTGTTCAGTTGTGAATTTTTATTTGGTCCATCTGTCCTACCATATATTAACACCATAATTTGTCTCAAAGATGTACATCTCTATTTTAAAATATTTAACATTGAAGTGAATTACCTTAGATTTTTATGTCTGGGGTGGGTATTTTGTGCCTACTTCAGTGTCAACCTAAAAATTATCAGAGAAAGAGATAATTGCACCCTTTAGTTCATAAAAATACACTACAAATTTTGATTATATATTAATTCTCCTTCATCAACAAAGAAGGAAGCTCTGTGGGAAACAACCACAATCATGGCAATCTGTCCTTTTCACCTTCTTCCCAAAGTCAGCTCCAACTGGGCTTCTGTTAGATTTGTATTCTATAATTTCAGTGACTGACGAAAAGATTCAGTGGACAGCAAAATCTACATTTTAACAACATTTGTCAATGTGTCCAAATCTCTTACTCTCTTTGTTAAATTCCAAGAACTGTGTGCTCCAGATAATGTTGGTGTTTTCTCAATAATAGGGTCTCATTTCTGAATTATAAGAGAATGTGAGATCTCGAAGAACATCTCCGAAGATTCTATAGCTTTTTAAAAGTCCACTTTGACAGTAACAGTTATAATAAGTTTTGGAAGACACAATGATGCACGATTTTATATAAGGTACAAAGATGCTGCTCCTCACTATCTCTCCCAAGCCTTCCATGCCTGGATGGCATTCCTGCGTCAGTGTCCCTTCACATCTATTCCCACGCAAGGCCCCATCCACATGACACCAATTCTATAATTCTTCTCATCATAACTTTAACTAGAGACTGACTCAATTCATCCTCTGAAAACATATGGTATTTAATCCATATTATGAGAGAGAGAAAGAGAAAGAGAGATAACAAGATTCATTGCTTGAGTTACTCTATGACATCTAAGAGAGACACTTTATATGTAAAGATTTAAAAAATAAAATAGACACTTTATATGTAAAGTTTTAAAAAATAAAATAGAACCTGGAATACAATAAGTTGAAATTACTACTAAGGTTTTTGAGCTGCTTAAAATCTTCCTCTTATAACAAGGTGGAGGAGAATAAAAAATAATGAAAACGTTTATTTCACTCATTTCATCCTGAAAATGTCCTATTTTGTTATTTGATTAAAATTTGTAAAGAGGTTTGAAATAAATTGGAGGTGCGGATGAAAACAGAGGGTTTTGTGTGACTTTTTTTTCTGAACTGTCCTTTCTATACAACTTCCAGATTGGATTAAAGCTAACCAAATATCATGGATATGACTTATGTAAACATCTTTACATATGTTTGCGGCAAGGGAGTCCTTTCTTGTGTCATTACCTCATAAGGAGAATAGTCACCTGTATTACTTGACAGCAGACGTGATTAGCATATATTAACGTAAATTATCTATATGTAGAAAAATATTGATTGGGCTTATTTTGCTTGTGAATAAAGGTAAAGGCACAGCTGACATAACTGGTGCTCAATTTTAACACAATATGTTTTTTAGCTTTTGTAGATGGAACTGAAGTTACTTTGGTAAAGCAAATTTAAGCTCATTTGGGATTTGTTATAAGGTTCCTGAAATACATTTTGTAAATGAACAAATTCTGAAAAAGAAAACATCACACGTATACATGCCTACATATTTTAGCCATGTCTATTCACATAAATTAATTTTGGTAGAGAGAAGTTGAAATCAAATCATCATTTGCTTTAAAATAGCCAATTAGTTTTTGGCTGAATAACTTAACTCTCTTCCCCACCACGATGCCAAACTGCTTTGCCTACTTTCCACCAGCCAATTTAAGTTTTTTAAAAAAGTGTAAAGTGTCAGAAAAAGAGAAAAACAATAAACACTCCAGAAATTGTGAGTCTACTTGGTATAAGAAAATTTTGTTGTTTGGATCTTCAAAGAGGGAAAAAAGAATAAATTAAGAGTCTTAGAGAAAAAGGAAAATATCTCTGAGTAGTCCTTTTTACTTCTTGCTGAGAGCAGAGCTTATCGAGCAGGTGACCTTTATGAGATTATTGTTTATGATCACTCGGCGTGTGCCAAGAGTAGCAGGAAAGAGTATTCCAATTTATTTCAAAGGTTACATATCAAAATTGAATATGCAGTACAACTACATTATCATATGGTAAACTTTTACATAAGAAGTTGGAGCTGAACCACTACCATTGTTTCCCTTCAACCCAGTGTGTTTTGATTTCTGTTCTGCAAAACATGTCCCTTCTGATTCCTAAAATGGAATATAGCGCAGTGATGCAAATAAAGGGAAAAAATGTTGTTGTTTGCTGTTGCTGTTGTTTCTCCAACGGAGAAACTTGATTCAAGTTTGGGAGATCTATGGAATTATTCTCTTAATGTATTCTAACCAAAAGTAATGAAATTTATTCAATGTTCATTTTGATTAAAAACCAAGTAATCACCGTCATCTAGCAATGTACTACAGAAGTTGAAATAACAATACCAAAGAGTCACGTGGGCTGCAGCAAGAAAGAATTCTGCTTCTATCAGAGAAGGGAAATTGACCAACAGGGACATATTTTTCCCCTGCCCATAAAAGGCTTTTAGGGAGAGGCTACTGTGCATTTTGCTTTCTTCAATTTTCCTGTGCATGCAACTTAACGGTTTAGTTCAATAAGTCTGCTCATCTTCAACTTTACCGCTTTGCACAGAGGGAAACATAAATGGTGAGAGTTTCCTATCCTCTTCTTTCCTTCTCAGTTTCCAAACTCAGTTGTCAGAGAAACTCCAAGTGCAGAGTTGACCACACCTAACCTCATTTCTTTCTTTAAATGTATTTAAAGAAAATACAAAAGAAAAAAGAGTATTCTTGCCTCACAGGGTGGACAAGCAATTCTTTAAATTAACAAATCAATCTGCAAACATTTGCTTAATGTCTGCTAGACCTTTAACACACTTTGGTGTCAGAGTTCAAAACTGAGCCAATCACTTTATCCTAGGGGCAAGAAAAATAAGTGGAGCCACCATCTTCTCAGTTTCCTTTCATCTCCTGCTCCTGAATTCTCCCCAGGAATGGCAGACATGGTAGAACAGCATGGCATATGGCTCCTCAGAAAGAATTGCTATATAGGAGTCCTAGAACAGAAAACATTTTCCCCCTGAAAATGGGAATTTAAAATCAGGACTCTCTATGCTTAAACCACAAATACATTTCAAACTGCTGGCACAGAAGAGTCCAACACACCATCTTCTGGCATCAGAGCCCCTTTAAATAAGAGAATCTGAATAGCTCCTGCAGCTTTTGAAATGCCCTCTGATCTCCACCGTCTCTAATGCCTGCTTTCACGTGTACTTCCATGGGTTCCCGCGGTAACTGACAACGCGGCTCCCTGCAACTTCAAAGCCAAACTTTTCTCTTTGTCTGGTGAAAGAGAATTTAAAGAATGACAACAATGAAGCAGGTATAATGCTGGAAACTGGATACAAACCAGGTAAACAAATCTGAAAGAGTTCATGTAGAAATAGAAAGTTGCATCAGCTCAGGAGAAAGCCAGCACAGACACTCAGGCTATGTGGTTCCTCCTACGTGCAATTAGCAAGTTTCACAGGCCTGTCATTCAACTTGCTGACTGACACTGATCTTCTAAGAGATACCTTGATGGAATGTTTTCTCATTCTATAGCTGAAAAGCAAGAATGAGTGATTCTACGCTTCCCAAACAACAGTTAAAATGCTGTATCATCACAAGATCCATCAATTTATTTTTTCTTCATTCATTCACATACTCAGTAAAAGCTTGCCGAGTAACTCATTTATGTCATGCACAATGCTAAAGACTTTCATACATTTAATCTCATTTAAACATATTTTATTCCCATTTATGTCAAGAAATTGAGGCTCAAAGAACTTAATTTACTTTTTCTAAGTCACAACTAATAGATGAGAACAAATTGTGAACCAAGGAATTTGAACCACCAAGCCCAATACAAATGCTCCAAGTGAAAATAAATACAGTGACAGGTTGCTATGGAAGCAGAGTAGTAGGGTAAGTTAAAGGGGAAGGGGGAAAATGCAGGGAGGTCAGTGAAGAACTTGTGGAGTGTCATGTGAAATAAGATTTGAAGGATGAATAGAGTTGTATCAATGGTTTCCTGTTTATCCAAAATGGGAAGGCAATTTACATTGGTCAGTGGCGGGGGGGGGGGCACAGAAATAGAAGAACGTAGAATAGATTGAGTTCTGAGAACAATGAGAAATATGATGTGTTCAGAGTCAGGACAATGTAGCAAGATGAAGGGCTACATGTGTGAGGTAGGTTCAGATAATGAAGGAGCCTGAAAACCACACAAAGAGCTTGATGTATGCAATGTCAGCACAGAGCATTATGTAATGTTTCTGAGCATAGGTAGTTGAGGTTAGATGGTGCTTTAGGATGATTTTCCAACACCAGTTTAAAGCTGGAGAAAGGAAGATATTGGCAGGTAGAGATTCCTGAGCTTAGAATGCTGTGTAAAGATTTCAAGCTGCAAGTAAAGAAATCCGGACCTTCAGGGAGGGGTGGGAAGAAAAGGAGGTGCACAAAAGAGATTTGCCACAGGAGTGTTGTCCTTCTCATCTGAAAATAATCTTGTCTGTCGGAATGATCAAGGCCAGTCTAGCTAGGAAAGATAGCCAAAGTGTAGGGATATGTAGCAAATGGGTTAGAACAACTCCCTGGCCAGTTTCAACACCTGTAAAATGGAACCAAGGATGCCTTCCTCCCCACACAGCACACTCTAAGGAACTACTGTTGTTTTTCACAGTGCCTCTGTGTATCATAGCCAGCTCCTTCTTGCTTTACACACACATCAATAACTCTGTTCCCCAGCAGTGCTCAAAGAGCTACCCTAGTGTTTTTTTTCTTCTGCATCCCCAACCTCACTTGCCCTCATCTCACTAAGTCCCCAGATTCCGAGACTTATCTCCCGACTTCACTGTTCTCCCTGCAGCTTCTTTCAGCACACCCAGACACAGGAGACCAGTGGTATGTATCCTTGGTTGGCTCTAATAGTACAACCTCAGCCCAGGCAAAGAAGTAAATCAGAACTGACACTATCCACTTAGAGTTTTAGATATTTGTTTCTGTACTCTCTCAGAGCATTTACTGGTTAGGATCAAATAAAATATATTCTTTTTTGTCTTATCTACAGACTTTCTTCAAAAGGTCTTTTAAATCCTTGGGAACAACCATTCATTAATCTTCTCCCATCTCCGTGGTAAAGGAAAGACATGGTAACTATTAGCAACCCCATTTTACAGAGAAGGACCCTAAAGCAGGAAAAGGTTTAGTGACTTGCCCAGAGTCAGTCTGTGAATCAGTGCCCAGGAAAATCAATACCAGCATTTCTGTGGCCTTCAAGAAGTTGCCTTGCTTTTTATGAGACCACAGAGGTGGGATTTAATTTAAAACTGAGACTTAAACTCTTGCGTCCTCTCACGTACTTAATTTCATATTCTTGAGGTCAATGATTTTCAAACTGTTGCCCGAGGAACTTCCGGTGTTCACAATGGTGCTTCAGGGTTTGGAGCAAGTAACAAAATATTTTTCTGCTCAATAGTGAAGATTTAAACTATCAAGGTACCCATTCTTTACTTTTACCTCCTTTATATATTGAAATTCTGAATAAGATTTTTTTTTTTTTAAATTTGAAAACCACTGCATCAGGTCATGCTATTGTCCAAAATGGGCTAGGGTACAATACTTACAAATCAGCTCTTCAGTAATGTCACATACATAAGAATCTGGAGAACTAAAAGGTCTGGAGCTAATTGTATAACAAAGAATAATTTCTCATCAAGAGAAGTGGAGCCCATTATACTCTTGAAATAATTTGAGATTGAAGCTTTTTAAAAAACTATCTAGCCTCATCTTGCATTGACTGAAAAAGGAGTTTTAATTCATAGTATGTATTAATATTTTGCCTAGGAGGGAAATACTTTTGATTTCATGTCATAGTCTATCACAAAAATAATATTATATTCAACTAACAGTCTCAGCTTAGATTGGACTGAAGGCCTTCAAATCCTCTCTTAACATCTAAAGATTGCAGGAATGCTTTGGTGGGTATTTACTAGAGGTTTTGGTCAATTCTCAGATACTGAGAACTCTTTCAACTAAGTAGCTTTGCTATCAGCTCATGGCAATAGCAAGCATGCTCACAAAATCCCCTAGACATATAGACAAAGTCTACATTTTCTGTTCTGCCTAGAAATCACCCTGTCAAGCATTCTTCAAAATGTGCCTTCTCTTTCTGGAGTGACCCAGTTAAACTAGCTAATGCATTCCCACACAGCCTTCAAGCCCCAACTCAAGTGTCTCCTGGCACCAAAGCCTTCTGCATTGTCTATCTTTTGTTTGCTGCACCATATTTGACTCTGCATTCTTCCCTACTCCGCTCTGTGGCCTAGGAAGCTGACCCGTATTGACTTCATTGATGGGGTCCCTTTTCCTTTGCCTTCTGCCTGGCTTTGGCCAGTGAGAGCACTGGCAGAAAATCAGAAGACGAGGGGAGAGTGAGGCAGGGTTTTATCTCTTTAGTGGCATCCCTGGGGTTGCCTTCGTCTGTGTACTGAAGATCATAGCTCCTGTTAAACAGTTTTCTCCACACAGCTCTTTCTGTTCCAGGATCCAGGAATTGCTGTCTCCCCTGCTCTTCCCTTTCACTCCATGAAGCCTGGAGTATAATTTCCAACATATTGCACAATCTTATTTCCCTACACTTGCCCACACCTTTGTAAATGGTCACTGTAAGAGCCTTTCCTCTGTTGCCTAATTTGAGGGTCCCATGTGTTTTCGTCAGGACTCTAACTGGGACACTTTCCCTTACCTCCGTTTCTGAATCAGAGTGAATCTCTGGTTCCACTGTACTTCCACAACTTGCAGATGAGTGACACTTATATCATGTTTCACTGATCTGTTTATAAGTCTATTTCCCTTCCCAGAGTTCGAGGATATTCTTGAATCCTTGCAGTGTTTGGCACACTGTAGACTTGAAGTTAAAGTCTGCATAGACATTTTCAGCCACTGTTTACTTTAGTGGTCTACAGACATGCTAGCAAGGCTTTGAAGGGGCAGAACTTCCTAATGTAACTACATCCACATGAATACGTCATTTCCATTCTCAAGCTTAGAGGAAATGACATGAAGATGTGATGTCTGTATCCCCTATTCCTGACTGTGAGTTCTTCTAGGATACATTTCCCCCCAGTGTTTATCAAGTGCCTGACATTAAGTAAGGCATACACAAATGTTTGTTGAATAAATGAATGGATCTCTATTTTCTTTTTATGTAAAATCCAAATAAGAAAGAAACAAAATAACATGTTATGCTGTTTTATTTTCTTATTTTAGCAATTTATATTTTCCTTATACCTTAATTCTGTGAATGGGAGTACATGGGCACTGTTGCTTCCCACATACTCATAAGGATAAAAGAAATAGAACAAAGATAGCCAAAGTAGAGATGAAATTTTATGTAAGATTTGCATATTTTATAAAGTCAGCAAACTTTTGATTAGTAATGAGACTCACCCCTACATTTTTTCATAGTTTCTTGGAAGCCGGAAGGAGTCTTAGAAAGCATCTCATCCAATCTCTCATATGTTAAAAAAATATTTATCATACATCTACTGTGTGCCAGGCACATTTTAAGACATGGGGAATATACTGCTGAACAACATGCCTTTGTGAAGTTTACTGGTAATAAAAGAGGAAGACAATAAAGAAGATAAACAAGTAAAATGTACCGTGGGTTAGTTGGAGATAAGTATTAAGGCAAGAACTAGGATATGGCAAAATATTGCTTCTTTTGGATGAGGAATTCCACCATCATACTCATAGCAGAATGACAGCTGATTCTATCATCCTAATGACGATATTAAAACATTTCCAGTGATGGGGACACTCTACTTCAGAAGGTGGCTACTTGCTTGGATAAATATCTCTGGTTTCTAGAAGATTTTTTCTTACATTTCAACAATCTTAGTTGCCCACATCCAGGTAAGAAAATGTCAACTTAATGGCAGTCCTTTGGATTTGAAAAGAAACTATTTGAGTTTCACTACTCATGGTTTTAAGGGTATCTCAAAAATTTATTTCTGATTTTGCTTCTTAACATAGTTTCATCCTGAATATATGCAATACTATGGAAATAGCAGTAATATTCTATATTTGTTACTGCTTTGCCCTTTAAAAAACATTGTCACCTATTTTCTAATGCCTCTTAATCTTCAGAGTAACTTCCAAAATACTAACATCTTTATTCTATAAATGAAGAGACCAAACCTCAGATGTTAAGTGAGTGCTTTTGGCACTTTGAATTATACACTGAAGAGATGTAAAAAAATCTGCATACATAGCAATGTATTTGCTCTGAAAAGTCAGCCTTTTACAGGTCTAGTA
Organism: Rhinopithecus bieti; assembly: GCF_001698545.2. Lineage (NCBI taxonomy): Eukaryota > Metazoa > Chordata > Mammalia > Primates > Cercopithecidae > Rhinopithecus > Rhinopithecus bieti. Next base: position 85,591 of record NW_016803685.1, on the reverse strand, counting down.
AGGAAGGTAGCTATAATCTATTTTTCTAATGATTTGATCCTTATAATCAACGTTTGACCTTGTCTTTCTAGAATGCTAGTTTAATAAGAGCAATTTATAGTGCTATACAGCTTTGGCTGATCATTGAGAATAAACTTCCTAATCATTTTCATCCTGTTCAAACTAACATTCCTATTGCCAAGAAATTATAAATTTGCGTGTGAAAGAGAAATAAATAGTTTTAGGTTCTAAAGTGTTTTCGTTTTTAAAAATGTTTGTTATCCGTAGGTTTCAGGGACATAGAAATCTCTAGATGCTCATTTTCCAGTATTTAAGTAGGATTGCTTACTCATTCAGGCACTTCTCCTGCTTAAAAATCCACAGCATAAAATATTCCTCCTTCGTGGAAAATCTGATTTCTGTAACTGCAAAGGTCATGGAATAATGTCAATTTGAAGAAAGAGATAGGAGAATCCATTTAATGTTCCTAAGGTATAATTATGCCCTAGAAAAATCGTTTTCTCTAAACATACAGCATTCTTTCTTAACCAAAGTCAAGGCCATGTAAGGCAGGCCTATGAAATGTCTCGTTTCATAGAAATGGTATCTAAAAGCAAAAATTTATAGTACAGCAACTATGTCTAAACTCCTCCTATGTCCTGGATAATATCTGATCCCTGAGTTCAGCAGCCCAGAGATTCTCTTGTCTGTACTAAGTTATAATTTTTAAGTCTTAAAGGAAACTAATCAGAAAATCATAGGTACCTGGAAACAGATCCACTAGGGTTTCCTAACTATTCTCATAATTTTAACTACCCTACCTTTGCTATAACTTATAGTTTCTGGATAGGGAGATAGTGTCATTTGTAATCAGAAAGGTAGATAATCATAGATTGCAGGTAGTGTCATAAGGAAAAAATACTGAAGGATGAATGGAAAAATGTTAGTAGAAGGTGGATGCTGGAGTCAGGGAGATGGATTGCTGGAGACAGGAGGAAAAATAAAAAGGACAGCAGATAACAATTAGTTTTTCTCCCTCTTGCAAGGTTGGTGATGAACTGTGGATTGAGAATAGTGATGAGTTATTTATGCCGCTGGTGCACTCATCACCTGGTGGTGTTCATGCAGATTTCTCATAGAGGAAAGAACAAATAGAGCATCACTATAAGAGCTTCAGAAATTGAGGGGGTTTTATTGAAAATACTCATCACATCTCCAGGCCTTCTAAACTGAGCTAGTGCACACATTTAAAATCTAAAATTTGACACCAAAGATGGGGGATGGGGAGTACTTCCAGTTCTATAAACAACTACTGAAATCATATTGCCTTTTGCTAAACTTGTTAAAGTAATTCAGTGGTAAGAGATCCATATTTCATATTTCAGGCATGTTCAGGCATGCTGGTAAAGGGGCAAATGCCAAGCCTCGTATATCTCAGATCTCAGGAGGGACACTTAGCTATTATCGGGTCTATATACATATATATGTATCTGTGCATTTGAGTGAGCATTTGAGACTTAGAGACATACAGTTACATATCTGCTAAAACATGCATCGATTGTCCATCACATACATGTTCACTCACCTTACAAACAGCTCTCGGATACCAATGCATAATAATGGCTCCTACAACATCCTCTAGTTTGGGGAACCTATCCTTCATCTTCATCTTCACCTTCACATATATTAAATCTACCCATGAGACAAAGATACAGAAGTGGCTTCTTGCTGCTTTGATAAAGAGTAGCATGGCCTTAACTTTCTTTCTTAATTTTATTTATTTATTTTATTTTATTTTTTATTTTTTTGAGACGGAGTCTCGCTCTATCGCCAGGCTGGAGTGCTGTGACGCAATCTCACCTCACTGCAAGCTCCGCCTCCAGGGTTCAGCGCCATTCTCCTGCACCTCCTGGGTTCAAGCGATTCTCCTGCCTCAGCGTCTGGAGTAGCTGGGATAACAGGCATGCACCACCACGCCCAGCTTATTTTTGTAGTTTTAATAGAGACAGGGTTTCATCATGTTGGCCAGGATGGTCTTGATCTCCTGACCTCTTGATCTGCCTGCCTCGTCCTTCCAAAGTGCTGAGATTACAGGTGTGAGCCACCGTGCCGGCCTTAACTTTCTAATTTAGGATTAAGAAGGTATTGTTTTCTGTAGACTCTCTTTTGGACTGTAGAATACAGTTTTTGTAATTTATAGATCAGCTGCATTTTAAATTCAATAAAGTTTGATAGTTAGATTGAAACACTAGCTAGCATTAAGTATTTTATTCCTAGAGGAAAATGCATTCTGAGTGTTCAAGTAAAATTTCCAAACATGGTATTTATCAATCCTTAATTGCAGGGATATGGAAATTGGAGTCCTGTTTGTTCTGTCTACAAAGCGTTGGGAGAGGAGATGGTCTAATAGCCTTGGAAAGTGCTTTGGAATTTAAACAGGCGTTTCCACTTAGGAGCAAAGGGTACCCTGAACATGTTACCTGAACTCTATGAGCCCCAGTTTCCTCCACTAGGAAAGATACATGTTCATAAAACTTCTTTCCAGGGGTTTTGTGAGAATTAAATGAGAGAATGTATAGAAAGTGCTTAGCACCCAACGTTTACTCAAAAAATGGATAATTCTTTTACCATTTCTTTTACTCAATAAAGTATTATTTCTTTTTCATTCTCAGTTTTACCTGTAACACCATTTCCAAATCCTCTTCTCCCCATCTTGATGGAACTTTCTATTTTATTTTATTCCTGTCTTTACGCCTTTGTTTTCTCTCTGGACCTGAAGCAACGCCATCTCACGGGCCACCACTGAATTGGTTGAACTTTTTTCTTACACCTACCTCCCTTGAAAGTTCTCTCTCTCTCTCTCTCTCTCTCTCTCTCTCTCTTTAGGAAGCTTTCTATAGGTATTTCCTGCACACCTACTGCATGTCAAAAACTTGATGTAAATATCACAGATATTATGATCTCACTTAATCTTCATAACAACCTATGCAAAATTATGTACTGGGAAATTTAAGACTCAGTGAGATTATATAGTGTGGCCACAATGAGAGAACTGGCGTATAAAATTTCTTCTGCAACATTTTAGCTTTCAGTTAAAGTTAAATTTCCTTTTGGTGAATAAGCACACACACATCCACACAGAGAGAGAGAGATAAGGAGGAGGAGAAGGGAGAAAAAGGAAGAAGAAGGAAGAAGGAAGAAAGAAGGAGAAGGAGAAGGAGAAGAAGAAGGAGGAGGAGGAGGAGGAAGGGGAGGAGGAGGAGGAGGAGGAGCAGGAGGAGGGCAAAAGAAGAAAGCAGAGACTCTGAGATATGAAAAAAAGAGAAACTAATTATATATAAAGTTCATCTCATCTGAATTCCCACCATCCACCCATGAAGAGAGTGTTCAGGTGTTTAAACATGATGTCCATGTTTTTGAAAACAAATTTGAGAATGTGAATCCCTTTTCTATTCTTTTCTGTACCTTGTCAGAAGTGTAATGGCATGATCTGAGAGTTGTATTTGTGAGTTGTATTCACAAAACATTGTCTAGTGAAAACTCAGCAATAAAGATGTGTGGCAAATTCTGCTGGGGTGCAGATATTCCTGTGTGCAGTGGGCTTCTTACTGAAGTATAAGGCATCTCCACTTCTCTAGCGTTAGCATGCCTGGCTTAAAAAATAAAAAATAAGGTGACATGTCTGTCACTTCCCTCTGAGACATGCCACATGCCATAAAACACTTCAATCACCCCTTGTGCTTAGTAATTTTCTTTTAGGCTTGGCTCCTCCTCAAGATTTTTCAGGTAAACAGCATGAGATTAGTGTACGTCATCTATAGAAGGGAGCATGGATGCTTTTACTTCACTGTTCTTTTTGAATTGAAATCACAGCAAACAAGCTTAATTTAACAGTGATTTTTGAGCACTAACAGAAGAATGAGGAAGTAAGAAATCCTACAAAGAAATCCTATTATTGGGGAAAAATCTCAATAATCTACATGATATTTCCAAATAGTAGATTTTACCTCACAATGTCTCTGTCTAGAAATCTGTGGTATACGGTTCCAAGTAGTCAAAGTTTCCTTATATGGCTCCATGTGTACAGGCACATCATGATTGTGTCTGTTTTTCTGTGAGTTTTCCAGGCTAAAGTTTCCTAGCTTGGCAACAATGCGGCACAGGGGCTGTTAGCTTAAGGCAATTGATTCTTCCCCTGATTTTGGCACTGCACTGGAACGGCTCTCAATCCAAAATCAAGGAGAGAAGAAAGAGAGAATCGAAAAGACAAGAAGGGAGGGAGGATGCCAGGAAGGGGAGAGAGAAAGAAAGAAAAAAAAGAGATTACTGACAAAACACCACTTGATAACCAACGTTGTCAGTACAATCATTGCCACTCGATTTAAGACGGCACAATTTAAAATTCATAATGAAATCTATTTTAACTGTGAAATATATAGATTTCGAAAAGATTTTTCTTTTGCAAAAGTATGAATGCTGTGAAATACATGCTTCTTTTTTTACACTGCATTTTAACCTCTTAGGATAACTTTACCATAAATGATATGAAGTTGTAGCTATCAGCCATATCCAATTAAAAATGCTAAGCCAGTTTCATCTAGAAAGAGAGACACTGACAATATCTAAATATATATATATATGATAAATTAGTTATTGTCAAAGCGATCACCACTCATTATTGTGCTTATACAACAGTGTCATCTAGTGGACACTGGTCAGGCAAGTTGTAACTAAGATTCCTGAAGGAACTTATTTAAAATGAGCTATCCTTAAATGAAAATATGCTTTATCTTTTTCAATTCTCTGAAACTAAGGCAATTTAAATAACTATTTCTAGTCTAGGCCATCATTTCAATTCATATTTTACCAGAATAGTAAAGGAACTGAGAACTTTTGTGTCTGTAGAAAAAAAATAATTTTAAGATCACATTTCTTAAGAAGGCAAAAAGGAACAAAAGAAAATAACAAAATTACTCTAAAAGGTAGATGTCAGTATATGTATAGCATTAGGAAGAGAAAGTTGGAGCTGAAAGATTATTGAGCAGAGTTCTAGTCTTTAAATCCAAATGACTAGTGGCCACATCAACAATGACAAAACAAAGGAAGTATACGGGAGTTCTGTGGTCTTCCTCCACAGCTTTGCCGTTTTTCTAGTACCTTTTTTGTACATTTGTGAAGAAGATATATCTCCTTTGAAACATTTTTTTTTTTAAGCATCATTTCTTATAAAACGTTAAATGCCATTCATTTTGAGTATTAAATTTCTGTGTTATCAAAGCCATTTAGCTTTAATTTTCCCCCAACAATTCAAATGCTAGAGACATATAATGGGCACTGCAATATATTTAATAATGTTGCTGATTTCCTGCATTTTATTGAAAAAAATATGGAAATACTGCATTCACTGGAAAGATGAAAATAAAGCTTTTAGCATTTCATCAAAATAAATATGGACACTAATTTTTAAAACCCCAGTATAATATCATGTGAATTTTCTTACGTCAACTAAGCAGCGATTAACACCTACAGGCCCATGCCCTTGCTTTGCATTTTGAAACTACTCAAAGATAAAGTGTTGTTTTAGGGTTCTTTTTGTTACAGAGAAAGTGGGAGGAAAAGGAATATTAAAGCTATTAATAGGTACAAAGTTTCCGATTTTTAAGTATGGAGTTCTAGTTTTATGTTTCAGTTTCTCTAAACAGAATGTTTTATGCCAGTTTGATAGTATTATATTATTTGGTTTGAAAATGTTCAAGTGATGCGGTAAAACAGATGCTGCTAAATATTTCTCTCTTTGATTTGACAATGTATTTTTTCCTCTCTGTTTAAGATGTTTAAAGTATTGTTAGGATGGAATACCTAACATGATATAGTACAATAGATAATTTAGAAAAAAATGACAATACTATAGTGGTATACTAAAGGTTCTTCTTGTCTGTGTATTCCTCCATATTATTAAGAAAACATTTAGTTGTTAAACTAATTTACCAGTTTGAAGTAAAGCTGTAGCAAATCTTAGCAATTATTTGAAATAAATACTATTTTCTCAGTAAACAGAAAATACTCAGCTTTTTCCAAATACTGTGCTTTTACCTTTATTTTTTTAACAGTGTGATACAAGCAAATTAAGTAGAAATTCCATCTGCTTTCTGGATATAATTTTTATTGACTGTTAATTCAAAATTAGGAGGTTGATATTTCAAGACAGAATATTTATATTGATTAGTACATAATTTGCTTGTAAAATTCACTAATTCTTTGTGATATAAACATACCGTAGGTGGAAATAACATATTTTAAAGTGTGTGTATAGGGTTGGCTTATTTGAAATGCTGAGTTCTTGAATCTTGGATCTTAATGTAGTAGAAGTGTGCAAGTTGTTTGGGCCTTTCAGGGAGAAAGAAAATCTCGAATTTTGACGGCATCAGAGGAAGAAATATTCTTTTCAAATTTACCCAGTTTTTCATTTTGCAGAATAAGTTACTTTATACTCACTCAAAATTAAATTGGCAAATCACAGAATTGAACTGGCAGCTGATAGGCAGTATTCAGGTTTGGTATTTTCAGCTGATTCTTTTCCCAATAGGAAGTCAAATAAACACTGAGTTCTTATTAGAGACTGAAAAGCACTGCGAGTGGGATAGAAAATGGGATAATGTTCTGTGACTTTCCCAAACCTTACAATCCAGTTGAAGAGCTAAAACTACATGAGTGAGAAATTAAATGGCAATGCAAGATTTAAATAACAGTTCCCTTTGATAATAGATATGTCACAGAGAGGTTCATGCTCATTTATCATATGAATAGTCTAGGAATTGAGCGATTCCCCTACCTGTTGAAGAATATTTTGTAATAAATCCTGGAGAATAGATTCCTAGTGAAGGTCTTTGTAGAGTAGATGTACAATTAAGAGAAAGTAAATGCTACCTGTGACATCCCTGTCCATTTCTCCTTTTGTTTTCCATGGGTATTTTAGTAATAACGAGAAGCCAACACTGTTGATGCCAACTTTTCACTGTAGGTGAATGGAATTTGTTTGATTTCTATGAAATATTAAGTTTCTCAGAAAAATCATTTCCAGTATTTGTCCCTTTTGTAAATATCACTCAACAGATAAGTAGCACAACCTAATGATCTATACTCAGAAGAGGCAAACTAGATTCTTGATGTCTTAACAAGACACTGACTACTGGGGAACCAGAAATCTCATAAATTTTAAGGCACTCATCTAGTTCATTTTTGAATCATAGACTCTTTGGAAAGCCAGATCAGCCAATATGAATACTTTCTAAAAATATTTAAAAGTGTTATCCTCATAAAATGTTGTTTTACTGCTCAAATTGCTTCTCCCTGTTTTGTTCTATTCCTGAAATATTAATATATAATTAATAATGTTACCTTCTACTACTAGCAAATAGGTAAATACATTTTTAAAAAGTGAACTACTTTATACATTAGTTTATACCAGTTGCCTAACATCATGGAGATTTTACATTGTTTTAGCAATTCATCTGTTATATTCCCCAGTGTTTTCATAATTGAATTACTTATAAAAAAACTTTGATATAACATTAAGAATTGGTTAATTTTCATATCTTTACCTCATTGGTTCTTGGTTCAAGGTAAGGTTTTATAATCAAATTATATTTCTTTGGTTTTTTTGTTTTGTTTTGTTTTCCATTTACACTGACCATGGCCATTCTGATTCCATAAGACAGACTAACTTGATTTTTTAAAAGAGACAGGCTCTTTCTCTCTCTGTTGCCCAGGCTGGAATGCAGTGGTGCGATCAACGCTCACTTCAGCCTCAAACCCCTGTCCTCAAAGGATCCTCCCGCCTTGGCCTCCCAGAGCATTGGGATTATAGGCGTGAAGCACTGTGCCTGATATAACTTGGTTTTATAAATATTTTTCCCAAGTGTAATTTCTGTCATCTAATGTATAATTTCAATCAAATAGTCCCCATTTTCCTACAGCAAGAGTTTTCCTACAGCAAAAGTTACTCCAGACACTTCTGTTTTAGGTAGATACAATAGAATATAAAAATAGATGATGTATATTTCTAGGAAGGAATAAAGAAATCAGAAAGCATTCTCACTTATTTTTTTAAAGCAAACTTTGAATTTAAAATGGTGGTAACTAAAATTGTTACAGGACAGATTGTAGAACATATTTAAAAACCTCACAAGTTGTTGAGAAATTCAGTCATTCTTACATGCTTTCAATTCATTCATTTCTTCAATCATTTATTCAATGAATATGTATTGATTAGTACCTGGCACTTTGCCCAGTCTACATGTTTCCCTCAAGAAGGTCAAAGAGCAATAGGAAATATGTGTAAAACAATGTGTAGACCCACATCGACTCAGTATAAGAGAGTTCATCCAGTGGCTGCAGGGGTGCAGAGCAAGGAGTTTCTCATTTCACTCTCACCCTCTGGGTACACCCTAATCTTGACAAAACTCTTTAAATAATGTCATTGTGAACCTAGAGGGACCCAAATCACTGATCATTCCTCAGAGTTGAAATCAGAGTTTCTGATCATGCATTATATTAGTACACATTTTAAAAAGAGTAGTCCTGGTTTCACTTCTGGTTATAGTAGTAATATTGCTTGGTATATAAAATTAGAAAATTATAAGTGAGTTTAAGAAGACAGTTCATTTAATACCTAGAAGGGAAAAGCACTTGTTACATTGCATTTTTTCTTTTCTCTAGTATGTACACACACACACAAACTCACACTCACACACAGTCATCTGCTGCATAAGACATAGGACATTTCAACACATGCAACGGTGGTTCCATAAGATTATAAATACTGTAATTTTACTGTACCTTTTCTGTGTTTAGCTATGTTTAAGTAGACAAATAATTACTACAGTGTTACAATTGCCAACACCATTCACTGCAGTAAGGTGCTGCACAGGTCTTTAGACTGGGAGCAATATGCCGTACCATATAGTCAAGGTGTGCAGCAAACTCTACCATCTAGGTGTGTGTAAGTATACTCTATGATGTTTGCACAATGATACAAGCACCTAACAATGCATTTCTCAGAATGTGTCCCCATCGTTATGTGAGGCATCACTCTCTTTCTATTTATATATTTATATATACATATGTAAAATAGATAAATATCTAGATATATGTAATAGTTTTAGATATATAAATATCTAACTATAAAAATACAGTTTTGGGTTATTTTTTCACAATTGAGACTATGGTGTTAAGTAAGTTTCTTTTTGACACATCCTTTAAATGCATCTATGAACTAGTGTTTACATGATTTGAGGCTTGGAGAAAGCAATTCTGCCTTGAAGCAAATCCTGGGAGATACTATCCAAAAGGACATAGAAGAAGCACTTTCTATTATGTAACCAGGGAATATCCATTTCCAAGACTCAAGGGAGAAGGGATTTATTTGTTCATTTTGTGCCATTATGCTAATGTCATCATATTATGTTACTTGAGTGCTTGAGCTCAACTGCATTGTCCTTTTCTTTATCAGGCTCTAGGGAAGGAAGTTCATCCTAATGCACACCAGCTCTATCCCGATCAGACTTTTTCTCCACCCTGACTCTGGGAACATAAGTTATTTTGAGTTTAGATGTGATGCAGACCGTTAAGTTTTGATGCAACAGTTATAGTCAATGCATAGTTATAGCCAAATTTCACTGTTCTAGGAATATCATGCAATACCGTCACAACCTCTCAGCACTGAATTTTATTTGAAGAAGCAGGTTTTTCCAAAGCTAAATGGAGTTTCTTGAACAGAACTTTAGTTAGGGAATTATCTTAGTGATGATGAGGGGAAAGACAAGTAAATGGTTTCCTGGTGATATGGGTTTGGCCCTGTGTCCCCACCCAAATCTCATGTCGAATTGTAATCCTCACTTGCCAGGGGAGGGGTTTGGTGGGAGGTGACTGGATCTTGGGGGCAAATTTTCCCCTTGCTGTTCTCATGATAGTGAGTAAGTTCTCATAAGATCTAATGGTTTAACATGTGTGGCACTTTCCCCTTTGCTGTCTCTCTCTCTCTCTCTCTTTCTTGCTCTCTCTCTCCTGCTCCATTATAGTAAGGCATGCTTTCTTCCCCTTCACCTTCCACCATGATTGTAAGCTTCCTGAGGCCTCCCAGCCATGCTTCTGTACAGCCTGCAGAACTGAGTTAGTTAAACCTCTTTTCTTCATAAATTACCCATTATCAGGTAGTTCTTTATAGCAGTGTGAGAATGAACAAATACACTTGGGCTGATACCAAGTTGGATCAAGAATTACCAATTATATAAAAGCAAATTTCCCGCAATAGGAAATATTGTGTAATGAGATCAGCTTGCAACACAAGGCTTCCTGTGATGAGATTCAGTAGTTCAGGAGATAAAACTGATTCTAGGCAGACAGCTATCTAATAGAGAAAGGACTACTCTGCTTCTTTGGAAGATGATTTGACAAATAGCATTACTTTTTTATCAGAGCATAAATCTGAAACATTGTGCATCATATACACTAGCTAACACTCTCGTTCCCCAGTGGTTGTTTGGTCAGTCAGAGACAACTGCTGACCCTCTCTGCCTCTGCAAACTAGAAGACATTTTACTTGGAAGCCCAACCCCAGGCAATCCATAACCCACAAAACGTTACTTTCTGGCAAAGTTCTCAATCTGGTTTGCACAACTTTGTAAGAGTACCTTTAAAACTCAGTCCTCTGATGCACTTTTCTGGCTGCCAATTACTATTGCAGTTAATTAACAGCTCTTCCTTCAAAGTGAAATTCAAGAATGGTGAAATAGCAGCTTTGTCATCACAGTCACCGCCTGACTTTTCTTCTTTTACCCATTTCTTTTATTATTATTATTATACTTTATATTCTAGGGTACATGTGCATGCATTTAATTAGGATATATCTCTTAATCTATCCTCGCCTCCCCAACAGCCCCGGTGTGTGATGTTCCCCACCCTGTGTCCAAGGTGATCTCATTATGCAGTTCCCACCTATGTGAAACCATGCAAGGTCTGCGTTTCCTGTTCTTGCAATAGTTTGCTCAGAATGCTGGTTTTCCAGCGCATCCATGTCCCTACAACGGATCAGCGAACTCGTCCTTTTTTATGGGTGCAGTAGTATTCCCATGGTGTATATGCTGGCCCACATTTTCTAATCGCAGTCCTTGTCACTCGATGACATTGGTGGTTCCAAGTTCTTTGCTATTGAAAGTGCCCAATAAAATACTGTGCATGTGTCTTATAGCAGCTGATTCTACATCCCTTTCTGAGTATTTAACCAGTAATGGGATGTCTGGCAAATGTACTTTCTAGTTCTAGATCCTTGGAGGAATCGCCAAACTTGCGTCTCCAACAATGGCTGAACTAGTTACAATCCCACCAACATGTAAAAGGTGTTCTAATTTCATCCACATCCTCTCCAGCACGTGTGTTCCTGACTTTTTAATGATTGCCTATTCTAACTGGTGTGAGATGGTATCTCATTTGTGGTTTGATTACATTTCTCTGATGCGGTGACTGATGACCAATTTAAACCCTAGAAGAAAATCTAGGCAATACCATTCAGGACATAGGCACGGGCAAGGACTTCATGTCTAAAACCCCAAGAGCAACGGCAACAAAAGCCAAAATTGACAAATGGGATCTAATTAAACTAAAGAGCTTCTGCACAGCAAAAGAAACTACCATCAGAGTGAACAGGCAACCTACAGAATGGGAGAAAATTTTTGCAATCTACTCATCTGACAATGGGTTAATATCCAGAACCTACAAAGAGCTCAAACAAATTTACAAGAAGAAATCAAACAACCCCATCAAAAAGTGGGCAAAGGATATGAACAGACACTTCTCAAAAGAAGACATTTATGCAGCCAACAGACACATGAAAAAATGCTCTTTTACCCATTTCTAATGTGACTTAAGACACTTCTATCAGAAGAAAAGCTTATGAAAAGCATCTATCTATCCATGAGACAAATTTATCACAATAATGAAGATATAAATAACTTTGTTCCTAACAACCTGAAAGAAAATTCTTATTAAAATAATACCTTTTCTATAGTCTCAATAGCACTTCCACACTTTGTATGGAACAGATGAGAGCTCCCCTTTGTGAGTCCTACTTTCATTCTGAACCCATTTACAATGTACTGCTATGCGTCTATGGGTATTACCAGACTGTCAGCTTCTATCAGATCTACCAGATTGTAAACTTCTGTAATGCCAAGGTTATGTCTTATCCATTTTTATAACTCCACAAAATTAAGAATCTATGTTTTAAAAAAATTAATTTAATTATTTATATTCTAAGAGAATATACACTTTTAATACAGTCATAATGTATGAATGAGGTAATCAATAGATACTTTAACTGAATAAACATTTCAATTACCATAATCAAGCAAAAACTAGTCTATACTTTTAGGAATCTTGGATATGGTTAACTTTGGAAGAAGGTTAGAGACATGAGAGAAAATAAGGGGCTTTGGAGAGATGGTGGTAATGTGAGGTTCCTTCATGGGAGCTACTTACATGGGCGTGTTCAGCTGAATTGTGCACTATGTGTAGTTGTCCTCATTATATTTCAATAAAGTAAAAACATATATATTCCAGGTACTACACAGAGACCTTCATAGTAACTTGTTTCCTTGTATTAGGTTATAAAAATGATGACTTTTTTTTAAAAAATGGTAATTTTGGTAGTGGGTAGAGAGGGAGTAGATTTGGCAAATTTTATTACAAAATTAAAAGTTTATTTAATTACATAATTATATTTTACTCAGATGCTCCCCAGTGTATCTAATATAGTACCCCAGGTGGAGAATATGTTCAACTATAGATGATTTAGATACAAATATATACATATATCCATATAAAAGCCACACATTTATGTGTGTGTATATATACATAACATATATATAACATATATAACTTCAGAATGTTATTACAAGTTGTATCAATTGAATCAATAATTACATACGTAACCTATCTATTTTGAGTGAAATATTGGAGTCATAAGATTATGTAATTAAGTCAAATAGGTCAAGGGAACTTTTAAAACATACTTTAAATTGACTCCCTTTTGAGGGTGTATTTATTCATTTATTTGATAAAATTTTTTTTGAGACGGAGTCTCGCTCTGTTGCCCAGGCTGGAGTGCAGTGGCACGATCTCGGCTCACTGCAACCTCCGCCTCCTGGGTTCAAGCAATTCTCCTGCCTCAGCCTCCTGCATAGCTGGGATTACAGGTGAGCACCACCATGTCTGGCTAATTTGTTGTTGTTGTTGTTGTTGTTGTATATTTTGTAGAGACGGAGTTTCACCCTGTTGGCCAGGCTGTTTTGAATTCCTGACCTCAAGTGATCCACCCGCCTCAGCTTCCCAAAGTGCTAGGATTACAGGCATGAGCCACTGTGCCCAGCATTATTCAACAAATATTTACTACACTATGCTGGGAGAAGATGATACAAAGATAAATACAATATGGATCCCTTCCCAAGAATTCCTAGTCAACTAGGGAAGACGGATGCATAAATATATAATCTCAGTGGAAAATAATAGGTCCAGTAAAGGAAGCCTGTCCAAGGTAAAATTGTAGTGTAAAGAAAGACATTTCTCTAAAAGCAATGGGAAAGTTGAGTAGAAAATGAACCTCCTACACCAGCTGTTGAAATTTGAGTAGGAGAAAATCAGATGAATTAAAGGTTTGGGGAGAAAAAAAATGGTGTCATTTTAGGCAAAGCTAAAAGTAAGTGCAAGACCTGAAGTTTTGTAGTTGATTTCATCAGAAGCTACTGGATACATGACTAGAAAAGCCAAGGCGCTCAGCAGTGTTCAAGAATTTGAGAAGCTATAAACTCACAACTCTTAAAGTCTCTCCTTTCTTCCCTCTCTCCCTCAGTCTGTCATTCTAGCCCTCAGCTCCATGTTACTTCTCTCCGGTATCTCTTACTCCCCAAACAGAATATTCTTTGCACATAAATTATGAATGCTTAAAAATGTTTACACATCACACCTGAGCGTCTCAATGACCTAACATCCTCTCCACTTCTAGGTTAATCAAAATGGCTTTGCAATAAATCATACCCCAGAAAAACTCAGTAGTAGTGGCAATTTGAATTCCTATTCCAAATCTCTTCTTTAGCTGTTTCAGTATATTCACAGACTATCTAAATGATTGTCTTTCTATTCTTAACTATTAATAATCTGTATGTCAAATAATTTTGATGTCTTTGCAGCAAAAGTCACAATCTCAAAAGTCTATTAGGGCCAGGATGGTAAGGTATACAGTATTAACTGACCTAAGAAAAACAATGGAAGCTGACACTAAACTTCAGAGTAGGGGAAAAAAATAGAGCAGGGAATCTGGAAGACTCAAGAATACACACCACTACTACAGTGGAAACCTTCTATTTGCTTATGTAATTTTTGCTAACTGAAAATACAGGTTATGTTTATACATATTTGGATTTTTTAAAGAGAAGCTAAAGATTCAGATCCTATGTGAAATCTCTCAATTTTCAAATGTGCTCATGAAACTAAAATTTTCAAAACCATGTTGGATGGGTCAAATTAAACATGGCTAAGGGCCACATAAACCATCTGGCTGCTAATTTATAACCTCTGTCTTATAGCTAAATGTATTTATGTTGTCTTCTAAATAGGCAGATCCCTACTTTACTTGTTTACTATAGTCCTCCAGTTACTGAAAAATTCTACTTGAGCAGGAAATGGTATCTTAAAAGTCTTTTTATGCTTAGAGCACGTGATGAGAACTCAATAAATTACCACAGTTGAATTAAAATTAGAAAGTATTTTTGTCACAATATTCTCTAATAAATGACCTTCGTTATCTTACTTTTCAGTTGTATTTTGTATATTAGAAAAGAAGTTTGCACAATAATGACAAAATATAATTTTGCTACTTTTTAATAAATTGTTTGGGAATTCCTCTCCAGCCATTAAATTTTGGCACAATTAATTCTGTTTAATAACTCATTGATTGAGGTCTTAGTTCTGGATTTAACTCCCGGATTTCCTTCTTTCTATGTAACTGACCTTAGCTCTGTTTACTTTTGTTCTCTGAATCTCCCTTTCTTCATGTGCAAAACGGAGATGATAATAGTGTCTACCTCATAGGGAGGTTTGTAAAGAGTTTAAGTGAGATGAATCTGAGAAAAAAATACTTGGCACAACGCCTATCATGCAATTCCAACTGAGATGGTTGTTATGAACAGTTGGATTGATTATACCCTCCAAAGGAAGGTCTATCTGCAAAGAAATGACATGAAGTGAACTAATGCCTCCTTTCTTCATCAGAGATGTTCAAACTTGAGATTTATTTACATTCTATGCTTATATTTCAAAGAAATTAACTCTATCAAACCTGTGCTAAAAAATAAAACAAAAGAATACAACCACAACCACAAGAAAACAGATCTTGGTCCTCTGAGGAGCCAGGGCCTTAACATCTTTCAGTTTAGCCTACACATCCTTCTTCACGTAGTAATTTTGCTCATAACACTGGCATTGCCTATTTTCCACTGAAGCTGAACAGAAATAGACCCCAGGGTTTCAATGAAATCTCAGAATGACACCTCCTCATCCAGCCCTCTGACTCCATTGGGTGGCATTACAAATGACTACATTTTCCCCTCCTCTGGAGAAGGAAAGATGAGAAAGTTCCATCTTCTTGGCTTTGCGTTTGTCTTCACAGCACCACACCTTTTCATATGATTTTTTTAAGACTGCAATGTGAGAGTGAAGCCAACAGAGAAAAGTTCCAACAAATGGAATTGCCATAGCAACACTCTACATTTCTCATCAAGTTTGGTCTTGTGTGGATCATCACATTAAAGCTTGTTTTTCAGCTTGGCGAACGCCATGGCTGTAATCTTCAGTGAGAAAATCTCTTTGTCCTATCCAGAAGTTAAAAATAGAAGAGAATAATTTGAATTATTTTACGAACATAAAAATATGGCATTGCAGCTCCTCCACAAATTGAATTAACTTGTAAAATGCTGACATTTGAGACCACTGTAATTTCCCGCTTACAGTTTCAAATTGGATTCAGCACTTGTCATTATGACTTACTATTTGTTGAGAGCTGACCACGTACTCAATTCTAAGCAAAACAATGGGTACAGTACTTGTCTCCTTCTAAGGGAAAAGGTACAGAATCATAACATTGAAAAGACAGTGGACAAAGGTTTTGTGTGAAAGTGTGTGTATGAGCGTGTGATTTTACTTGTTTTTGGTAAGTAGAAAAGTAGTCCACCTTAGATTTTACCTGGTCAATAACGCACTATATTTTAAAAACTTTGCATTTGAAAAGATTTCTTTGTGGTGAATTAAAAGTGTTTTTTAAAACAAGAAGTCTCACAAAATAACAATATATAGTAAAGGGATTTTAAACAATGTTCATCTAGGATTGCAAATTAGTCTTTGTTTGGAAGTCTGCTTTTCTCTTCAAATGTCTGATGAAAACAGGACTTCTGAAATGAAGGAAATATGAATATTATGAAAGTTTTTTCAAAGTGTACTCTATAGTAGCTAGCACAAAATTCAGATGCATTCTGAGTCCAAATGAATACTTAAATTTACTATCACATAGTCTGAATTTACCCCAATAAGTTGTCTGTCACGTGAACATTTTGCATGTTGCTATTTTAAGTAATACATGATAATACAATTATAAATAAAATACTTAAAATATGCTTCACTGTTTTCCTAGCAACAGGATATTATAAATTGATCATTATTAACAAAGAATATAAACTTGAGTTACAAATATTACATCAGAAACTATATAGTCATAGACGGTACCTAGAATTTACAGAATTAGTGAAAAATAAAAAAGATGAACCTATAGACATACAAGATTAAGTTGGTTGATGCAGCATTTTAAATAAAAAAGATCAAAAAACTACTTATCTGTTAGCACCTAAAAACATATGTATAATTAAAGTTGATCATTTTCAAAAGCAGATATCCATGGAATTCATTTATTGTTAGCAATACTCTAGTCACTTTGAATTGTTTATACAATAAAAAAGAGCAATTATTATTAAATTTTAAATGAAACTGTGCCCCTGAAACAGACATAGTCATGCAATTGGAATATTTTCACAGCCTTTGGCAAGGATACATGCAATTTTATTCATGGATATTAATTCTCTTTTTTAAAACCACTGGCCACGCCCCCCCACCTTCTCTGTTACTTCACGTTGGTGTTTATTTCACTGCCATAAGCAGTGATGCATGAAAATTAAACTATAGATGTTATCATTTTCCTGCTTTGGCCTCAGTGCATAAAATGTTCACTTGTACATTGTTAGAGGTAAAAATTGCATCACTTCATCACAGGTTTATCATCAAGTGACCTCCATCTTATGGTGATTAAATATCACGAGAGTTTGGCATAAAGATATCAACCAGCGGGGGACGACTTACAGGAACTGGTGACAGGGAAGATGGCTGTGTAAGACTGACAACTGTGAAATAACCTACGATCTTAAGGAAAAGTCAGCATTATATGTTATAACCTAACTATCACTTGAAAGCTAAGGTTCTGTGACAAAGACTAGAAATTCAATTGTTTTCAAATGACACATTGGATTATGATATTTTTGTCGGCAATTACTTTGTCACAAAATCATTTCTTCTTCTTCTTTTTTTTCTTTATTTCTTTCCCCTGTCGAGTTGTGGAGATAGTGGTGGGGACTCTGGCTTTTCCCAAAATAACCTTTAATTATAGTTTTTGATCTTGACATTCTCAAAAAATGCCCTACTGGCTAGTCTTCTGTAAGTACCATCTGTAAGTTTTGATCATAAACTAACTGGCCCTAGAATCTCCCTGGCAAAAAGCATTGCGAGTCATTTGGGGAAAAGTCAGGCATAGTCAATTTTCACAGTCTTGAAACTTGAAATGATTTCTTCCAGCTTTCATGAAGAAAAAAAAATTCTGGCATGAAATTCTGTGTTAGAATTTTCAAACAAAAATAGAGAAGAAAGCTGGAATATAGCAAAAAAAATATATACAGTGGAAATTTCAATATACTAGAAACTGCATTTGTTAAGAAAATAAGAATTTGTGACTATATTGTTACAGTTACACCTAATTATATACCCCTAAAATGTGAGGAAGTTATGAAGAATGTGAAGAATGTATGCATTTCTGAAGAATGCATCTAAGAATGAAGGAAAAATAAAGAAAATATATAGTACCATATATTATAATAATGTAATAATATATACCAGTACTTATGAAGGAAGTTTTGTAAAGCGTCTTTGAATTAACCAGTGCCTTCACAAACAGCTAAAAATGGCTTTAACTAGGAGAAAAACGAAGAAGGGTGAAGAATATCATATTTATGCTGCTCTCTAACAGGTAATGCTAGACACTGCTAATCTGCCACAATATGGCCAGTGCTTTGTGTTGTTAGAAATAATAGCACTGCACATTCACCACGATAGTGAGACATTTAAGAGGCTGTTGCTTCTTTGAACAATCTCAGTGACTTAAGATTCTGACAGAAGTATTCCTTGGGAAGATGAGGTGGTTTCTGCCATAAGCAGGATTTTAGAAAAACTACTGCCTACATTAATCTGTTTTATTTGCCTTTGTTGTTCATGCTGTTAACTATAGCTTCCTTGAAGTATGGAGACTGTTATAAGGTATTCTTTAAATACCAAAATTTTTCTTCTTTTTAATATTTTATGAAAACATATCCCCAAAGAATCCCGGTGTTTTGTATCTGTGCCAGTACAGAGAATAACGCATGTTTATACTTTCCTAGAGGGTCAAGAGTCTCTGTGGAAGAGTCTTATATGGAAGATGTACCTGTAGTACACTGGAATCATAGAATTAGTATGGCCTGAATTTTGATAAAAGCTCAACCTTATATGTACCAGAAAATTCATGTCAATGTTTACTATAAGCAAATAAAGCTATTTTAAGAGAATTAGTTTGTGGTTCAGATTGTCTTTTAATCTCAGTTTCCTAGTGACTCTAATCTATCTTTCTGGAAATGAAAACAGAGTGTTGTCATTATAGCCGCTGCTTCCAATGTGAATTTTATTTCTGGTACCACTAAGCTTGCTAATTTAAAGTTATAAAAATACACATATTTGCTCACTCATCCTCAGGCTCACTTTTTGCCTTTTTTAAAGAATATAAACACATAGCAACAGGAAAACCTTTGCTTAATATTTAAATAACACTATGTTATACTAATGTTAATAGACGTTGTGGTAGTGTGTGGTTGTAACTTATTGAGAGATTATAACTTGTCAGTTGCTGTGCTTGGCAGGTTCTTCATCATCATCATCATTATCATCATCAGTCACAGACAATGTTGATTAACTATTTATCTGAGAATGTACTCTATATATGACATCCATATAAAATCCCACAAACAGAAGCTCCAAAAGGCTCATAACTAGTGAGAAGTGGACCTTAAATTCAAATCCAGACCTATTATAATTTAGCAGCTCTGAAATAGTGCATAATAAGTTTTAAAATTCAATACATTTCGCAGCCTTCCCAAATAGTCCATTTTCAAAACTGAACACACAATCTAATATATTCTGTACCTATTATTTGATGGCTGTATCTATTTGAACTGACTCTCTGGATATACAAGTTACCTCTTAAGAGCATCTTCATATGTAACAATTTTCATAGTTTTCAAAGCTTTTCCTAATGATTAGAGACAGAAGAAGAGCTCACATCACACAAGGATGCATTTTCTACCACATCAGCTCCAGCCCCATTCCCTTCCCTCTTCCTCATTCTTACCTCTTTCCTGAGACACTGAAAGTTCTCACCCCTTATTGCTGAATGAGGAATACTCTACACATCAGGAAATCTCTTTGGGGACTGAACTTTGGAGACTGTACTAAAGTCCCAAGCAGGTTTATGAAAGAATTTTTTAGAGAAAATGTATTATTCTTCCTGGAGGAAATTGTGGTAAATATAATTTTCTCTACCTCTCCTGTCAAATTAACTTGAAATTATTCAAAAAGTAACAGCATTGTACTTACTGAGAATATGCAGAGAACCCATGTATTCTTTTCTCAAAACTCATGTATTTTTAAGCCATGGTGGCTAAGAAATTCTTTCCACGTAATCTGATTAAAGGCTTACCACATACACAGTTTTCTGTTAAGGGTAGTTGAAGAAAGCAAGAGAATGAAAGGATTAAAGAAGCAGTGCTTGTGAGAGGTTAACTGTGCATTGAAAATGGCTAGTGACTAAAGACTTAGGAATGAACCACATAGTCAGGTAGAGAATAAGAAAGAAGTTGATCATTTGCTATTTTTACCCCTTGGTTGTTGTTTTTTTTGTTTATTTTTGTTTTTTGTTTTTTGTTTGTGAGACAAGGTCTCGCTCTGTCGCCTAGGCTGGAGTGCAGTGGTGCAGTCTCGACTCACTGCAGCCTCTGCCTCTTGGGTTCAAAGGAGTCTTCTGCCTCAGCCTCCCGAGTAGCTGGGATTACAGGCACCCGCCACCACGCCCAGTAAATTTTTGTATTTTTAGTAGAGATGGGGTTTCATCATGTTGACCAGGTTAGTCTCGAACTCCCGACCTCAAGTGATCTGCCTGCCTCAGCCTCCTAAAGTGCTGGGATTACAGGCGTGAGCTACCACACCCGGCCTACCCCTCGGTTTTGATACAGAAGTGCAATGAAGGATTAGAGAAGCAATCTTCCCAAATGATTCCACAAGTGTCTTAGAATGTAAAAGATGGGATTCTAGAGGGTCTGGAGAAAGACTGAATGGTGAGGAAGATGAAAAAAAATCTTGAAATTTGTTTCCAGTTTCCAGTCCGCATTGAAGCCCTTTTTCTAAGAGCATATCTGAAATAGAAGTGTAAAGGGGAAAAAGCTCAATTAGTACAAGATTCATTCCAAGCTGAGCTAGAAAGGAAAGAATAGAAAGCTAAAAGCATCCCGTATCTCAAATAGTCCTGAAAAGTGTACTCAATTTTGGCCACAGACAGGGAATCGAGCAAATCTGTCATTTCCCATTGTTGTGAATGTCTTAAGCTTATCCAACCAAATGGTCAAAGAATATAGAAAAATCATACCAGTTTAGCAGAGTCTGAAAAGTCTACCTCTGATTTGGAAAGCAGCACAGCGTTGTCAGGGGAAATTCATTATTATTAGATTTAAATATTGCACGTGATCATTGTATCAAAAGACAAGGCATTTGGTAATACTCTATAAATCTTATGAAATGCTTGTTGTGAGCAGATTCTTTGTGGAAACAAGTGAAGAGACAAAGTCATTGCAGAGTACCAGAGACAGAACAGAGGTGTCTAGGTAGGTGGAGAGGAAGCATAAATTCAGTTGCCTACATTACTGACAAAAGGACTGCTTTGGCATAATTTAAGAGCGTATCTTACTATTGCTTTCTTTGGTTCAATCATGAAGGAAAAGTGTATCATCATATCAATTAAAATAATTCTGCCAATTTTTCTCTGAATTCTTTCACAGCAACTGCCCTAGCAATTACTTCCTCTCTTCTTTATATCTCAAATTTCTATGGATTTTACTTCTGCTAGCTACGAACATGGTCTGGAGAATTTTTCTTCTGTCATCCTACTTTATCAAGCTACTTTCCTCCCATCGCCATCTCTCTCTTCCTTTCATTATCACTATACTTCCCAAATAAGGATTCACTGCTTTCTCTACTACAGTACCCACCCATCCCTTTGCAATTTTTTGACTCTTATATACCAATGATTTTTTTTTTTAATGGTAATACTACTCTGGTATTTGCCAAGCTAATGGCCTTTTTATGAAATCAATGTTAATTGAGATATACTTTACAAACAATAGAATTCTCCAATTATAGGTGTGCAATTCCTGCATTTTAACAAATGTACACAGTTGTTTAACCCCCACCCAAATCACAATATAGAACACTCTCATCACCCCCCAAAAATTCCTGGTTCCTGTACTCCTCTACATGAGGAACTCTCCTTTTTATTTTTAATTAGTAAAATTCCTAAGACTACGTTGAATAACAGCAACAGTAACTCGTTTTTTGTTGTTGTTGTTGTTGTTTTGTTTGTTTGTTTGTTTGTTTTTGAGATGGAGTCTTGCTCTGTCGCCCAGGGTGGAGAACAGAGGCGTGATCTTGGCTCACTGCAACCTCTGCCTCCCAGATTCAAGCTGTTCTCCTGCCTCAGCCTCCCAAGTAGCTGGGACTACAGGCATGTGCCACCACGACTGGCTAATTTTGTATTTTTAGTAGAGACGGGGTTTCACCATGCTGGCCAGGCTGGTCTCGAACTCCTGACCTCAGTTGGTCCGTCCGCCTCAGCATTTCCTTCTTATTTTGTTAATATTTTCCTCCTAATTACAAGTAGTTTCCTCAAATATCAAGAACGACGCACTTTATTTCATTTACACTCTCCACAACATTACCCAGGGCTGGTCACAAAATTAAAATAATCATTATAATGACAATAATAATATAATACTACTACTAACATTTACTGAGGGCTTATCATTGCTGGGCAATGTGTCAAGTGCTTTAAATGGATTAAATCACCAAAATCATTGGAATAACTGCGTGAGATAGGTGTGATTATTGTTCCATTTTATAGATGAGAAGTCTAACCTTCAAAAGGGCAACTATACAGCAATTAAGTGGCTGTGACAGAAGGCAGATCTGAGCACTGTAACTGGATAATAAAATTGCGCTTTGTGTCAGTTATTTCTTGATCATCATTATAGTAAAAACAAACATATGCATTTGTATTTATTTCCATCTATTTTCATATCGATGAGTTTCATACTCAGAATTTTACTTTTGAAGAAAGGGTGTATTGGAGGAGTATGAAGACAAGACAGAGAAAGCTCTTTAGGGTTTCCGTCCCTAAAACCTCAGCTCTTTTAAAAATAGAGTATCACTTCTCCCTCTTTCCTAGGTGCCTTTTGAGAAACAATTTAATTACTGGACTACAACATCCAAAGTGTCTCAGAAAACCAAAGTGCCTTAAAAGTGTGATAATGTTAACTTCACCTAATAAAGCAACCTAAAATAATTACTGCTAAAATATGTACTTGATAATTTCTGCTTATACTAGATTCAAAACCCCTTTAAGCATTTTTTTGCTACATAAGAGGTATGTCCTTTTTGTTTAAATAACTACAGTAATATCAGATTCTTTTAAGAAAATCCTTCTCAAAAATTTTTTTAATTTAACTGACTGTAGAACAAGGCTTGGGTAATAATTAGATTAACTGTGCAAAGTGGCATTTTGGCCTTCTCTATTTAATAAAAAAGGAAAACTTATTTCAAAATCCAATAATGCCTCCAACCTACACATTTGAATTCTATGTTGTTTCAATGACTACATACACCATTAACATAGAAAATATATTTTTAGAGAAATCAGCAACTTTATATGCCTAATGTGGGTACAGTCTGAATTGTCTTTTGACACAAAGATAGACCAAATGACTTGGCACGTTTTAGAAGAGAACAAGAGGTAGATGATCAACCGTATGTAGATAAATACTAAATATATGTCGATATATTTCAGGTTATAATGGTACCCTCCATCCTTTCCCTCCTTCATTTGGCCACTGAGGGAAACATAATAACTGCTGATAATGAAAGTCTTACCCATGGTGAAAAGTCCTATCTTTACTGTACATTGGGGACTAGCTTTTATATTGCTTTGATAACTCTAAACCTTTAAACCGCTATTTCTAGGGCAAATTCGGCCCTCCAAAACTTAATTGGGCAGAATCCTATGTTGACTCAGAGGGAATAAAATGCTCTCAGAGTAAACCACTCACGCATTAATTTTTCCAGGGCATCAAGGTATCATTTAGTACCTGGAAAGAGGTAATTTACCTCATAGTACTTCGTAGGAGCTACTGACTGAGCAGTTTACTCCTAGGGAGATTGTAACTCACCCTGGTTCACTGTAGAAACAGCCTCCTATCATAATCAGGATTATTATCCTCTATTTACTCCCTTTCTCTGCCTGAGTCTGTCAGTAACAGCTGGGGGCCTCATTTATAAACAACCTGTGCTATAAAATGCCCATGATATACACAGTATGAAAACATAGGAACATGGTTTATTTTCAGGCATATTTTTATTTTATTATTGTTTTATACGCATTCAGTGCATTTTCTCCAGAGAGCTGAAGGCATTTCATTAACTTTAAGTAACCAGTAGGTATAAATCTATGCCAGTCTAAGTTGTAGTTTTTTAATAGTAATAAAACAACTTGAGGGTGAATAATTGGCATTATTTATTTATACTTAGCACATGAGAAGGAAAGGACGTTTCAATAATCGTAGAAAATGCTAATGTAAGTTTTCCCCTTATTTTGTTTTTTACTATGGAATTAACTAAGTTTATGAGTTCAAAACTTTCATTGCCTAGAGTACAACAGTCTGCTTGTAAAGTATACTCAATAAATATTATTGAATGACCACTGAAATTACATTTTAATTGTAGAAAATTATGTAAACTGTGTTGAAACCAACCTCAATTGCTATAGCCTAGTTATTTATAGATTTCCAACCTTAGGAGCACAGCCTTTTCTTGAATATTTTGACAGATTTGCTTAGACCCTCATTTTACTAGTAGAAACCCATTGCCACCCACTGCACCCATAAATAAATCTTAGATTCCTAAGGGGCTTGTTCTTGTGCATTACATCTTGCTCTAATTTCTTGCTTCTGGTGAATTTTCAATTTCGGATAGGTCTTAGTTTCTGAGCTTAATGAATCATTTTCCAGGTGCATTGACTCTACCCCTCGCTAGAGTCTAACCCCTTACTGTTACTGAATCCAAACTTGTTCTGCTTGCTACAGGACAGTCCGTAAGTCCAGAGGCACGGAGCTGGAGAAAGGAAGGTGACTTTATTTCTGACAGCCAGCAAACCAAGAAGATGGTGGACTAGTATCCTAAAGAATTATCTTAAGTCAGTACAAATTTCAGACTCTTTTTATGTTAATGGCATGGGGAAGAAGAGGGGTTTGATATCAAGATGTGACTGATGACCACAGACATCTGGGTGGTCTATGGAGATTGAGGACTTCTTTGTCCTCGATCAGGTCACAATTTTCTTATACATCTTCAATGAAACATAGTTGTTACATAATTCCCTTTTAATCACAGAGTTGGTTTCAAAAACTGCATGAGTGCTGTTCTTGCTTATTATCTCAGTGCTCTAAAATTATCCTAGCCTATGTGCAGGAATGGGTAAAGACCCCTTTATAAAATGGGGTACATTATGTTCATCCTTTTGCTGTTTCACTGTTACACTATGCCTTTATTCCTTCCCTCCAATCCTCCAAAATTATAATCAAAGAACACTCCAGATTTCACGAAGTTTGGGCCATGCTGGGTGTGGATAGGGACAACAAAAAAGCACTGTTCAGGTGAAGTTTAAAATCTTGATCAGCTGTAACTGTATCTCCACTGGAAATTTCTAACAGACCATGTCCATCCTCACCTGGCCCAAGTTCTAGGCATTAGATTACTGCCATTTTCCCAAGTATCTCTTTTCATCTCTGGGCTCTTCTTTTTCCTACTTTTTAGCCAACTTACATCCACTGAATTTCTATTTATTTCTTGAATATAACAATTTAAGTCTTGTTTATTTAAACTCTCTAAGCTAGGACCAAGGAAATGTATCTTGTATAAATAAGTATATACAGTAGGTAAAATTTTTTGCCCTCTCCTCTTCCCATCCCAATCAAAGAAACATTTTTATCTAAGAAGAATTCAGCTTTTCTTCTGTAAATTGTGTCCCAGATGGCATGGGGCAGTCGTGGTTTATGTCTGTTGTCCATGAGTAATTATTCATAGCACCTTTTCCGTCTCAAAAGTTCTCCAGTTGGGATGATAGTGTTTTATCACCCACATAGCAAATATTTTCTTATAATCTTTTAAGGGAAAAGTCTTTGAAGACATATAACAGTGCGTATATTCATACATATTCATTCACATGTGTGTAATGGAGTAAAATGTTTAACTGATTTTACAATGCAAATGATGTGCACATCTTAAACTTAACCAATTCTAATAATGTAAAACACTCCTTTGATTGCACTGGTTACTTTGATTACTTGGTCTTTTTTACCTCTGAAACACCCTACCTCCAACCCAAGAGTTCATTTTCAAGATGATGTTTGGGTGTTTGTAACCTCATGATACAGGTGAAAATGTTCTTGGATAAGATGTTTGCAAGTCTTTTTAGTTTTACGTAGGTGGCCCCTTTCCACCTGTGGACTGCTTACCAGTCACAATTTGTGTCTGTAATTGTTGCCTGGACTGATCTAAAGTAGTCATCTCTCTCAGCTTGGTTGAAGCCCAGTGGTCCTCCATGACTGTCTTCACCTGATTTGGGATTATTTCAGGTCATCGGTGGTTTTTTGCTGTGCAAAATTCAGCCCCTGCCTAGATTGATTGCTCTGTAACCTCACTGAAGAGCCACTATATCCCTTTTATATGTCCCCTCTGGCAAGCGCTCCAGACAGATTCTCCCATACTTCTGTGCTCCTGCTATGAACACAGAAAACAAGAATGCCTCTTGAAAGTTAAAAAGCATATTTGTGTTATGCTGACTTCAAGCTGGCTACTTCCTGGATCCCCAACTGGGGAGTCAGGACAAGAACTCACCACTCTTCTCCCTACATTGAGTTACCAGCATCTTTTTGTCCCTCTTTGCTCTCTTTCTCCCAACCCCTCCCCCACCAATACATTCACTTTGAACTGAAGTCCTTGGAGAGAATTAGGAATCACACACCTGACCACTCCCTTCTCCTATTACTACTTAAGATAGAAAGTTCCTTGTTCTTGCTGCCTCAGGTGGTATTGGCATCTTCTCTACATCTTGGGAGAAGTTCTCCGGGTGTAAACTGTGATTTTTTTTTTTTTTTTTGGAGACAGGGTCTCCCTCTGTTGCCCAGACTGAAGTATAATGGCATGATCTCAGCTCACTGCAACCTCCACCTCCTGGGTTCAAGCAAATCTTGTGCCTCAGCCTCCTGAGTAGCTGAAATTACAGGTGTGTGCCACCACACTCAGCTAATTTTTATATTTTTAGTAGAGACATGGTCTCGTCATGTTGGCCAGGCTGGTCTCAAACTCCTGGCCTCAGGTGATCCACCCATCTCCTCCTCTCAAAGTGCTGGGATTACAGGTGTGAACCATTGTGCCTACCCTGTGATTTTTTTTTAATGACAATTAAAGAGATTTAGAAAATATTTCTTTTAGAGTAGTAGCCTGGCTTACAAGAAAATTGACTTGTTACATAATCTATTTTGAATATCAGAAGTGAATTCCTTTTTTCTTTGCATTCTTTAAATTGCATTTCTAGCAGGGCGCGGTGGCTCACGCCTGTAATCCTAGCACCTCGTGAGGCCGAGGCGGGCGGATCACGAGGTCAGGAGATCAAGACCATCCTGGCTAACACGTGAAACCCTGTCTCTACTAAAAATACAAAGCATTAGCCAGGTGTGGTGGCCGGCACCTGTAGTCCCAGGTACACAGGAGGCTGAGGCAGGAAAATGGCCTGAACCCAGGAGGCGGAGCTTGCAGTGAGCAGACATGGTGCCACTGCACTCCAGCCTGGGTGACAGAGCGAGACTCCGTCTCAAAAAAAATAAATAAAATAATAATAATAATAATAGCATTTCCAGTTTTCCCCACCTCTACCACATCATCTCCCCCACCTCCATCTCCTGCATAGACAGATGAGCCTTAAGAACAACAATTGCTATATGCTGAAGCTCAGATGTTAATCAGGTAATCATAGTCTTAAAAGTCTATCCATTTTTTTCTCCTAGATTTGAGAAAATAAAAGGCACAGGAAATCCTGGCTTGAATGTTCATCAGAACTTCTTGTGTCTTGCTTCCAAAATTTTAGAAGCACTTTTGAGCAGACTGCTTATAAAACATGGCTACTTTCTAGATTCAGCTGTCAACCACAGAATTTTCTACCACTAAGGACAGTATCAGTTCCTAAAATCACAGAAGCAATGGTGTCTAATTGCCCAGAGAAAGAATGAAAAGTTAATGTGGGTTTTGGATTTTGTGTGTGTGTGTGGCCAAATCAGCAGTTGTTCATAACATAAAAGTTTCATGATGTAACATGTGGTACTACTTTTTTTAACTATTGAATTATTATTTTATTACTCTTATAAAAATTTGCTCATAGAGTTTTACAGTGACTTTATAGAAATATACCTTTTTTGGTATAAAACTATATTCAAAAAACATTCTTCAGTTGATTAGAACAAATTCTCATAAATCTTCTGATTCCATTTATGACTTTCCCATATGAAAGAGCCAAAAAAGAGAATGTCTGCTCTACTAAAATTCTCTGGCACATCCTCTCAGTACTCAGTGGAAGATGGATGTGATCCTTCTGCAGCAGATGATGAACAATAATTATAAGTAAATGGTAGTGTATTTTAGAGGACACACATTCAGGAAATATTTGAAATAAGAAGTAGGGCAAGGAGGGACTTCTGAACAAATAAAAAATCATCTAGAAAGCAAACCTTCAATCCAGCATGGTAATTTTTATACAGGAAAACTAAAAAATGGGGCCATTGAGGTTTTTTAAAATACAAGAGGGAGCAAGGAATAACAACAGTCTTATGCCAGTGAGGTTGTATCTTGAATGGAAAAAAAGCAATTTGTGATAAATAAATTATTAGTTAAAGATATAAAACAATAATAGGGTCAGCTGTAGAACATGTTAAAATTCAGAAATCAATGGAATGATACTTTACATGTATTCTGCTTCTGTTGAGTTCAGATCAAAATCTACAACCTTCATTAAATTAATGCCTTATTTTTAAAATATTCTCCTGAATAAGACAGAGGAATAAGTCTAAATTGGGTCCTTATGCCATACATATTTATTTCATTAAAGTAGGAGAATATGAAATAAAATTTAAATTACAAATATGGAGGTGGCTTTAGATTTTCTTTTGGTTTTGTCTTTTTTTCTTTTGTTCTACTGATAATTCAATCAAATGCAAACTATTGATATGAATAGTATTGATATGAAGGTATGTTTTTGCTCATCCAGTTGCTCATTCATTCAAAACAATGTGCCTATTCTCGTTTAGAGAATACAGTGAATGGCGTCTTTTCACCTGTAATATTCTGAATTCACATGAAGGACACGTGAATTTTGAGATTTCAGCATGCACAGGGATAATTTCCCTCAGAATCAAAGATTGGGCTCTAAGGAGAGGGTATCTTTACTCGTTCATCACATTGAGCGACCACCATAGGTCAGGCCTTATTGGGCAATGAACACATGATGACAAGTAAGGAGACAGCCCCTGCCAACAAAGGCTTACTTTAGGAAGGTCAGGAATTGGCTTCTCAAAGACAGCAACAGTCAAGGACACCAATAATAGAAAGTATATTATTAAACAGTCCATTTTAGCTAAATTCTGATGTAGTATTAAAAACATTTTGAAAGATGATTCAGGGCCAGTTCAAGGGTAGGATGAGATTTACAATCAAAGAGTAAAAGTTTACCCGTTATCTAGCTGACTGTAAAAGGCTATTTAAAATTTTGAGACAAGGAAACAAAATGCTCAAAGATGTACTGCCTTCAGGAAAGCAGATGAGTCAAGTGGTGAACAAAAGATGCAACAAAGAGGTAAGCAAGTAGAGGCCGTGTGTGGAGGACAGTTTGCAGATTCAATGTGGAAAAGGATAAAGAGATGTTAAGGGGCTATGGACTTGACAGGTAGGTGTTTCATTATTTTCATTATTTTTTATTTTTTTCCACCATGAATGTCATCCAAGCCCTTATGTTAGGCAAACCAGAAAGTCAGTGGATATTGAGCAAATATAAAAGGATAACTGATGGGACGTGTTCCATAGGCAATGGAAGAAGTATCAGATGCAGGATACTAGTGGCAGAATTTGTCTTGGAAAAAAATAATTCTTCTTTTCTGAGAAGGAAAAGATGGTTTCAAGTGATAAAACAGCAAAATACTTCAGTCACATATAATTTCTCACTATTCCTACATGGGTCATGCTTTTCATGCCTCTGTACATTTACACAGGTTGTTTCGTCTGCTTAGGATTTTTTTCACTATCTTTTCCACTTAAATGCGACTTCCATAAAAATCTTCACTGAACCCCATCCCTGCTTCAGTACTAGGCAATTTTTTTTCGCTATTCTATGCTCCCACAATACATTTTGTGTGCTAAAATTATAGCCATCATTTGTTCACTCAGTTATTTAAAATATTTTTATTTATTTATTTTTTAAACACAATCGTTTCTTTAAAAAAAAATTTGTGTGTGTGAGATGAAGTTCCACTCTGTCACTCAGGGTGGAGTGTAGTGGCACAATCTCAGCTCACTGCAACCTCTGCCTCTTTGGTTCAAGCGATTCTCCTGCCTCAGCCTCCTGGGTAGCTGGGACTACAGGTGCATGAGACCACACCTGGCTAATTCTTGCATTTTTAGTAGAGACAGGTTTTCATCATGTTGGCCAGGCTGGTCTTGAACTCCTAACCTCAAGTGATCTGCCTGACTTGGCCTCCCAAAGTGCTAGAATTACACGTGTGAGCCACTGCACCCAGTCAAAAATATTTTTAAATGCCTACTATATAATAGGCACTTTTTAAACCTGTGAAATCACAAGGATTTATAAGATGTGCATAGTTCCTACCTTCATTAAGATTACCTTTTGATGGGGGAGAACACACTATAAACAAGAAAGCAGACAAAAATATTTTCAGTTTTGATCAATGCTTTGAAGGAAACAAGCAAAGAGAAGAGATAGAAAATAATACAAATATAAGGAGTTAGAGAGTGAGGCTATTCTGACTTTGTATAGGAATGTCAGGAAGAGAATGAGTGTTTCTTTAAGCCAAACTCTAAAGGTAGAGAAATAAGTAGCCATTTGAACAGTTTTGTGAAAGAATACTGGCATGAATAGAGGCACTCCAGGCAGAGAAAACAGCATGTGCATAGGCCCTGAGAATGAACACAATTTTCTATATAAAAGGAACTAACAGAACTGATAAAAGACCAGAGTGGCTATGTTACAGGACCACCAGGTTCATATTCCCCCTGTGCAGTAGCAGACCAATACACCAAGACAGCAGCATTTGCAGCAGAGAAAGAGTTTAATAATTGAGGGGTAGCCAAGCAAGGAGACAGAAGGGACTCTCAAATCCATATCCTCAAGGAGTTCTGGGATGAGGGTTTTTAAGGGTATTGTGGAGAGTGAGGGGCTGGAATACTGGGGACATTCATTGGTCAGGGTAAGCGGCAATGACATCATCAGGATGTAGAAACAGCATTATTTGGTGAGTCAGCTCTTCATAGGGCCCTTCAGATGAGCTGGCATCAGAAATGTCAATTGTATATTGACATTTCTGAAAGAAATTTTCAAAGGGAATATCTGAAAGAATATTTCAAAGGGAAAACTTAATATTTCGCACTGTTCAAGTTGTTATCTATAGAACAGTTAAGAGGAATTATAATCTTGTGACAGGGTCTGCATGATTCTGGGGCAACAGGCACCAAACCATTATGAGGAAGTAGGTCAGAGAGCAAGCTGACCTAATAATTAATGCCTAATGTGCTGCAAGCTTGGTTTATTTTCATTTCTCCCACTTCCTTCTTCCCTGGTTAATTTTGTAAAGTTTATAGAGATGGTTTCAGTTAGACCTGGGCTGCAATACTGTAGCAATTCATATGCATATTTAAATTTAAATCTAAGTTTAAATTTAAATTAAGTTAATATTAAATAAAATTTGAAATGCAATTCTCAGTCCTACAAGCCATGCTTCAAGTGCTTAATATCCATTTGAGGTTAGTGGCTGCTATACTGGATAGCACAAAAAGAGAACATTATTGTAATCATAGAAGTTCTACTGGGAAATTTATGGATAGTACATGGACTACAATGTAGTGAGTAATGAACTGTGGATGCAGAGAAAGACACTGGACCCTGCAGTGTCTGGAGCATGCAGTTATTATGGAACATGGCCTATCTGTGAGCTTCTTAATGGCAGAAATAATGCGATGTTGCCTCTGTTGTTCTAAACATAAAACACTTTTTGATAAACGAGCTAGTAAATAAATGAGCCAAAGTTGAGGTCATCGTTATACCAAATTGGCTTATACTTTTCAACTCACTTGAAAAAACTGGCCAATGTAAAAGTGAGGAAACAAACAAAAAAGGTATTTGAGGAGCTCATTTGGATCTTAACTAATTAGAAGTAATCTGCTGAAAATTACAGTGGCAGAAATGGTTTCTAGAAAATAATGCATTAGAAAATGTGAGGGAGACTTAGGGAATTAAGAAACTAAATATGCTAGTTGAAATTAGATGGCTTAAATTTATCATACTCCCAATATCAAGATTTTCTCCACTTCCTTTGTAAAAGAAATAAAACATTCATTTGTTTATTCATTTCTTAAACAAATATTTATTGGCCACACACTGTGGTCAGTATTATAGATGCTGGTGATTCCGTGTCAAATGGGATTAGCAGATGAAAATAATAATAATAACAAAAGATCATTTTAGACTTCAATTTACAATAAGGAAATCAATAGGCTGACATACTAAAGAGTAATTGGGGGGCGGGTTGAATATATTAGATCAGTTGAAGAACATGGAGACTGACTAAAAAATGAACCTGTTGTGATATTCTAGTACGTAAAGTGAGTACCATTGACACAGAGGTTGATTTGGGGTAGGGAGGCAAGTGGCAGTAATGCAGGAGACGGAGAAAAATTGAGTGTGTGAAGTCTGAAATAAGAACAAAGAAGATCTGGCAACATGAGAAACAGTACTGTTAGAAGGCAGTATAACTATGGTCAAATTAAAACTCAGAATTGAGATAATCCGAGCAATGCTAAATGATAGCAAGCCACAATTTTTTCCCCACTTTTTTTTTCCTTCAGGTTTTAGTTTAATCATGGCTTTCTCAGGAAAACCTCTTTTGACCTTTCTAACTAGGCCAGTTCCCTCATTATGTACAATCATAGCAGAATACATTTATCTTATATAGCATAGTTGTAATTTTAAGTGGTTCTGCTGATTATTTGACAAGAAGATTGATGATACGGTCTTTGGAATTGAACAAAGATGAAAGCAAGTAAGTTCAATTGAAGAAGTGGAAGTTTGCAAGTAACTATAGAGTGAAGGTTTTAGAAGAAATGACAAGAACACTGATGTAAAAAAGAATATTATAGGTTGGGCATGGTGGCTAATACCTGTAATCCTACACTTTGGGAGGCCAAGGCCAGAAAATTGCTTGAGTCCCAGAGACTGAGACAAACCTGGGCAACATAGTGAGACTCTTTGTCTGGACAAAAAAATTAAAAATTATCTGGGCATTGTGATGCATGCCTTGTAGTCCCAGCTACTCAGGAGATTGAGGCAGAAAAATTACTTGAGCCCAGAAGTTCTAGGCTGCAGTGAGCTCTGATTATGCCACTGCACTGGGCGGCAGAGCAAGACCCTGTCTCAAAAAAAAAAAGGATTATGTTAGTAGATGCGTTGGTCAAGGTAACTGAAATAGATGCTAAGGTCAACACAGGTAGAGACTGGGAACACCTCAAAGAAACAGTGAAGGCCTGAAAGAGTGATAAATTGTTATTAGAGACTAGAGACATTGTGATCTTCTTATTCAGCGGCAAAGATTTCAGTAACATTGCAAATGGAAAATATGTTTCAGAACAGGTGGATTTCAAGAAGGCGAGTTCCAGGCATAATGTTCTAAGTGCTAACTGGCTTTTTAAAGCCATATATGGAAAGGTATGGATATAGAGACATGAACCAAAAAAAGCCCTATTCAATTTTCTAACAAGTTTCATAGAAAATATAAAGAATTTAAGACTTGCTGAGTTAAAAGATAGGATTATTTTCATCCTCACATTTTACAACCAATGGGGCAAAAAGTAAGAAATGCCTTAGGGCACATATCAAATTCAGGGCATTTTCAGTAAATTGTAGCCCCAAGGTAAAGTTGAGATCAAGGGTGTGGCTGAGGGAACCCTTAGGATGCAGCCAAAAGATTTAAGACTTGCCTTAAAAGAATCTTAAGGGCATTCATTGTCCTTCATTACAATGAATCTCAGATACAGTTAGAAAATAGACAATTTCAAAAGAATTTGTGGGTAAGGCTTTTTGTTTTTGTCTGTAGTTTTTGATGGACTGAATCCCAATGAGAGTCATAAGTAACTCATGAAATTTTAAAAAATATTGTATTGGCAGAAGCACCACCAACTTGAACTAAAAAGGACAGATACAGTTAAAAAATAAGAGCCTTTAAAGCTCTAAACTTTTACAGGCAGAAACAGGCTAAGAAAGTTAGTCAGTGGCAAACATAGGCAATTTCTAATAAAAAATGAAGGGTGACTCAGAGTGAAGACTAGAGAATCACTCCCAGGGCACATGACTGAACCCTAATCAAGAAGTTGGTGATTTGTGTTTGTCTGGGTTTCAGAACTGCAGTCAAATAGAGACATATTTCTGTCTTCCACTCCACCTTCAAAATTAAATGTTTATTGCTGCTTATCATGCTTTCTTAAAAACCATTTTATGTTGAATGTGTATAATGTGTGTGGGGGAGAGACAGATAACTTTGGTCTTTAGTTAACAGGTCTTAAAAATCAAACAGAAAATACTGCACCTGGATCCAATTAAATAATCTCTTCAACATCAAGCTTGAGCCAATGTGGTAATGAGAGGAGATGCTACAGGTCTGAAACCACCTTTGTAAACTTATGGCAGTAAGAGAAATCTAACATAGCTGACTCCATCTTGCTTCTGACCTCCAGGCTATCCTTGGTCATTCTTGCTTGTAGACCAAGCTAACTTTGGGTGTAATTCAGTTTATGGTTTAACTTAAAAGCAAGGATGATAATAGTCCCTCTCTAAAACTAAACCCCTCCTTGCTACGGGACCAAAAACTACCTTTGCAAGACTAATGAAAAGCCATACTAATAGGATTTATATGGTTTGGCTGTGTCCCCACCCAAATCTCATCTTGAATTGTAGCTCTCATAATTTCCTTGTGTTGTGAGAGGGACCCAGTGGGAGACAATTGAGTCATGGGAGCAGTTTCCTCCATGCTGTTCACATGTTAGTGAATAAGTCTCGTGAGATCTGATGCTTTTATAATGGGAAACCCCTTTGGCTGGGCTCTCATTCTCTTCTCTTATCTGCCACCATGTGAGACATGCTTTTCATGTCATGTTTCTCATGCTTTTCATGCTTCTGTCATGATTGTGAGGCCTCCCCAGCAACGTGGAACTATGAGTCCATTGAACCTCTTTTTTTTTGTAAATTGCCCAGTCTTGGGTATGTCTTTACCAGCAGCCTGAAAATGGACTAAAACAAGGACTATTGGAGGGGTATGAACTCTGCTAAAGTATAGGCATCATTTTTGTAATCTGTCACTTGGTCAGCAGTCATATGTCCAGGCCAGAGGTCACAAAATGGGATAATTTCTGTAATCCTTTATTGCTCAGGGGTCTTGTGGTCAAAGGTCACAAGATTGTGACTTCTCAATTGCCCCTATATATAACATCATTATTGTAGGACCTAAGATTGATTTTTTTTAAGATAATTTTCAGACTCACCCCACCTGGACCCCTATGACTCGTGATTCAGCTGGTCCTGTGGTCCCATACAGAGGTGGATGCAGGGCAGGAGGACCATTTTCCACACCCCTATGATTTTATTTCCAACCAATCAGCAGCACCCCTTCCCTAGCCCCCTAACCACCAATTTGGCCATAAAACCCCTAACTTCTGAGCCTTCAGTGAGACTGATTTGAGTGATAAAACTCCAGTTCCTCCATGTAGGCTGGCCTTGTGTCAATTAAAATCTTTTTCTACTGCAATGCCATAGTATCAGTAAATTCATTCTGTCTGTGTGGTAGGCAGGAAGATCCCACTGGGTGACTAAGTTTTGGGTGAGGGATGAGTAGATTTTGCATTCATAAAGGATGTGGATCATTGTCAAAAAGAAAGTAGACAGTGGTCATTTACAAAGATGTTCTGAAAATGAGCCAAGCTTCTCAATATTCATAATACTATTCTGTCCCCTCCCCTAGAATCTAGGTTGGCTCAGAATTTTGACCAATAAAATGGTCAAATGTTTCTGTGTTATTTCCAAGGCTTGGTATTAAGAAACCTTCAGCTATACCTGGGCCTTGGGAAAACACTCTTGGATACACCCAGTGGGAACTTAACTCAACGTCCATACAGTGAGAGACTCAAGACAGATGGATATCGGGGGAATCTGGCCCCAATATTTCAATATAGGTTCTTTCTATTTTCCATAAGTGTCGGTTGGCTGAGAAATAAAGAGAAAGAGTGCAAAGAGAGGAATTTTACAGCTGGGTCACCAGGGGTGACATCACATATCAGTAAGACTGCGACAGCCACCTGAGCCTCAAACCAGCAAGATTTTTATTAAGGGTTTCAAAAAGGGGAGGGGGTGTAGGAATAGGAAGTAGGTACAATGATCACTTGCTTCAAAGGGCAAAAAGCAGAACTACTAGTATGGTTCTAATAAAGATCACATGCTTCTGAGGGAATAGGATAAAAGGCAAAAGCAGAACTACTGATAAGCGTCTATGTTCAGCAGTGCACGTATTGTCTTGATAAACATCTTAAACAACAGAAAACAGGGTTTGAGAGCAGAGAACCAGTCTGACCACAAAATTACCAGGGCTGAGTTTTCTCCCCACCCTAGTAAGCCTGAGGGTACTGCAGGAGACCAAGGCATCTCTCAGTCCTTAGCTCAACCTCATAAGACAGACACTCCCAGAGTGGCCGTTTATAAACCTCCCCCCAGGAATACATTCCTTTCTAAGGGTATTGATACTAATATTCCTTGCTAGTAAAAGAATTTAGCGATATCTCTCCTACTTTCATGTCCATTTTGTAGGCTCTCTGCAAGAAGAAAAAGATGGCTTTTTGCCTGACACTGCAAGCAGTCAGACCTTATGGTTGTCTTCCCTTGTTCCCTAAAAATTGCTGTTATTCTGTTATTTTTCAAGGTGCATTGATTTCATATTATTCAAACACATATGTTTTACAATCAATTTGTACAGTTAACACAATTATCACAGTGGTCCTGAGGTAACGTACATCCTCAGTTTATGAAGATAACAGGATTAAGAGATTAAAGACAGGCATAAGAAATTATAAAAGTATTATTTGGGAACTGATAAATGTCCATGAAATCTTCACAATTTATGTTCCTCTGCCGTGGCTCCAGCCAGTCCCTCCATTCGGGGTCCCTGACTTCCTGCAACACATGGAGAGAACATGGATATGTATTGCTATTAACAGCGCTAGGTGAGCTTCCAGCTAATAAACAGAATCAATTGCTTGCCATTGAGTGAGGCTTGTTGGAAACCCAGTTCACTGGAGCTTTCAGATGTCCCCAACCCAGCTGATGACAGGTTATAACCATATCAGAAATCTCAACTCAAAACCACTAGCTGGCCCCAATCAATAAACATCACTGTGAAAGAGAATAATAAATTTTTGTTTTGAGTCATTAGAAGTCTCTAAGTTTCATGTGGTTTGTTACACATGGGGATTTAATAAGAAAAGATACAATATTTTCTATGTACATATTCTAATTTCCATTGTAGCTCATAAGCTTCTTCAGGACATGATCTATATTGTAGATACCTTTGTATCCACAATAGTGTGTAACATGTTTTATACATTTTGTTATGTATTAATCAGTATTTATTGAGTGAAAAAACAGATTTCTTATACTGCTAATTATCCTACAGAAACTTTACTTGATTTTTAATGAAGCAAATCAAGTTAATCCCCTTTTAGCAGATCTGCTTAATAGAAAGTCTTTGTTTTCCTTCATCTGATAATGTCTTTATTTTGCCTTCATTCCTGAAGGATATTTTCACTGGACATAGAATTCTAGGATGAAAATTCTTTACTCTCAGCATTTAAAAAAATATTCCACTTTCCTCTGACCCACATGGTTTCAGATGAAAAATTCACAGTCATTAGAATCTCATACACCTATAAGCCATGCATCAAATTTTATTTTCTGGCTGTTTTAAAGCATTTTCCTTGGTCTGTAGTTTGAACAGTTTTATTATGATGTGTTTTAGCATGGATTTCTTTCAGCTTATCCTCTTTAGAATTTTATGAGTTGCTCAAATGTGTAAGTTTAGGCCTTTCAACAAATTTGGGAAATCTTCAGCCATTCAAATATATTTATTTACACCACACTCTTTCTTCTCTCCTTTTCTGACTCCAGTGAGACAAATGTCAGAGGTTTTAGTATTGTCTCACAAGTCCCTGAGGTTCTGTTCCTTTTTTTCCCAGTCATTTCACTATCTAGAGTTCAGATTGGATAATTTTTAATTATTTGTCTTCAAGTTCACTGACTCCTTTGCCATTTCAATTCTGTTATTGAGTCCAACAAGTAAATTTTTAAAATTTGGTTATTGCTCTAACCTTTCACTTAAAACTCTAAAATTTTCTGTTGGTTTTGTTTCTATCTTATCTTTTTTTGTTGAGACTTTATTTTTCCATTTGCTTAAAAGTGTTCAGTCTTATTTCTTGAGACTTAGTTCTGAAGACTTATAATGACTTTAATGTCTTTATCTTGTAATTTCAACATGTGTCCTTACAGCATTGGCATCTGTTGTCTTTTCTTTTGCTTTGTTCTTCATATACTGGTTCTTCATTTAGATGATATTCTGGACATTTTGAATACTATGTTACAGACTCTAGGTCTCATTTAAGTCTCAGGATTATGACTGATTTTTATTGTCTAGTTTTGTTTTAGTAGGCAAGAAACAAACTTAACTTCAGGATATATTTTCCAGTCCACCTACTGTGGGCTATTGTCCCACTGAAAATATTTTTCACAACTCAGTGGCTGGTCTGGAACCTGGGAAGTTGTGTAGACGATAGCTTTTAATGCCTTTGGTATGCTGTTTGGGACCAGATCCATGCAAGTGCGGCATGGGAATGTGAGTCCAGTAGTTCATACACCAGTTTAAGCAATAGCTGCCTTAGAATTCCCTTCTCCCTGCAGTCTCAGAACTTTCTGCTTGCCTGTGCTTTCATTTCATGATCCTCTAGTCAGAAGCCAGGCCTTGGGTTTTCCTGTTTTGCCACTTCTGAAAATTGAAACTGCATCTAGCACTAAGCAATAGGAGGACAGAGAGAGAACATGACTCAAAGTAAATTCATACTTTGCCTTTAGAATCACTATTCCTCTGGCCAAAAAAAAAAAAAAAGGTATCCACCCTGTAGTATTTTAGATGCTACCCAGACTCTGCCTGGGGAAAAGGATAGTAAGAGAAAAGAAAAGAAAACTGGGATTTACCCCATTCTTCTTAGACTTTAGGAGTCTTGTTTCTAGCTTCATGGTACAGAAAATGAGACCTTCCCTGTACCCACCAATGGGTACTTCTAGGTTTCAGGTTGTCTTTGAGTCTACAGCAGGAAATACTGGTGTGTCTGGAATTGGTTCCTTCCGGAGGGTTCTTGGTCTCGCTGACTTCAAGAATGAAGCCACAGACCCTTGCAGTGAGCGTTACATTTCTTAAAGATGGTGTGTCAAGAGTTTGTTCCTTCAGATGTTCAAATGTGTCTGGAGTTTCTTCCTTCCAGTGAGTTTGTGGTCTTGCTGACTTCAGGAGTGAAGCCACAGACCTTTGCAGTGAGTGTTACAGCTCATAAAGGTAGTGTGGGCCCAAATAGTGAGCAGCAGCAAGGTTTATTGTGAAGAGTGAAAGAACAAAGCTTCCACAGCCTGGAAGGGGACCTGAGTGGGTTGCTGCTGCTGGCTGGGGTGGCCAGCTTTTATTCCTTTATCTGGCCCTGCCCACATTCTGCTGATTGGTCCATTTTACAGAGTGCTGATTGGTCCATTATACAGAGTGCTGATTGGTGCATTTACAATCCTTTAGCTGGACACACAGTGCTGATTGGTGCATTTTTACAGAGTGCTGATTGGTGTGTTTACAATCCTTTAGCTAGACGCAGAGTGATGATTGGTGTATTTTTTACAGAGTGCTGATTGGTGCATTTACAATCCTTTAACTAGACACAGAGTGCTGATTGGTGCATTTTTACAGAGTGCTGATTGACGCATTTACAATCCTTTAGCTAGACATGGAGTGCTGATTGGTGCGTTTACAATCCTCTAGCTAGACAGAAAAGTTCTCCAAGTCACCACTCGACCCAGGAAGTCCAGTTGGCTTCACCTATCACTGGTAGAAGGGAAAAAAAGACATTAATCTCTGGTTGTGTTATAGTAGGTATCTAGTCTGGCATAAGCAGGGCAGGAGAGGACTCTCCCTAACCAGGAATGTCAGGCGACCATCAGGTGATTGTCAGACTGTTGTTAAACTGCCTCTCTAAAATAATAATTGGTCACAGCCAGCACCAGGGAAAGGCAGTCTCCCAATAGATAGAAAATACCTGAAACAGGTGATCAGCAGCTTCCCAATAAGATCTCAGGAGATGGGTGAATGAGATCAAGCACATGCACTACGTGGCCAAATGGTGGAGTTTAACTAGTATATTACATTGGACTGGTAAGGGAAGAATACATACAACTCCAATAAACATACTGCACATGCTCACCCACCAAGTGCTAGCAGGCCACTGTGCATGTGGACAGCCCACCCTAAGGGAAGAATCACGGAGAAGGGAGGCAAGACTCTGGAAGCATGCCAACACCTAAAACCCCATGTCAAAGGGTCAAACTGAACACTTAATCTCTCAAGTCACCTGCTTGACCCTCTTCCAAGCATACTTTGCTTCCATTTATTCCTGCTCTAAAGCTTTTTAATAAACTTTCACTCCTGCTCTAAAACTTTGAGTCTATGTCAGGTCTCTCCTTCTGCCTTAAGCTCCCTTGCTCAAATTCTTTCTCCTGAGGAGGCAAGAATTGAGGTTACTGCAGACCTGCATGGATTCACCACCCCTAACAGTTTTCGGGTTATCTCAAATTCTGGACTCCTTCACAAATCTCCCCATTACCATTTACTTTTTAGTCTTCAGATATCTTCTCTATGCCTTCTGTTCAGAGGTTATATCTATGTCCAGTTGGAGAGCCAGGGTAGCATGCTTACTTCATCTTGCCCAGAAGTGAAATCTCTGCAGAAATTATTTGAACAAATATTTACAGTAAACAGAAATAGCTTTTTATATGCTATAGCCAAGGTCTAAAACAATTCCTATCATTAAATGAACATATAAAATATTCTTAATGTGTTTTTATAATATATGACCTTTCATAAAAGTAGTCATAATTTAATCATTTTAATATGATCTTTATATTTAAATAATCACATTTTAAATTAAGACAACCATTTTCCCGTGATAGATTTCAATTTTTTAAATGTTATAGGTATTTAGATTTGTTAAATGTCACATTTATTTTCCCTAAAGACAAATAAAATGTTAACCACAGAGAAAAGAATTAAAAAAAGAAAGAAAGAAAATAATCGCAGAATAAAATAGTAAAATGGTAATAGGGATTAAAATGTGCAAAATTTAGCCATTCAACATATTTGGATACGGTAATCTAGTAAACATATTGCCACTTGTTTTCTCAATACCTGGATTCCTGATTGAAAGCTTCATTTTCACTGTGCTGTGGGCATTGTTCTATTCCTTCAAATAGAAAATGAGCTCATATATTAGAAAACAAATTAAAATTTAAGAGAAAAAGGGCCCCACCAGGACACTGGTGAAAGCCAACCAAGAAAAAAAAATATAAGGAAATGCAAATCAATCTGTCTTGTTAAGAAAATCTAAAGCACTGCTTAAAGACTTTGCATAAGGGAAATACACCCTTCTTGCCAGCTGTGGTTTCTGCCTATTGTTGTGTCTAATGAATGGTTATTTTCCTTCTGATGTTTATTCTAGAATAACAATTAAGGTCATTGATCTCAAATTCTAGGTTGTTATTGCCAATCATCCACCCACAATTTTATATTGTCTTGTTTTACATAATGTTTTAATTTTCTTCAAGTCTACAAATAATAATTTTTTAAAAGAAAGATTTCTTAGGTTTTAAAGCAATCATTTGTCACTCTATAACCAAAGCTAAAAATCCAAGACAGCACATTTTCTTAGGTTTTCTTTTGACATTGTGTTAGGAATATTTTATTGTTTTATTTTAAGTCACATGCTAACAACCTGTTTTCTCTGCTAAGCTTCATAACATTTTATGGAGAAGTAAAGCATGTTTTTAGAAATAATATATATATTTTTTAAATGGAAGAAAATGTTGTTTACATGGATAGGTTAAAACCTGGTTCACAATGCCCATAGTAAAATGTTTATTTTCCTTTCTCTTTATTTTTTATCTGAATGCAAAAATATGATATATCTCCTAAGTGATAAACTGCTTTCACTGGATTTCAAGGAAAATAGATGTTAGATTAATCTGGACCTAACCTTCTTATCACCATAAGCTTTACATCGGCAATATAAGGAAAGTGTAAGAAGCTTTAGAAAAGGGTCATGTTGCGCAACCTGGCTCTGAAGAAAAAAATTATATCCACATACACATAGTCCGTGCTCTATCAGCAAACGTTCCAAAATATCCCCATCTTAAACCCTTCTTTTCATCTTGTTCTTGGTGTTGCCTTATCTTTGTCTCTCTGCATCAGTAAGAGCATTCTAACATGCTGGATAGAACATGTAAGCACCTTTGAACATTTACATCAAAAACTTTATGCTATTAGAGGAAACTAAAAATATTTCAGCCCAAAAGGTACTTCTTTGACATATTTTGAGATGGTTACTCAGAAGGCTTGCAGACAGGAATAGCCTTGAAAAGATGCCTTTTGTGGAGATTTTTATCTGTAGAGAAAAATCTACATTATTGAAATAAATAGGCTTTCTTTGAGCATCCCCTCATCCCCATTGTCCAGATCAAGGAAAGATGAACTCAACCACAGGCTACAATCATTTTATTCTGAGGGTAGCTCTGAAATTACCTGACATATTTTCATCTGTATAACATGATATCCTTTGCTTGACATGCTTTCCTCCCTTCACTCTCCTATAACCTGTGAGCTGTCTCCCCATAACCCAGATAAATTTGGCCCCAGGCCACTGTTTTTGAGCTTATTCATTTCCCCTGGAAATAATTTACTTCTACACCCTGAACCCTCATCTTCTCTCTTCCCAACGAATGAAGGGGATATTTAAGCATCAACCATCTCGTTCTCCTTCGAGAGTTCACATTTTATGACTTCTATGCCCATTTACACATTAATAAATTTATATGTCTTTTTCCTGTTAACCTATCTGTTATCATTTTGTTTTATACATTCAAATTGTTGAAACTTCAGGAAAAATAATTAAACTTTTCTACATCATCTACGCAAAGATTACCTTAGTTTTAAAGTAAGCAAGTAAGCTGGCCATGGTAGTGCATACTTGTAATCCCAGTTACCTAGGAGAGACTAGTGGAAGGATTGCTTGAGCCCAGGAATTTGAGACCAGCCTGGGTAACATAGTGAGACCTGCCTTTCAGGAAAAAGAGAGAGAGAAAGAGAGAGGAAATTAAAATAAGCTAAAGAATCAAGGGAATTTGATCTGATATACATGATATCAAACTTGTTTAAAAATTTTGACTAGGACTTGTGGTTCCAAAATGGCAGTATAGAAGCAAGCAGTCTTCATTCTCCCCACACAAGCAAACCAAAAGAAAATATGTGGTGTCAAGTTTATTACCAGAAGTCTCCCAGGACTCATATGTGACAATGAGACAAATCCCTAATCCACAGAGAAGTGAAAAAAATTCCATGCGGTTGGTAAGAGAATTGAACTCCCATATCCATGATGCCTTTGCCCCAATTCTGTCTGGCAGGAAGCTTGTGGAAATATTTCCCACAACTCACTGTTTCTACACTGAAAACAGATTGAAATGGATAATGAGCTTTTCCATCACCTTGTTTTCCCTGGCAGAAGACCCTTTACCGCTTTAACTCACAGGAAGCATCGCAAGTGCCTGAAAGGAGAAATGTCCCTGAGGACAGGCAGAAGCAAAGCAGGGAGGTGGAACTACCATCCCCAGCCCTGAAAACTCTGTTCTACAACTCAGCCAAAAGAGACACCACATCAGAGTGGCTATCCGACAGCACCACACTGTAGTTTTGTCTTACAGGGTCCCTAGGAACAAACCCTAAGCCAGACTTCCCAAGTTGCTGAGATGTCACCTTTGGGACTGTCCCCATTTAAGAAGGGCAGCTTTTCCATCATCTACTAGAGCTGAGGCAAACCTGGGCTTGAGGCATCACCTAGAGCTGAAAAAGACACAGTGACCGAATGGTAAAGAAGCTATAAACAAATATATCCAATAAAAACCAAAACAAGCCAGATGGAGAAGACTAGAATAAATTATTAATCCTTCAGTGGAAAGACATCAATGAACATCCACAAGAAACAACAACAGAGAACAATTATCTCTCCAAGTAGACAAAATAAGAAACAAGTAACTGACCCTAACAGGATGGTAATATATGAGTTCTCTGCCAAGAATGCAGAATGGTGGTTTGAAGGAAATTTGGGATCTCAAGGATAACACGGAAAAGCAACTCTGAAACTTGTCAGCGAAATTCAACAAAGATATTGAAATGTTAATTTAAAAAACAGCAAAAATCTTGGGACTAAGAAATATATTTGCTAAACTAAAAAATTCATTAGAGGCTCTCAACATCAGAATGGGTCAAACAGAAGATATAGTGAACTAGAAGTCGGGCTATTTGAAAATACACAATCATAGGAGAAAAAAGAAGACAGAATGAAA
Source organism: Rhinopithecus bieti (assembly GCF_001698545.2). Classification (NCBI taxonomy): domain Eukaryota; kingdom Metazoa; phylum Chordata; class Mammalia; order Primates; family Cercopithecidae; genus Rhinopithecus; species Rhinopithecus bieti. The sequence continues at coordinate 40,779 of NW_016803685.1, read as the reverse complement.
AGCAATGAAAATTTTCTACAAAATATAGAAAATTACCTCAAAAAGCCAAATGAAAGAATTATTGGTTTTCAAGAAGGAGCTGAACAAGAACAAATGGTAGAAAGGTTATTCAAATAAACAATAACAGAAAACTTTCCCAAACTTGAGAAAAATACAAATATCCAGTAACAGGAAGGTAAGAGAACACCAAACAGATCTGACACAAATAAGACAACCTCAACGCATTTAATAATCAAACTAGTAAAGGTTAAAAACAAAGATTCAGTGGCTGAGACCTGTAATCCCAGCACTTTGGGAGGCTAATATGGGCAATCACTTGAAGCCAGGAGTTTGAGACCAGCCTGGCCAACATGGTAAAACCCTGTCTCTACTAAAAATACAAAAATTAGCCAGACATGTAATCGCAGCTACCTGTAATCCTAGCTACTCAGGTGGCTGACGCAGGAGAATTGCTTGAACTCAGGGGGCAGAGGTTGCAATGACCCAAGATTGTGCTACTGCATTCCAGCCTAGCAAAAACCAAACAAACAAACAAACAAACAAACAAAAAAAAAAAAAAAAAAAAAAGGCCAAAAAACAAAGAGAAATTTTAAAAAAAAAAAAAAAAAAAAAAAAATCTAAACACAAAGAGAGAATTCTAAAAGCATCAAGAGAAAAGAAGGAATTTAAAGCAGTTCCAATTTATCTGGCTGCAGAATTCTCAACAGAAACTTGCTTTGGGCCAGGAGGGAAAAGAATTATACTTTCAAAGTGCTAAAAATAAAAATAAAATAAACAACTACCATCCAAGAATACTGTGTCCAGCAAAGTTATCCTTGAAAGTTATCTTTCCCAGACCAAAGCTGAGAGAATTTATCACCACCAGACCTATCTTATAAGAAATGCTAAAAGGAGTTCTTCAATCTGAAAGAAACAAAAACCAAAACACTAATATGCAAAACACACACACACACACACACGCACACACACACACACGCACACACACACACGCACACACACACGCACACACGCGCCACACACACCACAGCCACACCACGCGCACACAGCCACACACACACACACACACACACGAACACACCCCACAGATTTGGATTTGAAGGTATAAAACCCACTGGTAAAAAATTAAGTATACAGACAAACTCTGGCTACACTCTTACTGTAATTGTGTGCAATCAATTCATAACTTTAATATGCAGCCCCCAAAATAAATCTATCAGTAGCCACAGAAACCTGCTGAGAGACAGGTAATAATAAAATACATAAATTGAGAGGACTAAAAGTCAAAATATGGAGGGATTAAGTTAAGTGCAGAAATTTTTTTATTTCTATTTTTTGTGTGTGTGCAATCTAAGATAAGTTGTTAACTCTTTGAAATAATTTTTTTGTATCTATAAGATGTTTTCTTGTAAGCTTCATGGTAGCTACAATGCAAAAACCTATAATAGATATACTTAAAATAAAAACCAAGGCATTAAAACTTGCTACCTGAGAAAGTCACTTAACCACAGAGGAAGATAGCAAGAAAGTAAGAAAAAAAGAGAGGAGTTACAAAACTACCAGAAAACAAGCAATAAAATGACAGTAGTAAGTCCTCACTTATCAATTGTAACACCAAATATAAATGGACTCAATTCTCCAATTGAAAGGCAAAAAAGTGGCTGAATGTATAAAGAAACAAGACCTGACTATATACTGCCTACAAGAAACCCACTTCCCATCTATAAAGAAACACATAGATTGAAAGTGTAGGGATAGCAAAGGATATTCCATGCAACTGGAAACCAAAAAAGGGCAAGAGTAGCAATACTTTAGATAAAATAGACTACATATCTAGGACTGTAAAAAGAGACAAAGAAGGTCAATATAAACTGATAAAGGGATCAGTTCATCAAAATGAGATAGCAATTATAAATATCTATACACCCAATAGCAGAGTGCACAAGTATATAAAGCAAATATGAATAAATTTAAAGGATAGATAAATTCCAATACTGCCATAGTAGAAGACTCCATTCTAAATAACGGAGAGATAATCTAGTCGGAAAATCCACAAAGAAACATCATAAACTACACACTAGGTCAAATAGGTGTCACTGACATTTATAAAACATTTCACCCAACTGCTACAGAATACTCATTATTTTCACCAGTGCATGGAGCATTCTCCAGAATACACTTCAAATTTGGATACAAAATATGTCTGAGTAAATTTTAAAAAGTAGAAATTACATCATTTCTACTGTTTTGTAGAAATTACAAAGGAAGCATCTTTCCTTTATTCCCCAATGGAGTAAAACTAGAAATCAATAATTAGAGAAATTTCAGAAATTTCACAAACACACGAAAATTAAACAATATGCTCCTGGATGACCAATGGATCAGTGGATAAATTTAAAAATATATTGACACAAATGAAAATGGAAATTCCAGAAACCAAAATTTCTAAGATACATCAAAAACTGTACAAAGACGAAAGTTTATAGCAATATACAGTTATATTAAAAAAATAGAAACACTTCAAATAAACAACCTAAATATTCATTTCAAGGAACTAGGAAAGCAAGAACAAACTAAACTCAAAATTAGCAGAAGGAAATAAAAATAATAATGATCAGAACAGAAATAAATAAAATTGAGACAAAAAAGTTACAGGAAATGAAACAAATTTGGATTTTTGAAAAGATAAAACTGACAAACCTTTGGCTAAACAAACCATGAAAAAAAAACCTGAATAAATAACATCAGAAATGAAAAAGGAGATGTAACGACTGAGACCACAGAAATGCAAAGAATTACTAGAGACTATCGTTAACAAAAATATCCCAACAAATTGGAAAACCTAGAAAAAATAGATAAATTTCTAGATACATACACACTACCAAAATTGAACCATGAAGAAATAGAAAACCTCAATAAACCATTGGCAAGTGATGAGATAAGAATCATAATAAGATGTCTTTTATCAAATAAAAGTCCAGAACCTGGCAGTTTTACTGCTGAATTCTACCAAACACTTAAAGAAGAACTAATATCAATTCTACTCAAACTCTGTTCAAAAAAACAAGAGAAAAGAATACTTTAAAATTCATTCTATGAGGCAGGCATTATCCTGATACTGAAACCAGACAAAGACACAGTGAAAAAAGGAAAGCTACAGGCCAATATCACTGATGAACATAGATGCAAATATTTCAACAAAAACTAGCTAATGACATTCAACAACATATTAAAAAGATCACTCACCATAATCAAGTGGGATTCAACCCAGGGGTAAAAATATGGTTCAACATTCACAAGTCAATAAATATAATATATCATATTATTAGAATCAAGAACAAAAACCACATGATGATTTCAATAGCTGCCAAAAAAAGTATTTAATAAAAGTTAACATCAATTCATGATAAAAACCCTTATTAAACTGGATGTAGAAGGAACATTCCTCAAAATAATAAAGGATTATTTATGACATTTATTTATGACATATGTATGTCATAATAAAGGATTATTTATGACATATATTATATATGACAAACCCACAGCTAAAATTATACTGAATGGGGAAAAACCTGAAGGAATTTCCTCTAAGATCTAGAACCAGTCATGTCTGCTTTCACCATTTTTGTTCAATATAGTATTTGGAGTCCTGTCCATAGCAATTAGGCAAGAGAAAGAAAGAAAGGGCATCCAAATTGGAAAGGAAGAAGTCAAATTAGCCTTGTTAATTCATGACATGATCCTCTACTTAGAATAATCTGAAGACTCCACCAAAAATCTGATAGAACTAATAAATTCAGTAAATTTGCAGAATATAAGATTGGCATATAAAAATTAGTAGCATTTATATACATAAACAGTGAACAACTGAAAAAAGAAATCAAGAAACTAGTCTCATTTACAATAGCCACAAAAATATAAAATATCTAGAAATTAATCTAAACAAAGAAGTGAAACATCTATACAACAATACTACAAACACTAATAAAAGGAATTGAAAAGAACACAAAAAGATGGAAAGATATTATGTGCCCATGGATTGGAAGAATTATTATTGTTAATATGATGATACAACTCAAAGCAACTTAAAGATTCAATGCAATCCCTAACCAAATACAGATGACATTCTACACAGAAATAGAAAAAAAAAATCCTAAAATTTATATGGAACTCCAAAAGACTCTAAGAACCCAAAGTATCCTGAGCAAAAAGAACAAAGCTGGAGGCATCACATTACCTGATTTCAAAATGTATATCAAAGCTGTAGTAACCAAATCAGTATGGTGCTGGCATAAAAAATAGACACATAAGCCAATAGAATAGAATGCAAGACTCAAATATAAATCTACATATTTACAGCCAACTCATCTTCAACAAAGTGCCAAGAACATACAATGGATAAAGGACAACCTTTTCAATAAGTGTTGCTGTGAAAACTGGACAACTATATGCAGAAGAATAAAACTAGACCCTTATCTCTCACCATACAAAAAAATCAAATCAAAATGAAATTTAAGACTTAAATCTAAAACTTGAAACTATGAAAGTACTAAAGGAAAACATTGGGAAAATGCTCCAAGACACTGGTGTGGGGAAAAATTTTTATGTAAGATCCCAAAAGTACAGGCAATCAAAGCAAAATTAGGCCAATGAGATTACATTAAGCTAAAAAGCTTCTGCACAGCAAAGGAAACAACCAACAAAGTGGAGACAACCCACAAAACAATTTAACAACAAAAATCAAATAATCTTATTTAGAAATGATTACGAGACATGAATGGACATTTTTTCAAAAGAAGACATACAAAGGCCAACAGGTATATAAAGAAATGCTCAACATCACTAATCATCAGAGAAGTGCAAATCAAAACTACAATGAGATATCATCTTGCCCTACTTAAAATGGCTTTTATCAAAAAGGCAATAACAGAGGCTAGCAAGGAGACAGAGAAAAGAGAATTCTTGTACACTGTTGGTGGGAATTTAAACTAGTATGGCCACTATAGAGAACAGTATGGAGGTTCTTCTAGAACTAAAAATAGAACTATTATATGATCCAGCAATTTCACTACTGTGTATATATTCAAAAGAGAGGAAATATTTAAGGTGATGAATATCCCAAGTGCACTGATTTGATTTTTGCAAATTAAATGAATGTGTTCAATTATCACATGTACCCCAAATTATATACCGCTATTATTCATCATGCAAAAATAAAAATAAATGTGTCAGCATTCCTGCCTGATAAATACAAACACACATCAATAACAGTTTTTACTCATTGCATAAATATTCTTCGAATTTCTACTACATGCCAGACAGTATTGTAAGCATTAAGGACACAGCAGTGAACAAATCAGATAAAGATGTCTGTCAAAAGAACTTACATTCTACTTGAATAAGATGGACAATCAAGATAATAAATTGATTATAAATATATTCAAAATATTAAGTACTATTAAAAAACAGGATAAGTCCAAGAACCAGGGTTCGGGTTGCATTATGAAGTATAATTTACTGACAAATTGAATGTCAGTTGTGTAGAGAGAAAGGAGTCACGGATGACTCTACATTTTTGGATATAAAACCTGAAAGAATTAAGGGAAGTGCCCAATAACTGAGATGTGGAAGACTAAAGGAGAATATGTTTTTTGGGGGGAATATGTGGAGTTCAGGATTCTGTTTTGGATACACTGTATTTACAATATCTGTTAGAAATTCAAATTGAGGTATAGGAAAGTATTTGGATATATAATTTTGGAGATAAGGTGAGATATCTAGGCTGAAGCTGTGCGTTTTCAATATACAGATGGTATTTAATACATTTAACCTGGTTAATGTCACCAAAGGAATGAATACAAAGAGACTAGAGGCAAAGGTGCTTTGGAAGAATTTGCTATACTCACTGAATTTACTTCTCATCTTCTTATTTACTCTTGACCCCACTGCAGTCTGGATTTTTGTCCCAGCACCCCAGCAAATAAATTCTTGCCAAGAAAGTAGTAAGCAGCATGTTGACAAATCCAATGGTCAAAAATCAGTCTTCATCATACTCAGCCTCTGAGTATATTTGACGCAGTTGATCATGCTCTCCTTCTTGAAACACTTTCTTCACTGGGATTCTAGGATACCGCATGTCCTCCTTGTTTTCCTCTTACTTTACAGATCATTCCTCCTAAGCCTCCCTTGTTATTTCTCTTCATCTTCTAAACTTTAAATAACAACATGTTCCACTCTCAGTCCTCAGACATCTTTACTTAAATCATTCTGCATGTGCTCTCCTCCAATCCAATGACTTTAAATTTTATTAACATGCTAACAACTCCCAAATTCATATTCTACACCTTTTTTATTTCCTAAATGTCAGACTTGTCTATCGGTTGCTTATTAGACATTTCCACCTCGATGTTGTCTTGGTTTGAAGGCAGGTGCTTGCACTCTATTATTTTATTATGGAATATTATACCAGGGATTAAAAAAAAAAGGGGGGGGGGATAAGGAAAGTGAAGAAGGAAAGTAAGGAGAGCCAAAATAAGGATGCATCATGCAGCTAACCTCTAAGTGTGACTAGTTCTTCAACACTTTGGAACACCGCTGCATTTCAGAATCATGTGTCCATGGAGAATGGGGGAAGAAAATAATCAGTTCCTGTTTCTCGTCGGTCAAGGATTCAACATACGGGCTATGATTCCTCCCCTCTTACACATATCATATGTGTGGGCAATGTGTGGGGCCTCTGGCATCCTTTATAATGTTGTCTACAGAGAAGTACCAAGGAAGGAGACAAAATACTTGAGGCAAGGGTGGTTACGTGACACTCTATGGAGACATGCTAGTTGATAATTTGGAAGACCCTGAACAGTCTGCTGCTGTAATGTTGGGTCTGTAATAATATCAGTGGTATGGTGACCTGGCACCAATACTGTAGAAATAGTTCAAGTAGTTCTCAGTGTACTACCATCGAAAGGTAAGTGTGCCATGCTATGTTGATCTGAAGGGTGCATAATTCAACCTATTATAAATGTCTGTAAAATCTCAAATTTTACACATTCAAAATGAATTTCTGATTGTCTACTTCCAAACTTGTTTCTTTCATAATTTCTAATCCCTCCCAATTAATGTTCAGCTTCAAAGTTGGAGTCATCCTTAACCCTTTTTTTTCCCACACTCCATATCTAATCCGTTAGGACATCAGTTATAGCCCACTCACTCTTTGCCCTACATAATGTCTCTTTTAGGTGACTGCAAAGTCCATCAAGAAGGCTTCCTGCTTTTAGCTTTGTCTCCTTACCGTAACTCATGTGTCAGGAAAATTCTTTTAAAATATAAGTCAGATCATGTCTCTCTTCAGTTCAGAGCTTTATAATGACATCCAAATTCACTCAGGGTTAAGTCCCAAGAACATTCACAGTGCTCTCCTGTTTGCTCCCACTCTTTTAATTTCTCTGACTACTCTCCTCCACATTCTCTCAGCACCAATCATACATATTTATTTTCTGTTTCTCAAAAATGCTAAACAGGGGGCAAGCAAGATGGCCAAACAGAAGGCTCCACCAATCGTCCCTCCTACAAGGTCACCAAATTAACGACTATCTAAACACACAAAAAAAGCACATTCATAAGAACCAAAAATCAGGCGAGCACTAACAATACCTGTTTATAAACTCATATAGCTGAAAGAGGCACTGAGGAGGTTGGGAAACAGTCTTGAATTGCCAATTCCACCCCTCCTCTAACCCCCAGCAGAGGCCATGTGGTGTGGAGAGAGAATCTATACACTTGGGAGAGGGAGAGTGCAGTGATTATGAAAATGCATTGAGCTCAGTGGTGCCCTGTCACAGCAGAAAGCCAAACTCGGCTGAGCTCAGCTGATGCCCACCTACAGAAGTTTTTTTTTTTTTTTTTTTTTTTTTTGAGACGGAGTCTCGCTCTGTCGCCCAGGCTGGAGTGCAGTGGCCGGATCTCAGCTCACTGCAAGCTCCGCCTCCCAGGTTGACGCCATTCTCCTGCCTCAGCCTCCGGAGCAGCTGGGACTACAGGCGCCCGCCACCTCACCCGGCTAGTTTTTTGCATTTTTTAGTAGAGACGGGGTTTCACCGTGTTAACCAGGATGGTCTTGATCTCCTGACCTCGTGATCCGCCCATCTCGGCCTCCCAAAGTGCTGGGATTACAGGCTTGAGCCACCGCTCCCGGCCCAGAAGGAGTTTTTAAAGCAGCCATAGCCAGAGTGGAATCACCCATCCCAGCAGTCAGAACTCCAGTTACATCAAGCCTCACTACTGGAGGATAAAGGTCTCTGGGGCTCTAAATAAACTTGAAAGGCGGTCTAGACTACAAGGACTACAACTTCTAGGCAGGTTCTACTGCTGAACTGGGCTTAGAGCCAAGGGATGGGGAAAATGTGATCTATGAGACACCATCTGGGGCTACCAAGGGAGTGCTTGAGCTATCCCTCCCTCAACCATAGGCTGCACAGCTCACAGTTCCAAAAGAGATCCCTTCCTACTGCTTGGGGAGAGGAGACAAAAGAGTAAAGAGGACTTTGTCTGGAACTGTAGACACCAGTTCAGCCACAGTAGGCTAGGGTGCCAGTCAGATTTGTGAGGTACCCATTCCAGGCCCCAACTCTCAGATGACATTTCTAGACACATCAAGGTCAGAAGGGAACCTGCTACCTTGAAGGGAAGTACCCAATCCTGGAAGGACCCACAGCATGCTGAATAAAGAGCTCTTGGGCCCTAAATAGCCAGCAGAGATACCCAAGTATTATGCCATGGGCCTTGGGTGAGACTCTGAAACTTACTGGCTTCAGGTGAGACTCAGCACTTTCCCAGCTATGGTGACTATAGGAAGAAACTCCTCTTGAGAAAAGAAAAGGGAAAATTAAGGGGATTTTGTCTTGCACTTTAGATACCAGATTTTCCATAGTGGGGTAGAGCACCAAGCAGGCTCTTAGAGTCCCTGATTCCAGGCCTTGGCTCTAGGATGGCATGTCTGGACTTGCCCTAGGCCAGAGGGCAGCTCATTGCCCTGAAGGGTGAGTTCCAAGCCAGGTAGCATTCACTGAAAGTTGACTAAAGAGTCCGTGGGCCTTAAAGAAACATCGATAGTTGCCTGACAAGACTCCTCATGGGTGTGTGGTGGTACCCACAGTGTGAGGTTCCTTTGCATATGCAAAGGGGAGGGAAGACTGAGAAGGACTGCATCTCATGGTTTGAGTGCCAGCTCAGCCACAGTACAACAGAATACCAAGCAGACTTCTAAGATTTTTTACTCTAGTCTCTGCTTCCCAGGTGACACTTCTGGGTGCAGCCGGGGCCTGGGGGGAACTTGCTGCACTGAAAGGAAGCACACAAGCCTGGCTGTCTTCAGTACCTGCTGATTGTAGAGCCCCAGGGCGTTGAGCGAATACAGGCAGTAGTCAGGTAATGGTTGCTATTGGCCTTAGATGAGCCCAGTGTTGTGCTTGCTTCAGGTCTGACCCAGCACAGTCCCCCTTGTCGTGGTAGCCACAGGGCTGCTTGTGTCACACCACCCCCAGTTCTAGGCAGCTCAGAACCAAGACAATCCATTTGTTTGTGAGAAAGTAAGGGAAGCGAACAAAAGTCTCAGCCTGGTAATACAGAAAATTCTTCCACATCTTATGCAAAACCATCAAGGCAGTACCTCCACGAGTGCAAGAATCACAGCATTATTAGGTTTGGGGTGCCCACTAATGCAGATATGGTTTATATCACAACACCCAAGTCCTTTCAAATACCCAGAACACCTTCCCAAGAAAGACAGGTGTAACAGGTCCATACTGTAAAGACTACAATAAATGCCTCACTAACTCTTCAATGCCCAAACACAAACATCCAAAAACATCAAGACCATCTAGGAAAATATGACCACACCAAATGAACTAAATAAGGAACCAGAGACCAATCATGGAGAAACAGAGATATGTGACTTTTCAGACAGAGAAGTCAAAATAGTTGTTTTGAGGAAACTCCAAGTAAACCAAGATAACACAGAGAGCAAATTTAGAACTCTATCAGATAAATTTAACAAAGAGATTGAAATAATTAAAAAGAATCAAGTAGCAATTATGGAATTGAAAATCCAACTACACATTGAATAATGTAACAATCTTTTAATAGCATAATTGATCAAGCGGAATCAGCGAGCTTGAAGACAGATTATTTGAAAATACACAGAGGAGAAAAAATAAAAACAAAAAAGAATGAAGCATGCCTACAAGACATAAAAAAAGAAACAGCCTCAAACTGGCAAATCTCAGAGCTATTGACCTTAAAGAGATGGTACAGAAAGAGACAAGGGTAGAAAATGTATTCAAACGGATAATAACACAGAACTTTCCAAACCTAGTGAAAGATATCAGTATTCAAGAACAAGAAGGTTATACAGCACCAAGCAGATTTAACTCAAGAAAGACTACCTCAAAGTATTCAATAATCAAAATCCAAAGGTCAAGGATAAAGAAAGCATTCTAAAAGGAGCAAGAGAAAAAGAAACCAATAACATACGATGGACCTCCAATACATCTGGCAACAGAATTTTCAGTGGAAACCTTACAGGCCAGGAGAGAATGGTATGACATATTTAAAGCACTGAAGGAAATATTTTTCTTACCCTAGAATAATATATTCAGTGAAAATATCTTTCAAACATGAAGGAGAAATAAAGACGTTCCCAGACAAACAAGAGCTGTGGGATTTCATCAACATCAGACCAGTCCTACACTAAATGCTAAAGGGAGTACTTCAGTCGGAAAGAAAAGGACACTACTAGGCAATAAGGAATCACGTGAAGATGTAAAACTCACTGGTAGTATTAAGTACTCAGAAAAACACAGAATATCACAGCACTGTAATTGTGATATGTAAACTACTCTTAAGTTGAAAAGCTTAAAGACAAAACCAATCAAAAATAATAATTACAACTTTGCTGGACATACACAGTAAAATACGATAAAAATAAAACCAAGAAAGTTATAAAGTGGGAGGACAAAGTTAAAGTGTAGAGTTTTTATTGATTTTCTTCTTGCTTGTTTCTTTGCTCGTTCAAATGGGCTAATTTGTTATCAGCTTAAAATGATGGGTTATAAGATAATATTTGCAAGCCTCATGGTAACCTCAAATAAAAAAACATACAATAGATACACAAAAAATAAAAAGAAATAAATTAAACCATATCACTAGAGAAAATCACCTTCTCCAAGAGGAAGACACAAAGGAAGGAAAGAAGGAAGGAAGAGAAGACCACAAACCAACCAGAAAACAAATAACAAAATGGCAGGAGTAAGTCTCTACTTATCAATAATAACATTGAATATAAATGAACTAAACTCTCTAAGCAAAAGATATAGAGTGGCTGAATGAATTTAAAAACAAACAAACAAACAAGATGCAATGATCTGTTGTCTACGGGAAACACACTTCACCTATAAAAACACAAGTACAGTGAAAAGGAATGAAAAAAGATATTCCATGCCAATGGAAGCCAAAAGAGAGTAGGAGGCACTCCACTTATATAAGACAAAATAGATTTCAAGACAAAAACTAAGAAAAGACAAAGGTCAGTACGTAATGATAAAGGAGTCAAATCAGCAAGAAGATGTAACAATTGTAAGTATATATACACCCAACAGTGGAGCACTCACATTTAAAAGGAATTATTAGCACTAAAAAGAGAGTCAGTCCCCAATAAAAGAATAACTGGAGACTTTAATGACCCTCTTTCAGTCTTGAACAGATCATGTAGACAGAAAATCAACAAAGACAAATCAGATTTAATCTGTACTGTAAGACCAATTGTATCTAATAGATGTTTACAGATTATTTCATCCAATAGCTGCAGAATATGCATTCTTTTCCTCAGCACATGGATTATTCTTAAGGATAGGCCATAGATTAGGTCACCAAACAAGTCTTAAAACATTCAAAAGATTGAAATAATATCAAGCATCTTTCCCACCATAATGAAATAGACTAGAAATCAATAACAAGAGGAATTTTGGAAACTATACAAATACATGTGTGTTTGTCCATTTTCACATGGCTATAAAGAACTGCCTGCAACTGCGTAATTTAGAAAGCAAAGAGATATAATTAACTCACAGTTCTGCATGGCTGGGGAGGCCTCAGGAAACTTACAATCATGGAGGAAGGGGAAGCAGGAATATCTTACATGGTGGCAAGTGAGAGACAGCATGTGTGGGAGGAACTGTCAAACATGTATAAAACCATCAGATCTTGTGAGAACTCACTCACTGTCACAAGAACAGCATGGGGGAAACCATACCCATGATTCAGTCACCCCCAGCAGACCCTGCCCTCGATACGTGGGAATTATGGGCGTTACAGTTCAAGATGAGATTCTGGTGGGGACACTGAGCCAAGCCATATCAACATGGAAATTAAACAATATGCTCCTGAATGACCAGTAGGTCAGTGAAGAAATTAAGAAGTAAATTAACAAGTTTCATGAAACAAATGATAAAGACAGCATAACATACCAAAACTTATGGGTTACAGTAGTACAAACAGGGAAGTCTTTAGCCATAAATTCCTATATCAAAAAGGAAAAAATACTTCAAATAAATGACCTAATAATTCATCTTGAACTAAAAAAGCAAGTGCAAATTAAACCCAAAATTAGTAGAAAAAATAATAATGAATAGAGCAGAAATAAATGAAATTGAAATGAACAAAACAATACAAAGAATCAACCAAACAAAAAGTTATTTTTTCGAAAAGATAAACAAAATTGACAAACCTTTATCCAGACTAAGAAAAAAAGAAAGAAACCCAAATGAATAAAATCTGAGATGAAAAAGGAGACATTTCAACTGTTACCATAGAAATTTAAAGGATCATTAGTGGCTACTAAGAACAACTATATGCCAATAAATTGGAAAATCTAGAAGAAATGGAAGAAATTGATAAATGCCTAGACACATACATATGAAGTTTGAATTGAACCATGAAAAAATCCAAAACCTGTACAGACCAATAACAAATAATAAGATTGAAGCCATAATAAAAAGTCTCCAAGCAAAGAAAGCCCATAACCCAATGCTTTACTGCTGAATTCTACCTAACATTTAAAAAAGAACTAATACCAATCTTACTTAAACTGTTCCCAAAAACAGATGAGGAGGAAATAATTCCGAACTCATTTCACCAGGCCAGTATTACCCTGATAACAAAATCAGACAAAGACACATCAAACAAAAGAAAACTATAGGCCAATATCTCTGATGAATATTGATGAAAATATTCTAACAAAATGCTAGCAAACTGAATTCAACTACCCGTTAAAGATATCATGCATCATGACCAAGTGGGATTTATGCCAGAGATAGAAGTCCACTTCAACATAGACAAATCAATTAATGCAACACATTATAACAACAGAATGAAAGATAAAAACTACATGATCATTTCCATTGACACTGGAAATGCATTTGATAAAGGTCAACATCCCTTCATGATAAAAACCCTAAAAAAAACTGAGTATAGACAGAACATACCAGAATATAATAAAAGCCATATACAACACACCCACAGCTAGTGTTATACTAAATGGGGAAAAACTGAAAGCCTTTTCTCTGAAATGTGGAACAAGACAAGGATGCCCACTTCACCACTATTATTCAACGTGGTGCTGGAGGTCCTAGCTAGAGCAATCAGACAAGAGAAAGAAATAAAGCACATCCAAATTGAAAATGAAGGAGTCAAATTATTCTTATTTGCAGTTGATATGATTATATATTTGGAGAAACCTAAAGCCTCCACCAGTAAACTATTGGAACTGATAAACAAATTCAATACAGCTGAAGGCTATAAAATCAACATGCAAAAATCAGTAGCATTTCTATATGCCAGAACAAACAACCTGAAGAAGAAATCAAGAAAGTAATCTTATTTACAATAGATACAATTAAGATAAAATATGTAAGGATTAACAAAAAAGTGAAAGACCTCTATAATGAAAACTATAGAACATTGATGAAAGAAATGGAAGAGGACACAAAAATATAAAAGATATTTCATATTCATGGATTTAAAGAATCAAAATTGTTAGAAAGTCCATACTACCCAAAGTAATTTACAGATTTAATGCAAACCTTATCAAAATACCAATGACTATCTAGACAAAAATTTAAAAAATCCTAAAATTTATGTGGAACCATTAAAGACCCAGGATAGCCAAAGCTATCCCAAGCATAAAAAGAACAAAACTGGAGGAATAACATTACCTGACTTTAAATTACACTACAGAGCTATGGTAACCAAAAAGGCATGGTACTGGCATCAGAACAGACACAGCAATCAGTGGAACAAAATAGAAAACCCAGAGATAAATTCATACATCTACAGTGAGCTCATTTTTGACAAGAGTGCCAAGAACATACAGTAGGGGAAAGATAGTTTATTCAATAAATGGTGCTAAGTAAACTGGATATCTGCATGCAAAAGAATGAAACTAGATCTCTATCTCTCACCATATAAAAAATCAAATCAAAATAGATTGAAGCCTTAAATCTCAGACCTCACACTATGAAACAACTATAAGAAAACATTGGGGAAACTCTCCAGAAAATTGGACTGGACAAAGATTTCTTGAGGAATGCCCCAAAAGTGCAGGCAGCCAAAGTAAAAATGGACAAATGGGATCACATCAAATTAAACAGCTTCTGCATAGCAAAGGAAACAATTAATAAAGTGAAGAAACAACTCACAGAATGGGAGAAAATATTTGTAAACTACCCCTCTGACAAGGAATTAATAATCAGAATATACAAGGAGTTCGAACAGCTCTACAGGAAAAAAATCCAATAATCCAATTTTCAGAAAGGACAAAAGACCTGAATAGACATTTATCAAAAGAAGACATACTAATAGCAAACAGGTATATGAAAAAGTGCTAAACATCATTGATCATCAGAGAAATGCAATCAAAACTACAAGAAGGTATCATCTCACCCTAGTTAATATGGTTTTTATACAAAAGAAGGGCAATAACAAATGCTGGCAAGAACATGGAGAAAAGGGAACCCTCATACACTTTTGATAAGAATGTAAATTAGTGCAACCATTATGGAGAACAATTTGAAAATTCCTCAAAAATCTCAAAATGACACTACCATACAATCTAGCAATCCCACACTTGGATATATATACCAAAGAAAGAAAATCAGTATATTTCAGTATATTACAGCGATATCTGCACTTTTATGTTTATTGAAGCACTATTCACAATAACCAAGATTTGGAAGAAATCTAAGTGTCCATCAATAGATGAATGGATAAACAAAATGTGGTACATTATACATAATGGAGTACCATTCAACCATAAAGAAGAATGAGATTTTGTCATTTGCAACAACATGACTATAGGCCATTACGTTAAGTGAGATAAGCCAGGTACAGAAAGACAAACTTCCTATGTTCTCACTTATTTGTGGGAGCTAAACATTAATATGATTGAACTCACGGAGATAGAGAATAGAAGAATGGTTACCAGTGGCTGAAAAGGGTAGTGGAGGGGGAGATATGCAGGAATAGGGGAATGTGAGGATGGTTAATAGCTATAGAAAAATAGAAAGAATAAATAAGACCTAGTATTTTCTAGCAAAGCAGGATGACTATAGTCAAAAATAATTTAATTGTACATTTAAAAATAACTAAAAGAGTAGTATTGGATTGTTTGTAACACAAAGGATAAAAGCTTAAGGTGATGGAGACCCCATTTACCCTGATGTGATTATTAAACATTGCATGCCCATATCAAAATATCTCATGTAATCCATAAATATATATACCCACAAAAATTTAAAAAATTAAAGGCTAAACATAGTTCCCAGGGGTTTTGTACTTGTAGTATCATCAGACTGGCATGTTATTCTTTAATATAACCTGCATAGCTCCTTCCCTCGCATTCTTCAGATCTTGGCTTAAATGTCATTACCTGAGAGAAGCCTTCTCTGACCACCCTATAAAATCACTCCCCAGCAGCCACCCTACCATACACTGAAGTACTTCCTGTCTCACTATTCTCTGTTTCTCACTAGAATGAAAGTTTCTTCAAAGCAGATAATTTTCCTGATATGCTTACTGCTGAATTTCCAACATCTAAATCAACATTTGTCACAAAGAAGGTGCTTAATGAATATACATTGAAAACATGGCATAGATGGCATTGGCTGCGCTATGTGAATCATTTTGTAAAATTTTTTTCTCATTACCTCATTAGCACAATAGAACTTTAGCATCTGTCTGCAGAAAATACAGCCCAACTTCACCCATAATTCTTCAAAGGACAAGAAAAGGAAATGAACAACTAAGGTGTCAAATATATTCAACTTCCTTTTAACACCCATTGTCTGGTTTACTTTAAATCCTCTCTAACTTATTTTAAGCTCTTCATTGAGATGGAGAAGAATATTATCAAGTTCTCCTTAGTAACCTGGGAGGTGAAATGTAAGAAAATTAAATACGCTGAAATAATTTCACCAAATAATCACTATTGTGTTATGCCAGATGGAAGGCAATGAACTATTATTACTGCTTGTGAGACTTTGAACTAAAGTCTCCTCCAAGAGACACACTTAGAAAATTCCTTAAAGTACGCTGTAAATATCCAGAAACGATACTGAACTTTGCACAATTGTGAGACCAATTTACACTTTCAGGGACTATTAATTCCTTGGATAGAAAGATTAGCACTCAGATTTAAAATATCCAATGATTATTTCCAGATTTTAATATCTTATCCACATGAAACATCTGAATACATCAAATTATGAACATTTGTCCATTTCACTCTACTCAGATCAGTTGTTGGACTCAAAAGGATTATTGAATAACATGTGTCAGTTATAGTTATGATAATGTTATGATGGCTATAACTTATTAATGGCTTTAGACATAGGCATATCATATTTATTGCCCGCTTAAAACATTCCAAAAGCTTTCCATTATACACATTTTTTCCACCTCTTTATCAACACTTGATATGGTCAATCTTTCAAATCTAGCTTTTCTGTTGGGTATACGGTAGTATCTGATTGTGTTTTAAATTTCACTTTCCTAATGACTAATAATATTGAGCATTTTTTTTCATGTGGCTATTTGTCATCTATATAACTTTTTTGGCAAAGTGTCCTTTCAAATATTTAGTCACAAATATGGCTATCATGGTAAATATTTGTATGTGGACCTAAAAAGAATGCATATTTAGCTGTTGGCAATTTTAGAGATGACATGGTGACAGAGCAAGCAAGGGGGAGGAGAGGTGCCAGGTCCTTTTGAACAACCAACTCTTGCAGGAACTAATAGAGCAAAAACTCACTCACCTTCAAGGATGGCATTAATCAATTCATGAGGAATCTGCCCCCATGACCCAAACACCTTCCGTTAAACCCCACCTTGAACATTGAGGATCAAACTTCTTTTTCTATTGCTTATTATTGTTGTTATTATTATTATTATTATTGGAGACAGTATCTCACTCTGTTGCCCAGGCTGGAGTGCAGTGGCTATTCACAGGTGCTTCATAGAGAACTGGAGGTGACCCTCCTGCCTTAGCCTCTTGAGTAGCTGGGACTACAGGGATGCCTGGCTTTGAGGATCAAATTTCAGCATGAGCTTTAGTGGGACGAACATCTAAACCATAGCAGTTTTTTTCCCCTTTAACTGCTTTTAAGAGATTCCTTTTATAACGGGTTGTAAGCAATTTGATTCTGAGGTGACTTGTTTTCTTCACATTTCTTCTCTCAGTATCTTTGAATTTCTTGGAACTTTGGGTTTATAGTTCTCACAAATTTGGAACTTTTTCAGCTATTATTTTTTCAAATATTTTTGTGTATTCTCCTTTCTCTGCTCTCAACCAGGGATTCCAAGTACATACATATTAGCCTGCTTGAAGTTGTCCCACTCTTCACTATTGCTGGATTTATTTTTTTAAATTTTTTTTCTTTCCATGGTTTCTGTTGGATGGTATCTATTGCTATGTCATCAAGTTTATCAACTTTTATCCATCTTTATTAATATGCTGTTTATTCTTGTTATTTTAGTAATTGTATTTTTCATCTCTAGGTGGTTAATGTGGGTCTTTTAAAAATATCTTTTATGTATTTACTTAATGTGTTCAATTTTCCTCTTTTTTTAACATATGTACTATAGCTTATTTAGTAATTTCATCATCTGTTCCACTTCAGGTTTAGTGTCTACTTGCTGATATTTTTCTCCCCACTATGTCCTTTATTTTTGCACCTTTGCATACCGAGTAAGTTTTAGTTCAATGCCAATATTGTAAATTTTCCTTTGTTGGGTACTAAATATTTTTGTATTTCTATAAGTGCTCTTGAGTTTTTTTCTGGTGTGCATTACCTAGGCACTATTTCATTCTTTCCAGGTTGCTTTTAATCTTTGTTACACAGGCCCAGAAAAGTATTTAGGCTAGGGCTAATTTTGCCCCACTCCTAAAACAATACCCTTTGGTACTTCACCCAATGTACGTTGAATTATAAAGCTTACCTCTTTAGTTGGTAGAAATTAAAAAGATTCTCATCCTTGTGTTAGCCCTGGGAATTGTTCCTGCTCCTCTTTCTGGGTGATTTTCTCATTTTGGGGTAGTTTCTTTACACTGGTGAAGTCTTCCAATCTTCCAGCTGAAACCTCAAATGCAGACCCCCTGCAGACCTGTGAGAGGGCTGTGCAGAGTTCTCTCCATCCTGCACTCTGTCTTAAGAACTCAGTTTCCTTAGGCTGCTCCCAGGCTCCGGGCTTATTTGTTTAACTCGGGGAATCTGATGGCCTCTGCTTGGCTTCCCCTTTCATGTGATGCTTCTGGGAAACATTTTGAGGCAGTTAGCTGGGGGCAATTATTGATTTTACTTCCCTTGGTTATTCTCTTTCAGATTGAAAATCACTCTTTCTTATATGTTGATCCATTTTTAGTTGTTTAAGGTATAAGGGTATATCCAGTTCCTGTTATCCCCTTTTAGTTCAAAGCATTAAACTAGACAAATATTTTCAAAATATAGAAGACTGGTTCTATGCCTCAGAAAGCTAACACTAGCTTTTCCTCCTACTGGGGTATCAAAGGATTAGAGAAGTGACGAATATCTGCTTGTGTGGTGGGAGAGTACTGCTGAAGCATCAAAATCATCCTGTGTTCACAGAGTTTGTTCAAGCAGGAGTTGCTATGACCCAAATGTGAAGTACAAGGCAGAGCATCACAAGCTGTTCTCCTGTCTAATAGGTCCTCTTGTTGAGTTAAAAGGTTTCAGCAGAATGAGGTGAGAAGTGGACTGCAGGATGCTCAGCAGATGGGCAAGGAGGACCCGTGATCACAAAGAAGATATATGCATCCTCTTGGGCAAACTGGATTCCAGAAGCAAAGGCATGCAAAAAAACTTTCTAAATAGCCTATGAAAAGAAAATGCTCCAAAAGATACTCAGCTTTAATCTTCTAGGGATCCACTCAGGCTCACTAACTTTAACAACCTTCCAATCCCAGAGAACATGAAGCCAAATAGCTCGGTAAACATTGTCCTATCTTCTTTACCTCTTTCCCCTGTCTCCTAGCTTCAATCAAAATAGCACCTAAAAGAAAAGAGGAGAGCAAAGAGAGAGGAAGTAGCAGAAGCAGGCTGTCTGCCTTCTCCACACCAGCTTCCAACCAACTCCACAGGGAAGATAAAATAAAATTTCACTCTCCCTTGATATGGTTTGGATCTGCATCCCCACCCAAATCTCATTTTCAATTGTAATTCTCAGTGTTCAAGGTGGGACCTGGTGAGAGGTGATTGGGTCATGCAGGCAGGTTTCTCATGAATGGTTTAGCGCCACACTCATGGTGCTGTTCTCATGACAGTGAATGAGTTCTTGTGAGATCTATTCATTTAAACACGTTTAGCACCTCCCCCATCTCCTTCCTGCTCCTTTTCTGGCCATGTGATGTGTATGCTCCCCTTTCACTTTCCACCATATTTGTAAGTTTCCTGAGGCTTCTCCAGAAGCTGAGCAGATGCCAGCATCATGCTTCCTATGCAGCCATGTGAAACCATGTGGATCCATGAGCCAATTAAACCTCTTTTCTTTATAAATTACCCAATCTCAGATTTTTTTTATAGTAGTGAGAGAACAGACTAACACAAACTCAAGCAAAGATTTATCATTGCATCGTATGTACTTTCTGAACATCGAATTGCGACTTTGTTGTAACTGAAATTAACCTAAAAGAGATTAGCTGCCTTTTTAAGGACATACAGCTAGTCAGTGACAATGCTGAACTTAAAACATAGGTCTATTCAACCCCAGGTTTCTTACCACCTAATAACCAAATAAGCCAAGTCTCTGCATTTCACACAAACAGACTAAGGTTAATAAGAATTTTTAGGGTGAGGAACTCAACTCCTCAGTTTCCCAACATATAAATAGAATTAAATAATAACTGTTGGGCTGGGCACAGTGGCTGATATCTGTAATCTCAGCACTTTGGGAGACCAAGACAAGAGAATTGCTTGAGGCCAGGAGTTCGAGACCAGTCTGGTCAACGTAGTGAGAACCTGTCTCTACAAAAAATACAAAAATTAACAGGGCATGGTAGTATGTGCTGTAGTCCCAGCCAGACAGGTGGGAGGATCACTTGAGATCAGAAGTTCAAGGCTGTAGTGAGCCATGATTGTGTCACTGACCTCCAGCCTAGATAACAGAAGGAGACCATGTCTCATAATAATAACAACAACAACAATAACAACAATTATAATTGTTGATCAGTGGTCTAACAATCTCATTCAGTCAAAAAACATTCACTGCTATATTTAAAGATCTTATATGTTCTCAATATCTCAGGACAATTCTGCATAACTTTATTCTTTTAATTAAGTCAAGTTATTAAATACGAATTTAACATATATTTATAATGCTTCATGTAAACAAGCTAAGAAATAAAAAAATTCTATCTCAGATAATGCATCTTATCTTAATAATAAATAAATAAGTAAAAAATTCTTCTATTTATATATAAGAAATAGGTACCTGGGCCCTCCCATGAGACTGGCACTGGGCTAGTTGTCAGGGATACAACAGAGATAAAGACAGACACAACCACAGCCTGAACATTATAATTTAGTAAGAAAAACTGATAGGAGCAAGTAACTGCAAATGTAAATTGTATTACAAAACATAAGTGCAATACATTAATGACATCAAAGTCTAATCTGCTCAGGAGTGATAGGGAGGGTTTCCCCAGAAAAAACAATGTTTTAGTTGAGTCCAAAGAAAGTGGACTAAATGAAGATGTAATTAGTGGAAGAGTAGGGGACTGCTTACACCATTATAATATGTCAATCAATGTAGGATAGAGGCCAGGCTTTGTTAGTGTTGTTGGAGTTTCACTTTTTTTATGATTATAAAATAAGTTTATTTTGTATAAAATGCAAGTAGTACCAAAAGAGATACAAAATATAAAATATACTCCCTATAATTACTATGACCCCTGCTAACAGTTTGGAGTATGATTTATAGAATTTTTTCTATCTATCAAATATTATTGTACTATAAGAGCCTTTGTAAATTTTTTTTTTTGTTAAGACAGTCATGCTCTGTCACCCAGGCTGGAGTGCCGTGGTACCATCTTGGATCACTGCAACCTCTACCTCCCAGGTTCAAGCGATTCTTGTGCCTCAGCATCCCAAGTAGTTGCCTGACTAATTTTTTTTCTTTTTTTTTTTGTATTTTTAGTGGAGACACGATTTCACTATGTTGGCCAGGCTAGTCTCAAACTCCTGACATTAAGTGATCCACTCACTTAGGCCTCCCAAAGTGCTGGAATTATAGCCATGAGCAACTACATTCGACCCTATAATAATATAGGATATTATTTTATATTATTATATTATATTATTATGATATATGTTATATCATATAATAATATAATAATAGCATCATAAAATTTCTAGCAGATCTTTCTTCATATCAATAAATATAAATATAACACATATCCTTAGGTACATGGAGTATCAAAACTGATTAAGCCAATTTGTGTCAAAATTGTATTTATTTTTGAAAATATTACTAACAATGGTACAATAAATAATCCGTGTATATATTTTCTCCACTTTTCTAACTACCTCCAGAATAAATTATGAGTTGGAATTTCTGGATCAAATTCAAACTCGATATTTAAACAAAGCTGTTCAAAATAATATGAATGCTATAGACAAAATGCTCACTTTTTAGATACTAGAATATCGTCCTTATTTTTACCAAGAAACACATTAAAATTTATATAAAATATATCAGAATGTCCTCAGTTGTGCTCCATATTTATTCAGAATATCGACTTATTTAGACAGATAACCATGAGGTCAATTGCCAAAATTAAACATAAATGTCTAAATGTAATCAGTCAACATACACTAATTTCATTGAAATGTTGCAGAGGGAAATAAAAAGCACTAAATGAGAGTTTTTCTGAGCAGTAATTACTAACCAACTATATTAGTCTGTCTTTATGCTGGTATGAAAAAATACCCGAGACTGGGTAATTTATAAAGAAAAGAGGTTTAATTGATTCACAGCTCTGCATGGCTGGGGAGGCCCCAGGAAACTTACATACATGGCAGAAGTCACCTCTTCACAGGGTGGCAGGAGAGAGAAGTGCCAAGCAAAAGGAGGAAAAGCTCCTTATAAAATCATCAGATCTCATGAGAACTCACTCACTATCATGAGAAAAGCATGAGAGTAATCACTCCTATGATGAAATTACCTACCATCAGGTCCCTCCCTCAACCAGTGGGGATTATGGGAACTAGAATTCAAGGTGAGATTTGGGTGGGGACACAGCCAAATCATACCAAAAACCAAAACATAAAATGTGAACTTAATATTTCAATTTTAATATTTGCCTTTTTTGAAATTATATTGGTATTTTTGGCAGTTTGGGTCCTGGAAAATCAATTTGAATAATATTGATAAACTTAGTTTTTTAGTAATGAAAATAAAAATGACTCTGTTTTTTGTTTTGTTTTGTTTTAGTTGATCTGCCATATTGAAACAAATGTATGGACAATACCTTTTAAAAATGGCTATCTTGTGATTTGGAAAGATACCATGAGGTCACTCAAACTTTATTATTATCCAACATTGAGTTGCATTTTAAATTCGCTATTTGATGTGATTGCTATTTGTGGATATTGGCAGTTGTTTACAAAAAGGAGTACAGTTTGATTACCTTTTTCATGTTAGTATCAACTTTAAATTCTGATCTTAAGGAATAAAATTTCACTTTTTTATTTAAACAAGAATTATTTCCTTGAATTAGAATCTCCAGCCCATAATAGGTGGAATTTTTCTACTAAAGTGCTTGAACACTGTGCTCTAATTTCAGTAACGACAATCTGTTATTCACAGCCTACAACCCATCCTTTATCGGTGACAGCACATGCGAAGTTATTTTATCAGCAAGCATATCTAGATAAAAATGATACTTTTGATACATTTTAGACTCATTGCTTCAGTTATGATGGAAAACTTGAAATTAATGTTACCATAATGTTTTAAGTTAAAAATAAAAATAAAATATGCAGCTTTCCAAGGAAAGTCCAGGTAGCAGAAACCGTATAGGGAAGTTCATATCTTAGTGAATATGTCATGATTCAGAATTTGGCCCTTAGACTTGAATCACCAAACACTGCGCTTTATCAGTTTCTTTGAGATTATTAGGCTTTCTATGACAAGCTCATACCAACCAAATTCCCAAAAGATATAAGTACATAGATGAGTAGATAAATGATATGGTCAATTCCTTAAGTTAATTTCCTAAAAGAAATGGTTTTATTATTCATCCCTAAGTTGAACAATTTTTTTCCTGGTGTCAAGGTACCTATGAAGTGGAATTAATAACTTTAAGGTTGCCTGATGAGGGTGAAATCAGATAAATTGCAAGAGAATAATTCAAATAGTTACCTTATTTAGGACATGATGATCTTATTTGGGACACGATGAAACCTACCGAAGCTTTCTTCTCCAACGGAGAGATGACCTCCCTGATGACCATGTATCTTTTATTGGATAATAAAGGAAAATATCCTAATCTACCTTTCACAACTGCCTCTGTAATCTTGTCACTGTCATGCATTGAAATTCTTTCTCAGGTAACTATGGTAAAGTGTTGAGAGTCTGCTTATTCCCAACAGATAATTTTTTAATTGATTTAATTTTCAGAACAAATTTTTATTTAATTAGCAAGTGCTTGGACATATTCCCGCACAGTCTACTCACAACACTTGCTAATTTTTACCATATAGAAATGTTCATAAACTGTTGGATAAAGTCATGTAAATGTGTCTTCACATTATGGCCATTAGATCTCACAAGCTAGAGAGTAGAAAACAGTTATCAACATCCCGTCTCTATAAAATGTCCTAGGTATACATTAGGAGTACAAAATTTCCAAATGGCATGGTGCATTTAATTTCAGAGCTTTGTATTTATCATAAGGAAAGTAATATTTAACCATTGTTAAAATTTTGGAATATAAGGAATTATATAGGGAAATAAATAAAAATTACCCATCCATGTAACGCCCAAAGATAATCACTCTGATAGCTTGTTATATTTCTTAACAGTTATTTCTATGCATATGTTATTTTTATATAGCCATGATGATACTAAGTTGTCTTATGTGCAGCCTAAACATTTCCTATTGTTACTAAAATTTCTTTGTAATCATTTTCCCCGGCACTTAAAATGTATTGAGCATGTAGAAAGTACTCAACAAATGTTAAAGAGGTTGGGTGCTGCGACTCGCTCCTGTAATTTTAGCACTTTAGGAAGTTGAGACAGGTGCATCACTTGAGCAGAGGGGTTTGAGGCCAGCCCGGCAACATGGTAATACCCTGTTGCTATAAAAAGATACAATAATTAGCCGGGTGTGTGCGTCTATCTCAACTACTTGGGAGGCTGAGGTGGGAGGACCACCTGATTCTGGGGAAGTTGAGGCTTCAGTGGGCTGTGATCACACCACTGCACTCCTGCATGGGCAACAGAGTGAGATCCTGTCTCAAAAAAATAAAAATAAAAAAATAAAGGCCAGGTGCAGTGGCTCATGCCTGTAATCCCAGCACTTTGGGAGGCTGAGGCGGGCAGATCACAAGGTCAGAAGTTCGAGACCAGCCTCGCCAACAAGGTGAAACCCCGTCTCTACTAAAAATACAAAAATTAGCTGGGCTTGGTGGCAGGTGCCTGTAATCCAAGCTACTTGGGAGGCTGAGGCAGGAGAATCGCTTGAACCCAGGAGGCGGAGGTTGCAGTGAGCCGATATCACACCATTGCACTCTAGCCTGGGTGACAGGAGGAGACTCCGTCTCAATAATACTAATACTAATACTAATAATAAATAAAAAATAAAGACAAATGCTACAGAGATGTTACCACCCAGACCTTCCTTAATGGCTAATTATCTGTTGTATGTCTTACTCTTTAATTGCAATTCCTTAGCATTGTTATTTAGCTTCTTCTCTCAACCAGCAATTTATTTCAAAAAGATTCAAGCCTGTTATTTCAAGCAGTAATAGCATAGTCAACACCTATGTACCTTTCACCTATGTTCACTCACTGTCATCTTCTGCCAAATTTGTTCTTTTCTTTTTTTTTTCCTGTATATTTTGAATGATTGGGAAGTTGCATGTTAAACATATGTACTTCCATGTATGCATATGTAGTGGAAAACTCCCTACTGTGTTCTTCTAAGAGAATGAGAGTGAAGAGGGCAAATAATATTTTAGCATTATTACAAAGATACCTTTGTCCTGATGGAGTGCAGAAGAGTGTCAGGGACCAGAGAGTGTGTGTATATATAGTACACACATGTAAGTACACACATATAAAAAGTATTTACAAAACATGGTTATAATAAACTTATGTTTTGTATATATATTATACATACATAGTTACGTGTGTATATTTAGTTCTGGGGTTAACAACATGTAGGGAAGTATTTATGCATCAATAGATAGTTCTCAATTATAGCATTATAATGGCTGCTTAGAACTTCTTAATATCATAATTATTTAACCTATCTCCTATTTTTCTATATTTATTTTCAGTAGTTTAAGAAAGCAATAATTAGTATTATTACTAATTTTTATTCCTACCAGAAATTTGTAGTGTTTTGATGAATATAATTTGCAGTTTTCAATATGTTTGACCAACAATCCTAAAATTGTGTGTTCAATAAACTGTTCATTAAAACTTTATCTGCCATGTGATTTGAAACTCTTACTTTAGCATAGCAATTCTCAAACATTTTGGTCTCGGAACCTCTTTACACTCTTAACTATTATTGAGGACCCCATAGATCTTTTGTGTATGAAATATAAACAAAAACAGGTTGTGTCTATTAATACTGTTTGACATTAAAAACTCATAAATTTGTATAACATTTATTAATTGCAAAACAATGATAGACCTATTATATGTTAATATAAATGAGATTTTGTGCAAAATAATGTTTTACAAAATAAAAATATTTAGTGAGATGAGTGACTTTGTCTCGTATTTTTGCAAATATCTTTTATATCTAGCTTAATAGAAGGTAGCTGGATTTTCTTATCTGTTTCTGCATTGAATTTATTGCAATATGATGCACCATGTAGCCTTTGGAAAACTCCCCACTGTGTTCCCTGAAGAGAATGACAGTGAAAAGAGCAAATAATAATTTAGTATTACTATAAATATATCTTTGTCCTCCTGGACTGCAGAAGAGTCTCATGAACCCTAGGGCTCCCCGAAGCACACTTTGAGGACCTTTGCTTTAACCTAACATGGAAGTGTTTTAATGCAGTGTTTAAGAATGTGAACTCTGGAAGTCAGAATGTCTGGACACAAATCCGGTCTCTATAACTGATTTGGGTGACTTCAGGTAAGTTCTTTATACTCTTTCAAGCTTCATCTATGAAGAGGAGCTCACTTTATGGAGTTGTGAAAAGAAAAGGAATGATGTAATTAATATGCTCGAAAACATGATGGGTACAGAGTTAATTTTTAACATGTGCAAGCTGTATATGATGATTCTGGATTTTGCATCCTTTTACATGGATCTGTCTGTTTCTGTACTATTCCCACACTGTTTGAATCACTATAACATTAAGATAGATTTTTAACATTGGTAGGGGACAGTCTCCTTTATTAATCTTCATTTTCAAATTTTCAAAATATCTTGGCTGATATAGCATGTCTACTATTTCAGATCATTTTCCCAAGTTCTAATAATATCAAGGACTGATTAGAATTAACCAAAAATTAAAATTGGTTTGGAATCATTATATGCTTTTGAAATTTGAAATAGGGTATTTTCTTTCCATTTATTTGAGTAGATACTTTAAAAGCTCAGTAGGCCGGGCGCAATGACTCACGCCTGTAATCCCAGCACTTTGGGAGGCCGAGGTGGGTGGATCACGAGGTCAGGAGATCGAGACCATCCTGGCGAACACGGTGAAACCCAGTCTCCACTAAAAATACAAAAAATTAGCCCGGCGTGGTGGCGGGCGCCTGTAGTCCCAGGTACTCGGGAGGCTGAGGCAGGAGAATGGTGTGAACCCGGGAGGCGGAGCTTGCAGTGAGCCAAGATGGCGCCACTGCACTCCAGCCTGGGCGACAAAGAGAGACTCAGTCTCAAAAAATAATAATAATAATAAATAAATAAATAATAAATAAAATCTCAGTAACTCTTAAATAACTTAAGCTCTAAAGTTACCTAGTAATTATAGGAGAATCTTTATCATGAGAAGTTTTCTATTTCGACAACTGAAAAATAAACTTTAGGTTGTTTAATAATTTGAATAAAACCTGTAATAAAATTGTTTTTAAACATAAAAATAAAAATATTCAGTAAGTTTGCTCGGACTGGATGCTTAGTTTTACAAACAATCAGTAGCATTTTCATTTGGATAGATAACTTTTTCTTTCCAAAATAAAACCCACCAGTAGATACATTTCTATGATACATTTTTTATCAGCAATAGGAACAGATTTTCTTTTACACTATTTTTTTCAGCAGATAATTATTACTACCATTACATATAAATCCCCTTACCTGATTACATGACCAGCAAATAATGCTTTATGTTAAATACACGTATGGTCAGCAGACATTGGAAAATTTTGATCAATGCTAACTTCCGTCCTGCCTTCCTTCCTTCCTTCCTTCCTTCCTTCCTTCCTTCCTTCCTTCCTTCTTCCTTTCCTTCTTTCTTTCTTTCTTCATTGTTCTAGGGTACATATGCAGAGTGGGCAGTTTATTACATAGGTATACCCGTGCCATGGTGGTTTACTGCACCCATCAACCCGTCACCTACATTAGGTATTTCTCCTAATGCTATCCCTCCTCTAGCCCCCCACCCTCCGAGAGACACCAGTGTGTGATGTTCCCCTCTCTGTGTTCATGTGTTCTCATTGTTCAACTCCCACTTATGAGTGAGTACATGTAGTGTTTGATTTTCTGTTCTTGTGTTAATTTGCTGAGAATGATGGCTTCATCCATGTCCCTGCAAAGGACATGAACTCATCCTTTTTTATGGATGCATAGTATTACATGGTGTATATGTGCCACATTCTTTTTATCCAGTCTATCATTGATGGACATTTGGGTTGGTTCCAAATATTTGCTATTGGGAATTGTGTCACAGTAAACATACGTGTGCATGTGTCTTTATAGTGGAATTATTTATAATCCTTTGGGTATATACCCAGTAATAGAATTGCTGGGTCAAATGGTATTTCTGGTTCTAAATCCTTGAGGAATCACCACACTGTCTTCCACAAAGGTTGAATTCATTTACACTCACACCAACAGTGTAAAAGCATTCTTATTTCTCCACATCCTCTCCGGCATCTGTTGTTTCCTGACTTTTTAATGATGGCCATTCTAACTAGCATGAGATGGTATTTCATTGTGGTTTTGATTTGCATTTCTCTAATGACCGATGATGATGAGCTGTTTTTCATATGTTTGTTGGCTACAGAAATGTCTTCTTTTGAAAAGAGAAACACTATTTTCAATGGTTATTTACATGCAACACTGTTCATTTTAAGTACACATTTAATTGAGTGCCCACCATGTTTTCATAAGTATCATGAAGCATTATATTTGATATATAGTTCCCCCATTGAACTCTAAACGGTTAAGTCATCTGCTGAGATAAATCATACAGCTGTGAAGTAACAGAGTGGGATTGTGAACCCACATCTGTTTGACTTCAAAAGCCTAAGCACTCCATAATTATATTCATTTTTTCTACTGAAGAATTCAGAGCCTTTTAACATTGCAAAAGTATCCTGGGAATTAGGAGAAGCCGTTCACAAGTGGTGACATGTGTGAGTCTCTAATACCCCTTCATTGTTTGGGTTTCCCCAGTCTTCCAAATGGAAGACTTCATTGCTATCTTTAAAGATATCCTTTTACCTATGGAGTCACTGCAGGCAGTTTGAAGGTCACAGTTTTTTCCCTTCTTGCAGCAGTTCCCTTGGCTATCTCCATGCAGAACTCTTTTCCCTTTCTTTTTCCCCCAATACTTATTGTTTCATTCACATATGTACTCACTCACATGTAATTATTGAGTGTCCCCATGAGCCTTAGTGCACAGTTCTAAGACTTGTTATCTTTCCATGTTTTGTTCTCCTGTCCTTTCTTGGTCTCCGCTCACTAAAGTCACATTTTTTATTCTAAGGCCATGCTGTTTATGGGTGTTCTGAAGAGTAGCAGAGGTAAGAATCTTGCCAAGCAAAATGCTATGAAGGCCTAAAACAAAGACTTCCTTTAAATTATTCTGCTTAGTGACCTTGCTAAAAACTTCCTTTCTCTGATTTCAGACCACTTTTTTGAATTCTCGTGAGTATATTTAACTGTTTGCTAAGGATGAGTATTAATTAATTTCTGTAATATTGGATCACCTCCCAGTCCTACAGTCTCCACATGGGCAGGATCACTTGCATTCTGTTAAATTGCATGCTAAATTTGGGAAATTTCCCTCATAAAATATATAGTATCACTATATAGTTATCCAGATAATACTGTTAACTGTTCTCTGGCTACAAAATTTCAAAAATTTGTTTATCAAATGGTCCTCTTTACACAGTAATGTCCTTGCAGAAAGGAAATTAAAAGATGTTTCTTGTTCTACAAGGGTGTAAAATTAAGAAGAAAATAAAATTTAGAAAATTTCACTTTTAGTTTTCAGAAAAAAAGACCCTAACCTTTTATAATTCAAAATAGTAGAGATTAAAATCAAACCCTTTACAGAGATTATACAAATCTATTATTTGGCCTAAAGATTTGCTTTCAATTCATCTATTATTTTATGAATGTCATAATGCATTAATTAGAAATTATATCACATTTCCTGCCAATTTTATTTTATGTATTAAAAAAATGTTTATGAATACAAAACAGTTGTACACATTCATGGGATACATGTGCTATTTTGATACAAAGATACAATGTGTAATGATCAAATCAGGGTAATTGGGATATCCATCGCCTCAAATCTTTATCATTTCTTTGTGTTAGGAACACTCCAATTTAACTCCTAGAGTTATTTTCCAAAATATGAAAAATTATTCTTGACCACAGTCACCCTTTCATGCTACTGAACACCAGGATCTTATTCATTTATCTAACCGTATTTTTGTACCCACTAACCAACCTATAATTTTTCCCCCTTCCCTATTACCCTTCCCAACATTCTGATAACTTACATCATTCTACTCTACTGGTAACCATCATTCTATTCTATCTTCATGAGATCAATTTTTAAAGCTCCTACATATATGATATTTGTCTTTCTCTGCTTGGCTTATTTCACTTAACATAATGTTCTCCAGTTCCATTCACATTGTTTCAAATAACAGGATTTCATTCTGTTTCATGACTGAATAATAATTGTGTATATGTACCACATTTACTTCATTCATCCATTGATGGACACTCAATGAATGGTTGATTCCATGTCTCGGTTATTTTGAATAGTGCTGCAATAAACATGGGAGTACAGATGTCCCTTTAATGTACTGATTTTCATTCTTTTGGATATGTCTTACAGCAGGATTGCTGGTACTGCTAATTAAAAGAGGAAGAGGAAGGAGAAGGAGAAGAAGAGAAGGAGAAAGAGAAGAAAAGGATCCACAGCAGTAAAAACAAAACGTTGCATTGACAAATCAATCTTCTAAAGAAGGATCAGGTGAACTGACCAATGCTCCAGGACTGCAATTAGACATCTGTTGATTTTATGAACACACTGTAGGGTGCATTTATATATACTCAAAACAGACATGTTTACATAAAAGACTAAAAGGCTATATTCCCAAGAGGCTGAATTAACCATACATGTAACTTTATCACTCTACTACACTTTCATAAAGCTCATAGATTTAACTTTTTGAGAAAATATAAATTATGGTACTTTTTCTAATCATTATTGTAAGAGATTTGTCAGAAATTAGTAGAGATGGTTTTTCATGTGTTAAAAAATTAGGGCTAAGGAAATTAAGATGGCAAATGACAAATATCAAACTAAATGTTTCTTATGCTACAATATTTAATAGGATGCTATCTTGGCACTCATGCTTTCAAGCATGGTCTTGTCTGCCTAGATTTCTGAACCATGATTCCAACTCTCCAATGTCCACACAATGTCCACTGAGAAGCTCTTGCACTGTCCTTTAGTTCATTTGTACTCAAATCTGTTCTCTACCATCTCAATTGATTCTAGAGTCCTCTAGTAACTTTGGTACCTGAGTGCTCTTCAATGTCTGGTAATATTCCCAATGATTCTCAGTCCTGGTAGCCCACCTATCCCTAGACCGATCCAAGGTAATAGGAATGGTTCAGAAGAATGACTGGATCAGACTTTGCTTCCACTTTTTACTTCCCCTCTGACTCTCGGAGGGAAAAAATAGTTCTGGGAAGCTAAAGTGGATAAAGGAAAGAAGAGCATGCAAATAGGTAAAAACTGTAGACAGTGGCTCATTTGTTTGTGCACAGCAAATGCCTACCTTTTCATCTACCCAACTTTCCCTTCCTAGGGAACATTTTGAAGTAAAGTTCCAAAATTATTATTTTTATATGTCTCAATTTTCTTTCCATTTTAATTAATTTATTTGTCTGCTAAACCAGGTAACTCCAAGTCTCGGTCCTCTTAGGTTCCTTGAGGCAAGGCATCTTGCTCCTCTTCAGCAACCTGCTCTGTAGGAACACAACATTGCAGCCCCTTCTGCTCAGTTCATCCAGTTACCATCCACCTGTTTCTTAACCTGTAAACTTTTCTGGAAATCAATCATCCATTAAACCATCCTTTCTTATTCTTTGTCTTTATGAGTTTATGCAGTTTTTCTTTTCCTTTTAGTGGAAAGGGAAGAGGATCAGGAGGAAAATGCACATAATTAGCTCACATTATTTGGCCAGAAATCTCCACCAATTTCTAATCTTTTGAGAAGTACTTACATGTAAGCTGCCAAAAAAAAAAAAAAAAAAAAAAAAAAAACAAAACAAAAAAAAAACAAACAAAAAAAACCTTTTCTAATTTTTAGAAACAAAACAGAAATACTAAAAGGTCTCATTTTTGCAAGACTAAAAAACACAAGAATTCCAAAGAGAAATTCATCAGGTCATAAAAGCTTTGTGTATTTGATCATATGGCAAATAGTCAAATTACAAATACATTTAAAATGAGGCCAGGTGCAGTGGTACACACCTGTAATACCAGCACTTTGGGAGGCCAAGGCAGGCAGATGGCTTGAGCCTAGGGGTTCAAGGCCAGCCAGGGCAACATGGTAAAACCTCATCTCTACTAAAAATATAAAAATTATCTGGGTGTGGTGGCGCATGCCTATAATCCCAGCTACTTGGGATCCAAAAGCACAAGAATTGCTTGAACCCAGGGGGCAGATGTTGTAGTGAGCTGAGATCATACCACTGTACTCCAGCCTGGGCGACAGAGAGGAACTGTGTTTCAAAAAATAAAAATATAAAAATAAATAAATAAATACATTTACAATAATGAAAATCAAACAAGTTTAATGTTACTTTGAAATGAATATGTATATTATGCACTTTTCTGTTTAAATTATTTTAAAATAAGTAGCATAAGAAACTTTTCAATAGGCAAGTTTTACATAATAAATACTAAAGGATGAAAATTAAAACGTTTAATTTATTTTGAAATAATATTATATATTATATATTTTCTGTTTAAATCATTTTAAAATAAGCGTATGAGAACTTTTTTCATATGTCAGTTTTTAAAATACATTTATAAATATATTGTTTACATTAAAACAATTTTACAAACAATATTTAATAATAAATTGGTCCAAAATGTTTTACTTCAAATAAACCTTACCATATACTATTTGAAAAAAATTTAAAAGATCTTAAGGATTTTTAATCGTGCCATTTAATAAATTATTACTGTGAAAGGATTTGTGGACTCAATAAATTTTAGAAAGTGCTAAGTGAGGATGCCCTGCAGTCCTTTTCTAATGTGAGCTAAACCCTAATAGGGGTGGGATGAAACCCCAATAGTTCTATTATTTTTAAAATTATACTTACATTTACATATTTCTTTTTTTTTTTTTTTTTTTTTTGAGGACGAGTCTCGCCTCTGTCGCCCAGGGACTGAGAGTGCAGTGGCCGGATCTCAGCTCACTGCAAGCCTCCGCCTTCCCGGGTTTACGCCATTCTCCTGCCTCAGCCTCCCGAGTAGCTGGGACTACAGGGCACCCGCCACCTCGCGGCTAGTTTTTTGATTTTTTTTTTTTTTTAGCAAGACGGGGTTATCACCGTGTTAGCCAGGGTGGTCTCGATCTTCCTGACCTCATGGATCCACCCGTCTCGGCCTCCCAAAGTGCTGGGATTACAGGCTTGAGCCACCGCGCCCGGCCAACATTTACATATTTCTTAAAGTACATTTTGAATGTGAGATATTTTAAACTTCTTCCATTTAACAAGTATTTACTGAACAGTCTCTCTCAGGAACTCTTCTAGGCAGTGGGATATAACAGCAAACAAAACAGAGAAGGTCGTTCACGAAGATTGAGTTTTCAGAGTGAGGGGTGGTGATAACAGTAAATAAACAAACACACAAACAGGATAAAGGTGATGAAAGCATACGAAGGAAGTAAAGAAATATGATAGATATTATCTGGCTAATGGAATGGAAAACATCGCTTCTGGGGTGATATTTATCCAAATTTTAGGGTTTCTTGAGAGGCTGTTGAGCTAGCTGAAGTTTTATCCTTTCTTTAAAATTGCTGAAATTCCATAGAGATGACATGGTGGTTAGACAATGCTAGCACATTGGGCACCACCCATGAAGCCTGAGCACGGGTAGCAAACCTTTTGGGTTGTCTGCTCAGCACACAAAGACCTCCCATCTTGCCCCCTCTTCTACCACAGGATGTGGCCCCATAGTCATACGTGTAAACTAAGATGGTTCTACCTTGAGCGCAGTTGATTAGACTAGGTCAGAACCAACACACAGTTATTTTCTCAGTGTGCTTGGAAATGGAATATGAACATAGGCAGCCAACTTGGACCACACATTGTGGACCCACCTTGTGAAAATCCATTCAGTAAGGAAAACACAAAGCAGATGTGCTGAGAGGAGTATTTCTAGGGAAGAGAGTTCTGACGGTGCTACTAGGTTATCAATTGCCTTCAGGTGCCCACATTTAGGCCTTCTCAGGCCCTGCTGCCACATCCCAACTTTGAGTCCTTATCGGAAAATAACAATTTTAAAAAATTAAATTTAGCTCCCACTTGTTTCTGGTAGCAAAAGTGATTTTTTGAAATAATACATGAATGACAATGCACAATGTGCCTGAGTGTCCAATATTGAGGAAACAACTAATTTTCACATGAGCATACACGTTGTTAACCAGCGACACCTGACCCACTCTTTAAACCTGAAGAAATACTTATACTACTTACAAAATGGCTCTACTGCCTGAGATTAACTTTGTATTCTTGGATTTTATTTGTATCCCCATAAACAAGGGCAATCAATTTTTAAGCTTGACACATCAATCTGGCTACATGCTAATTCTGGTATGGTAATTTCTGGTAAATTTTTAAACTAATCTTTGGTTAGTCCATCTTTAATGGCTCTAATGTATGCACAGGAAAATTATGTCTCAATACATAACATTAGCATATTAATTTTTGTTTACCTTCTGTAAAGTTCTAAAAACTATTGTGACAAAATAAACATAACACAAAATTGACCATTTTAGCCATTTTAAAGTGTACAGTTCAGTGGCATTAAGTACACTCATATTGTTAATTCTGCTAAAACTTAAACACACACACAGATTGAATATTAAACAAACT
This sequence comes from Rhinopithecus bieti, assembly GCF_001698545.2. NCBI lineage: Eukaryota > Metazoa > Chordata > Mammalia > Primates > Cercopithecidae > Rhinopithecus > Rhinopithecus bieti. The sequence continues at coordinate 5,375 of NW_016803685.1, read as the reverse complement.
AAAAACAATGTTCCTCATCTACAAGAGATATACACAATTTTTATTAATTCATCAGTCAAACATTTACCTATTTTGTGTCTGTCATTGGGGTAGAAATTAGAGATACAAAGATAAGATAAATCACACATTGCTACGAAAAGTTTGCAGTCAACTGGGGAGTTTGATACTTGAACAAATACTTGCATTACAGTTTAATAAGTAACAGTTTACATAAGGTACAATAGGCAAAATAAGCAAAAGCTTCACCTTGGAGGAGATACAGAAGCAATTTTTTGAGAGATGTGTAGGAGTTCATCAAGTGGAAAAGGCTAGGGGAGATTTTGAAGCTAAGGTACCAGCACAGCAAAGGTATAACAGCTGCTAATACAGTGTATGTGCAGAAAGGCAATATATTGTAGATTGGGTTGGTGGGCATCATAGTTGTTTAGCAAAGTTAGTCATGTGGATCTTAGGTTTCTGATTTGTGCTATACCCATGAAATAAGTGTAATATTTTCAAAAGTTTTTTCCCATATTTGCACATCACTTAATATTAATATCTGAATATTATTATTAATGCACTCAATTAACTTCTTAACTGAAATAAATTTATTTTAAAAGGAAGTTCTACTTCACTACCCTAGAAAAAGAAAACTCTATCACTTTGTGAAAATCAAAGATAATACAATAAAAACAAAACAAATAAATTACTAAATTCTAATTATCTACCACTGACTGCTAAAAGACTCTAAAGCAGAGATTTGGGATTAAAGAAGATTAGTATTAAAACTCTTAAAATATACAAAATGGAGAACTGCTTCTTGAATTCATCAGAAAATATGAAAGAGAATTGAAAGAGGAATATTTTCTCAGTATGTGATTCTGTGTTATTTAAGACCATATTCATGTATCTCCCTAAATCTTTTCAAGCACTATCAGTGAGACACATTGCATATTTCATAAAACCTGGATTACAGAATTTTGATGTTGGAACGAGCAAGTGGAGAATAAAGGAGATTTAAAGTATTTAAGGCCTTTGAAGTCCAGGTCATACAGTTGTTAATACATAGCATAAAAATATGATACAACTGCACTGATGAATTAGGAAATGAACAGTGGAATCAGAAAAGATAGGGCTATCAAGGTGGAGAAAAAGAGGAAAGCATTGATACAAGGCAAATTTCTCTGTCAGAAGTACATTATAGATTCTCAAGAAATGTTTGTTTCCTGGCTGACTGATAGGAATCAAGAACACAAAGTATTGGACAGTGAGTATTTGAAAAGAGCAAGGAATCTGTTAAGTTAGAGATGCAGTGACTTAACATTGGCTAGACTGAATTCAGATTTATTTGTGTCTAAAATCTATTCCTTCTCTTTACTCTTTCAGGAAATCACACTACTTCCTGGGTGTGGATTTTTCTTGTTGCAGAAACAGAAATGATTACGAGTTTCTGCAACAATAGATTTGTTGTTACCTTCCAGGCAGCTACATGGATCTTGTTACTGATTATGTTTCCCTTATTGAATAACCTACTAAACATCTTTGTGCTGAATTGATTTGTGACCCAACTTTAGCAAGTTAAAAGCTTTCATTAAATACATTTGTGTACTCATGTCACTTTTAGTTCTATCTTATTTTGTTATAATACCATAGTTTTCCATTTGTCTCATGCTTTTCTTTTGGTTGCATTTCATTTCTTTGGTTTTGTCTTTAATTTTTTTTTTCTAAAATTTGTGCTGCTGATACTAACTTTTTAATTTAATCTTTCTAGCCACCTTAAATCATTTTTGAAAACTTGATTAGTATATAAATAAATGGACTTCAAATTCCATTCAATTGCACAAATCGGACTCTGTAGTCACTTTTGATATGACGTTTTGATTACCATATGGAATTAAACAATAAATGTTACCTAGTTCGTTCTTTCAACTCCTTTCCAATCTGTCCCATTTATATCAATTCACAGTTGCTACACTCATTATGCGTTCAGGTTTCTTAAACAAGTTGCTAAAGGAGCTTTCTAGCTGGTCAGATGGTATCTACTTATTTCCGTGAGCTTTTCTTTATAGAGCCTCCAGAGTGAATTTTCTTAAAATAAAACAAACAAAAACAACAACTCAGTAATATACTCTCCTGCTCAATCTCAATGCCTCCCAGCTTTCAGAATCAAGTCCAAACACTGCAACAGCGTATAAGGCATCTAACAATGTGCCTTCCCCCTTTTGCTGGCTCTTCCTTTAAGCATCCTTGGCCTCTTCTCTCACAATGAGCCTTTTAAATAATACATTATACACTCACTGAACTATTTGTTATTTTCTACCATACTGTGCGCTCTCAACTCTCTCTTGCTAGACTACCCTTTCTAGGCTGTGCAGAGCCAGAGAAAACTGTCCTTGAACTCTCAAAGTATAGAGGAATTTTAAAGTTAGTAAGTACTGATCAGTAGCTCAGGTCTATGAGCAAGGTCATTTTAGGAAGTAGATGTTAAGTGGGTGATTGAGCTACACCTTATCCAAAAAGAGAGAAAACAGACGAGTCTCAACTCCACCCTGCCTAAGGCAAGAAGGGTACTGCAAATCTATAAAAGAATATTCTCTCCTACCACCATCTACCACCATATATCATAGATTATTGGAAGAGGGTCTAGTGGTTACGTGATCAATAATGCAAGTGACTGGCACTCCTGGTCAAATTGATACCATAACTTTTTCACTCTTCGGGTGTTTTTCTTCTTTTTTTTGTAAAAGTAGATTAAGGAATGTTAGCTTCTGACAGCCTCTGCAATGCCTAGCTTCTTGAGAAAATCTGTATGGGGGAAAAAAACTGTCCTGTCTACACCAATCTGGGAAGTTCTACCTACCTGATCTCAAAAGATAAAGTAAGTTTATTATTTAGAATAAAGCTAAAAAATGTTTAGATAAAAGTTACAGGCCCAGTATGGTGGCTCATGCCTGTAATCCTAGCACTTTGGGAGGCCAAGGCAGAAGGATCGCTTAAGACCAGGAGTTTGAGACCAGCCTGGGCAACATACCATGACGTCGTCTCTACAAAAAAAATTAAAAATTAGCTGTGAGTGGTGGTGTGTGCCTATAGTCCCAGCAATTCAGGAGGCTGAAGCAGGAGGATCACTGAAGCCCAGGAGTACATGGTTGCATGAACTGTGATCCCACTCTTGTACTCCAGCCTGGGTAACAAGCAAGACTCTGTCTCGAAAAACTAAAAAAAGAAAAAGAAAAAAGTTATAACAACTTATTAATTATTAAAATCCTATTGCCTCTTTGCTTTCTGGCATAGAAGACAAATTTTAAATTTCCTTGAGAGACTATATAGATTCTTAAACACATTATCAGTGGCAAAAAGAAGAACCGTAATTACTTGGTTGGAAATAAAAAACTGCTCCTTCAACAAAGGAGCGGATGTTGGATTTAAGCAACGGAGTCCATTTGAGAAAAGTGTACCCATTAAAAAAATCAATACTTCTAGCTCTAGGGGTCAAGCAAATGTTTTTAAATTCTGCCAAAAATATATAATAATGACTGTGAGCATTTCATCTGGCAAACATTTTAGGCTTAAGGTTTGTCATACTTACAGGCTTTGGAAGATGAAAAACAAACAAACAAAATAACCTCTAAATATCGATTGACAAATGATTTACAGAATCAACATGTCATTAAAATGTCAACTGTATAAACAAGCTGCACAATCATATTTATGATAGATTTGACTAAGTCAGTAAGGAGTCAGTAAGGAGGATACAGACTGTTTACTGTTTATATATATATATATATATATATACACACACACATATAGGGTATGTGTGTGTGTGTATATATATATATGTAGGTGTGGTTGCTCCAGTTGCATGCAAAAAGCTTCATTTTATATACACACACACACACACACACATATATATATATATCAGACATTAAGAAAATAAATACATCTGGTTTCCCAATAATACAAATTGAATGAGTTTTTAACACTGGTTAGCACTGATTTCCCTTTTTCGGGTTTTTTGAAGGGGTTTAAAAAATCTTTTAAATCTTACCGTGTTAGAGAATCATATAAATGACTACAGGTTTATCTAACTTCCCACTAGCATATTTGATAATTCAGTTCAAAATCAATGACAGTTCATCATCTCACACAGGGTTTCAATATTTCTATTTGAAATATACAGAAACTGGAGCCAACTACAAACAGCAAATTTTATTTTGGATTCCCAGCTGGGATAATTCCATGGTAAGCTAAAGAAGGAAAAGTCTAATTCTCCTAAGGTTCAATCAAAATATACTGACCTTAGAAATGCAGAGTCATCCATGTAAATAACATATTTGGAATTTGTTAAATGTGTTCATTTTTTCCCTCAGCCCACCATATATCAACAATAAAACAGAAAGGAGTTTTTCACATTCTCTCATCCCACTATTTTGGGTTGTAAGGGATAAAAAGCAATCAGAATGCAACTGCATGGAAAGTTGACTCGCCATTGCAAGGTGGTATGAGGGAATTACATGGAGTTCTCCCTAGAGTGCAGGGATTATTTTATTCTGATTGGACAACTGCCCACATTATTTGTTCATGAAATACAGAAGAGATTACTAACAACCCTAATGATATATTTCACTAGTAGGTTTAAAACAAAACAAAACTGTAGACGACTCTGATGCTTTTATTATAAGAAGAAATTAGACTGGGTAAGGGAACAAAGAAAAGCATTGGTAGGTATGGTTGCTCCAGTTGCATGCAAAAAGCTTCATTCAATCTGTGTACTTAATTTCTACTGCTAAATTAATCTAAGAGATTCAGAGCTTTCAATATTGTTTTTTTCTTCCATATCCTTTTCTAAATGCTATGACATTCAACAAATTTATGTCCTTTCAAACATTCTTTCCTTCTTGTAGGGGAAGTTTTCATAGAAACTAGCAAATATTAGCTCAAATCCTAACATCAATTTGATTCCTGGTTTGAGTAAAATTTTTAAGTCACTTTTGTAGTTTTCCTTGACTTTATTTATCTTTCCTTGAGCTCGCTCTAAATCACTCTATCTTGGATTGCTTTTCAATAAGGAGTCTGTATTATTCTGTTGATATAAAAGGCCTCATTTTGAAGATAGCAAAGTGGCAGTTAGATATTGATTTGTTGATACACTGTAACTTTACTATCTCCATATCCCATTAGTCTCAGACTTCTGGGCCATGATGGATTCCAAATTCGCTAATGTTGTTGTTTTGAACTATTCAAAAAGTAGCATCCACAAGAGGCAAACAATTATATAGGGTGAATGCACAGATTGGACTTCAGAAATCATGTACTCCAATCCCTCAGTTTTGTAGATGATGAAATAAACCAAAAAACATTGAATTACCTACCTAAGAATGCACATTTACTATGTA
>NW_016803684.1:4639-7272 GCF_001698545.2 Rhinopithecus bieti | reverse complement strand
GGGGACCAAGAGGTAACAAAGACAATGCAGCAGGCAGAGAAATTTTCAAACTCAAGATTCTTTAAGTTGGAAATCTAACAGAAATGACAATAAAATGTAAAAATAAAATAAAGGAGAAAGACCCTGAGAAAATTTGACTTCAAGAAGTCCAATATCCAATCAATAACTTTCAAGAAAACAGGAAAAAAAAAAAAAATGGAGATAAGAAAGTCACTACGGAAATAATACTAAAAAAAGTTGTCCTCCAAAGTGAAGAAAGTAAATGCCCAGATCGAGCGCACAAAGTATGTGATGAGAAGGATGAAATAATACCTGCCACATCATGACCTTTTAGGGGACTACAGAGAGGAAGATGAACCCAAAAGCTGCCAGAGGAAAAAAACTAGCCACACACAAAAGGAACTAACGGTAGAATAGCAACAGACTTTTGAAAGCTACACTCCATCTTAGAAGACAGTCGAACAAAGCCTTTAAAAGTCTGAGGAAAAATTAAAATCAACAACCAGGCAAACCAGTAATTAAGTATAAAAATAAAAAGGAAATATTCAAACATGCCAAACAAATGTATTTTAAAATTATCTCTGTGACTCTCTTGGAAATTACCTGAGGATATGATCCTCAAAAGGATGAAACAGACCAGAAAGAGACCAACTTGGGGTCCAAAACACAATGAATCCAAAGCAAGACAGGAAAGGGGAATTCTCAGGATGATGGTGAACAAAACTCCCAGGGAATCGCTATACGGAAGCCCAGGGAAGGACAGGTCTAGGATGGAACCAGAGACAGAAGCTCCAGGAGGGAGGCCCCAGGGGATAGGAGTGGAAGAAATGAAATAATGGATTTTATACACTTGACAAAGTATAAAATAAGTGTTTACAGTTCATTGTAGATCTGGAGAGGAACTAATCAGCATACAGAACACCAAGGAAAACAAAATATTAGCAATAATTAACCACAGGAAAAATTTTAAGTTACCAAATAATTATTTATACTACTTAATTCAGCAGTAAGCAATATTTTTAATCATAATAATGTAACTGTGGACCATGGTTTTACATATTAGAATTGCTGAGGTTTCAAAGATCTGAAAGTGGCTTTCCCCAGACAAAGGGATCGATGGGGTTGGGAAGACAGATGGGGCAAGGGACCACTGACGTACTTGATTAGAAAAAGTTGAATAATGCCAAAAGATATGCATATATATACAAAGCAGTGAAAATTCAGTTTAAAAACATACTAATAAGTAACATACCCATTGTAGGACACATTAATAGAAAGAAAGTTGTTCAATTAACTTATTTGGAGATCTCTTGATATTTGCCAAAAAATACTTATAAGGAACAAATCATAAAAATGTTCCAGATAACATTAAAACAGATGTTCGTAGTCACCACCAAAAGAAATAATACAGTATATTTTAACCTTGGCTTGAAAACCATTAAAGAAAAACCTTCCAAAAAAAAGAGAAACTTTCCATACTGAAATTACCAACTACAAACTACCAGACCATGCGAAGGTACGGAGTTACAGTCACCTTACCTGGAGGATGAGGAGTTTGGGAAATGTGTAATCACAAAAGCAGAGATTTAAGAATCCACCCCCCAACACGCAGTATGTTACCTTTCCCTCCAATGTGTAGTTAGTTCAATAAATGATTCTAAGTAAAATTAACTGAGGAAACTATTAGAATAATTATAAAATTACATGTATGACAGCCACAAATGGAGCAAAAGAGGATCCCGAAAAATGACAATACTAGAAAAAGTAAAATTCCACCTATCAAACCAAAACAATGCGTACAGAAATATCAGCTGAAGAACAGAAAAATCCTGGGACCTCAGAATCCTTCAGAAATGAACTATTACGGAACAGTAATATTCTGGAACATGTGAACAGAAAAAAAACAGAAAGTCTAGATCCTTCTTAGTGTCATGTATCTTTAAAACATTTTAAGTAAAACTTTTTATGAAATATAAATACCACTCACTTTGGAAATGGAATAAACACTTTTTTCTTCATTATGCAGAATCTTTAAACAAAAATTAACTAAAGCTGCAGACAATTTAATTGCTGTGGAAAGAACACTTAAAATGTATTCTCAAAGACAGTAGAGGACACATTTTGGAGGCACTGTTGGTACTCAAATCCCTACTCTGCCAATGACCTTGTCAAAGTTAATCTGTGACCTTGTTAAAGTTATTTAATATCCTTGTGTCTCAGTTTCCTCATCTATAAAGTGGTTTACCTATTTCATGGGGTAACCATATGGATTAAACGAGTTTCTGACTGCAAAGAGTTTAGATTAGAGCCTCGCACATAAGTGTTATACATGTACTGAATTTCTCCAACCAAAAACAGTCTTCAGGGAAAATTGGAATCTGCAGAGGGAAAGCTTCAGAATGAGTCCACCGGAAAAATACTTCCTAAATCGGTAAATGCTAGTAAATCTTATGTGATAGATAATATATTTCTATTGTGCCTTTCATATATGGTAACCATAAGCTAAGTTTTTCTTTCAATATTTTATTTATGATCAATTCATGTATTCAACCAAAAAATATTTTGAAAGGCAAGCATTCCTCTGGGTCCTTTGCAAACACTACCTTATTCCATTCTCACACAGAAGACAGTCT
>NW_016803684.1:0-840 GCF_001698545.2 Rhinopithecus bieti | reverse complement strand
ATCTAGAAAGGAATCAAAGGCTGAAGAGTCTAAAAACCTAATGGGGTATTTTTGGTGCAACCTCGCATAGGATACTGAATGGAAAAGAACTCAAAGATTCTAACATATGATCTAAAAATAAACAGTACTTTTATAATTCGACCATATTTCGCTTATCTTAGGCAAAGGAATTTTTGTCTATCCTTCAGCTCCAGTTTTAAGGAGAGTAGTAGGAACTCTGAAGACAGAGGCAGCCGTAATCAGGGAAGAAGGCTACAAAGAAAATGAAGCTCAAAAAGACAGCACCAGAGTCCTTTCTGGCCAGCCATAGCCCTGGTCCGTGAAAACCCTGGGTGGTTTCATGTATCATTTCACCATCCTAAGATTCAAAACAAATCAAGCAATCAAAGGCAGGGCTGCTAAGTAAGCAACTGCACAAGCAGAGTAGTGGGAGAGGCGAATGGGACTAGGGCCTCATTGCTGGGGAGAGGAGGAAGGGGTGGGAGACTAGATGGGGATAGCAAGCGGACCCAAGGAAAGTCCAATTAAAAAGTTTTGTTGGCTGGGCGCGGTGGCTCACGCCTGCATTTTGGGAGGCCAAGGTGGGTGGATCACCTGAGGTCAGGAGTTTGAGACCAGCCTGACCACAATGGTAAAACCCCATCTCTACTAAAAAAAAAAAAAATACAAAAATTAGCTGGCTGTGATGGTGCGCCCCTGTAATCCCAGATACTCAGGAGGCTCAGACAAGAGAATTGCTTGAACCCGGGAGGCGGAAAGTGCAGTGGGCCGAGATCACACCATCGCACTCCAGCCTGGGCAACAGAGTAAGACTTCGTCTCAAAAAAAAAAAAAAAAAAA
>NW_016803683.1:0-697 GCF_001698545.2 Rhinopithecus bieti | reverse complement strand
CCTTGAGGAATCACCATACTGTCTTCCACAATGGTTGAACTAATTTACAGTTCCACCAACAGTATAAAAGCCTTCCTATTTCTCCACATTCTCTCCAGCATCTATTGCTTCCCGACTTTTTAATGATTGCCATTCTGACTGGCATGAGATGGTATCTCATTGTGGTTTTGATTTGCATTTCTCTAATGGCCATTGATGATGAGCTTTTTTTCTTATGTTTGTTGGCCACATAAATGTCTTCTTTTGAGAATTGTCTGTTCATACCCTACACCCACTTTTGATGGGGTTGTTTGTTTTTTTCCTGTAAATTTGTTTAAGTTCCTTGTAGATTCTGGATATTAGCCCTTTGTTAGATGGGATAGATTACAAAATTTTCTCCCATTTTGTAGGTTGCCTGTTCACTCTGATGATAGTTTCTTTTGCTGTGCAGAAGCTCTTTAGTTTAGTTAGATCCCATCTGTCAATTTTGGCTTTTGTTTCCATTGCTTTTGGTGTTTTAGTCATGAACTCTTTGCCCATGCCTATGTCCTGAATGGTATTGCCTAGGTTTTCTTCTAGGGTTTTATGGTTTTAGGTCTTACGTTTAAGTCTTTAATCCATCTTGAGTTAATTTTGTATAAGGTGTAAGGAAGGGGTCCAGTTTCAGTTTTCTGCATATGGCTAGCCAGTTTTCCCAACACCATTTATTAAATAGGGG
>NW_016803682.1:100863-109394 GCF_001698545.2 Rhinopithecus bieti | reverse complement strand
AATGGTAGCTTGATAGGGATAGCATTGAATCTATAAATTACTTTGGGCAATATGGCCATTTTCATGATATTGATTCTTCCTATCCATGAGCATGGAATGTTTTTCCATTTGTGTCCTCTCTTATTTCCTTGAGCAGTGAATTGTAGTTCTCCTTTAAGAGGTCCTTCATATCCCTTGTAAGTTTTATTCCTATGTATTTTATTACCTTTGAGGCAATTGTGAATGAGAGTTCACTCACGATTTGGATCTCTGTTTATCTGTTATTGATGTAGAGGAATGCTTGTGATTTTTGCACATTTGTTTTGCATGCTGAGACTTTGCTGAAGTTGCTTATCAGCTTAAAGAGATTTGGGGCTGAGACGATGGAGTTTTCTAAATATACAATCATGTCATCTGCAACCAGAGACAATTTGACTTCCTCTCTTCCTATTTGGGTACCCTTTATTTCTTTCTCTTGCCTGATTGTCCTGGCCAGAACTTCCAACGCTATGTTGAACAGGAGTGGTGAGAGAGGTCATCCTTGTCTTGTGCTGGTTTTCAAAAGGAATGCTTCCAGTTTTTGCCCATTCAGTATAATATTGGCTGTGAGTTTGTCATAAATAGTTCTTATTGTTTTGTGATATGTTCCATCAATGCCTAGTTTATTAAGAGTTTTAACGTTAAAGGCTGTTAAATTTTGTCTGCCTCTATAGAGATAATCATGTGGTTTTTTTGTCATTGGTTCTGTTTATGTGATGGATTATGTTCATTGATTTGCATATGTTGAACCAGCCTTGCATCCCAGGAATTAAGTGGACTTGATCATGTTGGATAAGCTTTTTGATGTGCTGCTGGATTTGATTTGCCAGTATTTTATTGAGGATTTTTCCATCAATGTTCATCAGGGATATTGGCCTGGTATTTTCTGTTTTTGTTGTGTCTCTGCCAGGTTTTGGTATCAGGATGATTATGGTCTCATAAAATGAGATAGGGAGAATTCCCTCTTTTTCCATTGTTTGGAATAATTTCAGAATGAATGGTACCAGATCCTCTTTGTACATCTGGTAGAATTTGACTGTGTATCTGTCTGGTCTTAGGCTTTTTTGGTTGGTAAACTATTAATTATTGTCTCAATTTCAGAGCTTGTTATTAGTCTATTCAGGAATTCAACTTCTTCTTGGTTTAGTCTTGGGAGGGTGTATGTGTCTAGATTTTCTGGTTTATTCGTGTAGAGGGTTTTATAGTATTCTTTGATGGTAGTTTGAATTTCTGTGGGATCAGTAGTGTTATCCCCTATATCATTTTTATTGAGTCTATTTTATTATTTTTTATTAGTCTGGCTAGTGGTCTATCTATTTAGCTCATCTTTTCAAAAAACCACCTCCTGGATTCATTTTTTGAAGGGTTTTTCTTGTCTCTATCTCCTTCAGTTCTGCTGTCATCTTAGTTATTTCTTGTCTTCTACTAGCTTTTGAATTTGTTTGCTCTTGCTTCTCTAGTTCTTTTCATAGTGCTGTTAGGATGTCAATTTTAGATCTTTCTTGCTTTCTCTTGTGGGCATTTAGTCCTATAAATTTTCCTCCACACGCTGCTTTAAATATGTCCCAGAGATTCTGGTACATTGTGTCTTTGTTCTCATTGGTTTCAAGGAACATCCTTATTTCTACCTTCATTTTGTTATTTACCCAGTAGTCATGCAGGAGCAGGTTGTTCAGTTTCCATGTAGTTGTGTGGTTTTGAGTGAGTTTCTTAATCCTGAGTTCTAATTTGATTGCATTATGGTCTGAGAGACTGTTATGATTTCTGTTCTTTTGCATTTGCTGAGAAGTGTTTTACTTTCAATTATGTGGTCAATTTTAAAATAAGTGCAATGTGTGCTGAGAAGAAAGTATATTCTGTGAACTTTGGATGGAACTTTGGATGGAGACATCTACAGAAGTAGATGTCTATTAGGTCTGCTTGGTCCATAGCTGAGTTCAAATCCTGAATATCCTTGTTAATTTTCTGTCTCAATCTGTCTAATATTGACAGTGGGGTGTTAAATTTTCCCACTATTATGTGTGGGAGTCTAAGTCTCTTTGTAGGTCTCTAAGAACTTGCTTCATGAATCTAGGTGCTCCTGTATTGGGTGCATATATATTTAGGATAGTTAGCTCTTCTTGTTGCATTGACCCCTTTACCATTATGTAATGCCCTTCTTTGTGCCTTTTGATTTTTATTGGTTTAAAGTCTGTTTTTATCAGAGACTAGATTTGCAACCTCTGCTGCTTTTTTTTTTTTTTTTTTTCTGCTTTCCATTTGCTTGGTAAATATTCCTCCATCCCTTTATTTATTTTGAGCCTATGTGTGTCTTTGCACATGAAATGGGTCTCCTGAATACAGCACACAGATGGCTCTTGACTTTTTATCCAATTTGCCAGTCTTGGTCTTTTAATTGAGGCATTTAGCCCATTTACATTTAAGGTTAATGTGTTATGTGTGAATTTGATCCTGCCATTATGATGCTAGCTGTTTATTTTGTCCATTAGTTGATGCAGTTTCTCCATAGTGTCAATGGACTTTACAATTTGGTATGTTTTTGCATTGGCTGATACCAGTTGTTCCTTTCCATGTTTAGTGCTTCCTTCAGGAGCTCTTGTAGGGCAGGCCTAGTGGTGACAAAATCTCTCAGCATTTCCTTTCCTGTAAAGGATTTTTTTTTCTCCTTTGTTTATGAAACTTAGTTTGTCTGGATATGAAATTCTCGGTTGAAAATTGTTTTCTTTAAGAATGTTGAATATTGGTCCCCACTCTCTTCTGGCTTGTAGGGTTTCTGCAGACAGATCTGCTGTTAGTCTGAATGGCTTCTCTTTGTGGGTAACCCAAACTTTCTCTCTGGCTGCCCTTAACATTTTTTCCTACATTTCAACCTTGGCAAATCTGATGATTGTGTGTCTTGGGGTTGCTCTTCTCAAGGAGTATCTTCGTGGTGATCTCTGTATTTCCTGAATTTGAATGTTGGCCTGCCTTGCTAGGTTGGGGAAGTTCTCCTGGATAATATCCTGAAGAATGTTTTCCAACCTGGTTCCATTCTCTCTGTCACTTTCAGGTACACCATTCACACATAGATTTGGTCTTTTCACATAGTCCTATATTTCTTGGAAGCTTTATTTCTTTTTTTCACTCTTTTTGCTCTAATCTTGTCTTCTCACTTTATTTCATTGAGTTGATCTTCAATCTCTGATATCCTTTCTTATCCTTGATCAATTCAGCTACTGATACTTATGTAGGCTTCATGAAGTTCTCATGCTGTGTTTTTCAGCTCTATCAGGTCATTTATGCTCTTTTCCAAACTGTTTATTCTAGTTAACAATTTGTCTAACCTTTTTTTCAAGGTTCTTAGTTTCCTTGCGTTGAGTTAGGACATGCTCTTTTAACTTGGAGGAGTTTGTTATTACCCACCTTCTGAAGCCTACTTCTGTCAATTCATCAAACTCATTCTCCATCCCATTTTGTTCCCTTGCTGGTGAGGATTTGTGATCCTTTGGAGGAGAAGAGGCGTTCTTTTTTATAAATATTCAGCCTTTTGCACTGGTTTCTCCCCATCTTCGTGTATTTATCTACTTTTGGTCTTTGAAGTCAGTGACTTTAAGATGGGATCTCTGAGTGGACATCCTTTTTGTTAATGTTGATGCTATTCCTTTCTGTTTGTTAGTTTTCCTTCTAACAGTCAGACCCCTCTGCTGCAGGTCTGCTGGAGTTTGCTGGAAGTCTACTCCAGAACCTGTTTGCCTGGATATCACTGGTGGAGGCTGCAGAACAGCAAAAATTGCTGCCTGTGCCTTCCTCTGGAAGCTTCATCCCAGAGGGGCCCTCACATGATGCCAGTCAGAGCTCTCTCCTGTATGAGGTGTTTGTTGGCCCTACTGGGAGGTGTATCCCAGTCAGGATACACGGGGGTCAGAGACCCACTTGAGGAGGTAGGCTGTGCCTTATCAGAGCTCAAATGCTGTGCTGGGAGATCCACTGCTCTCTTCAGAGCTGCCAGGTAGGAACATTTAAGTCTGCTGAAGCTGTGCCCAGAACTGCCCCTTCCCCCAGCTGCTCTGTCCCAGGAGGTGGGGGTTTTATCTATAATTCTCTGACTGGGGATGCTGCCTTTTTTTCAGAGATATTCTGCCCAGAGAGGAGGGACTCTAGAGACTCCGTCTAGCCACAGCGGCCTTGCTGAGTTGTGGTGGGCTCTTAGTTTTTAACCAAAATGTTTAAAGGTAAAAAATAATAAATTATTAAAATATTTTTAAAAGCTTATAGAATAAGGGTATAAAGAAAAAATATTTTGTATGACTGAAAATGTTTGTTTTAAGCTAACTGCTATTATAAAAGAGTCAAAAGTAAAAGAAATTTAAAGTTTGTAAATTAAAAGTGTTACAGTAAGCTACAGTTAATTTTTCATTGAAGAAGGGAAATTGTTTACAAATTTAGTGTAGCCTAAGTGCATAGTGTTTATACAGTCTACAGTAGTGTATCATAATGTCTTACGCCTTCACATTCATTCACCACTCACTCACTGACTCACCCAGAGCAACTTCTGGCCCTGCAAACTCCATTCATGATAAGAATTTTATACAAGTATACCATTTTATATTTTTTATATTGTATTTGTACAGTAACTTTTCTATGTTTAGTTATATATAAATACACAAATGCTTCCCATTGTGTTACACTTCCCTGTAGTATTCAGTACAGTGACATGCTGTATAGATTGTAGGTTAGGAGCAATAGATTATGCTATACAGCGTAGGTGTGTGGTAGGCTACACCATGTAAATTTATGTAAGTACACTGTATGATACTCACACAACAAAATCATGTAACAATGCAGTTAATGTATTCCTGTTGTTAAGTGATGCATGACTGTATATAATATTCTCAAGTACATTAGCATTTTCCAAGACAGGCCATTGCTGGGCCATACAAAGCTCTCAATGAAAGTACTGAAATCATACGAAGTGTGTCCTTTGAACATAATGGAATTGTGTTAGAACTCTTGAGTCTGCATGATTGTGTCTTTTTAGAGATTTGTTCATCTGAGTTATCACAATTTGTTGACATACAGGTGCTCCTAATATACAATTATAATTTTATTTCTGTATGATTGGCAATAACGTCTTTACTACTATATCTGACTGTATTATTAAAATGTGAATCATCTCTTTTATGGGAGTTCAGTCTAGTTAAAAGTTTAGTCATTTATTTGACATTTTGAAACAGTGCAATTTTGGTGTTGCTCATTTGCTTTATTGTTTTTTACACTCTATTTTGGTTATCTCAGTAGTGATTGAAATATTCAGTAGAAACCATACTTTAAGCACCATAAAACCACTCTGTTTTTCACTTTCAGTATGGAAATACTTGCATTCTCATGTTTATTGTAGCATTATTCACAATAGCCAAAATCTATAATCAACCTACTTGTCCATTCATGGAAGAATAAAGAAATACACACATTGGTATACAATTCGGCTTTAAAAAAGAAGTGAATCCTGTCATTTGTGACAACATAGAAGAACCTGGTGGATATTATGTTAAGTGAAATAAACCAAGCAGAGAGTGTTAATTACTACATGATCTCACTTATATGTGGAATCTAAAAAAGCTGAAACAATAGAAGCAGAGAGCAGAATGGTAGCTGCTAGAGCCTGGAGTGTGGTGGAAATGAGAAGATATTGGTTAACAGGTACAAAGTTTCAGTTGCATAGAAGAAATAAGTTCTGGAGGCCTATTTGCAGAATGGGGACTACAGTTAATAATAATGTATAAAGTATTTTTAAAATGTTAAAAGTAGATATTGTTGAGTAGATATTAAATATTCTCATAAAAAATAGTAAGTATTGATGTAATGGATATATTAATTAGCTTGATTTAATAATTTCACAATGTAAACATATATCAAAACATCAAATTGTACACTGTAACTATATACAATTTTTGTTAGCCAATTATACTTTAACAAAAATGGGAGAAATTAACTAGTTTTAAAACAGTAAATGGAGAGTTAAATTTTACCAGGATCATAGTAAAAAGCAAGTGTCACAGAGTGGTGGAGCAAGAGAACAAGCAAGTGAGGGGTATATGCAAGGCAGTTAGTACAGTGATTGTAAAATTTAAGCTGACTACATCTGTGCCAAAAAGGTACTGATTAATGCATTAGGGACAACTAAGGGAGACCTTCTGAGTACATTTCAAAGGTCTCTGTCTTTCACTCCACCTTAAGAGTTATATAATAAAAGTTACATTAGGACAAATTATAGAGTCATGGTTATAAAAAGTAAGAGCAACAAATATTTATTGAGTGTATCCTTAAACTGGAATCCATTCCACAAGTACAGTAGAAGCCGACACAGATGTGTCAGAAAACTATTAAATACAACATGCATCAGAATATACATTCAGGTATAAGAGAGATTCTCCATATCAATCATGTTTGTAGTCCGTGTTTGATTGTGTACCCTGTGGAAAAGTGAAAAACAAGATTTTATATCAACTAACATAATACATGGAGGTGCCATGGTAAAGTCCATGCAGAATTACAGAAATTGGGCAGTAATACCTTCATGAAGAAAATAAAATACTGTTCATTCTTTTCTACCGAAAGTCATTTCTTCTTTTTTATTTTACGTGTATTTGTTTGCTTTTATTACTGTCCTTACTTTTATTTAATAAATCTTTATAGAACAACTGCCATAAATAATATTATAGTTTCCTATGAACTGTGAAGGATATAAAAATGATTCAGTTACTGTCCCACCCTAATGGAGTTTACAGTCAGTTGCTGAAATCACATCTATCTACACATCTGAAATCCACAGGTAGAGATTCTAAGTACAGAGTTTTACAAGTAGTAAGGAGCATGTGAAAAGAATATGACTGTTTCTTAAAAATGTAAAGATGTACTTACCGTATGACCCAGCAATTGTACTCTAGGCCATAAATCTCAGAAAAATAAAAACATGTACACACAAAAAGCTTACACACAAATCTTCATAGCAGCTTTATCTGTAATAGCCAAGACCTGAGAACAATCCAAATGACCTTCAATGGGCATACAGTTAGCCAACTGTGGTATATTTATATCATGTAATACTACTCAGTAATAAAAAAAGAATTAACTATTGACAAAAAAAAAAACAACTTGGAGAGATCTCAAGAAAATTATGCTGAGCGAAAAAGCCAACCTGAAAAAGTTACATATTGTATAATACATTTATATACCATTCTTGAAACAATAAGAATTATAAAGATGGACAGCAGATTAGTGGCTGCCAGGGATTAGAGACTAGACACAGGGGTAGGGAGGGAGCTGAATGGCTGTCACTAGCATGATGTAGCCTTGTGAACAATCTGTCTGTATCTTGGTAATCACATGAATCTACATATGTAATTAAATTACATAGAACTAATTACACACACCTACACACACATATATAATTGATCGCATCCTAATTAAGTTAATGGATTGTCTCAATGTCAACTTGTTCATTGTAACATTATACTACACCTAAGCAAGATCTTACTATTGAGGTGAACTGAGTAAAGGGTACACAGAATATCTGTGAATTATATCTTACAGTTATATCTTAACCATATCTGAATCAATGACTATCTGAAAATAAAAATATTAATGGTAAGGAAGTTCAGGAAAAAAAGGATAGTACATCCACTTGAGGAAGTAAAAAAAAGGCTTCATGGAAGAGGTGACATTTGAACTACACCATAGATCTTGATATAATCCAGCCACTTGGTGGTTAATAAGGTTTATCATTTTTTTTAAATTGAAGTGAAACGTTAGAATAAACCCTCACAGTGACAGACTGCTTTGATAAATATGTTTCAGAATTACTCCAATAAAACTTTTGCAGAATCAGAAACTTTTAAACTAGCACATTCTGTTGGTCTAATTTTCTTGTCATTTCAAAAAAAAAAAGGTATTCGGCCTATTATAATCAAATACCATATTTTTTAAAAGAGGAATGTAGTTTCATTATAGTGACAGTTATTATTACTATCGTTTCTTGAACACCTACTAATGTTCCAAGAACTGTGCTAAGCACTTTTTAAACATTCACAGTTTTGTTTCTACAACCATCATTTGAGCAAATATCATCTCTATCTTATGGGTGAGATTATAGGCTTAGATAAATAGTAACTGGTTTAATTCACTCAGTAAGTGTAAAATCTGGGATTACTTCTAAAAATTAATGTGTAAATAATAATAAAGCTATGTTTTCTGCATAATGTAAAAATAAAAGAGTCACTCAACAACATTTATTGAAGGACTGTTATATACAAAGTATTTTACTAGGTGCTGTAGGAAGCAAGAAGATATAGAAGAGGAATTGCCTGCCCTCTTTAAAAAAATAATGAATACTATAATCACAACTTCTTAACTTTATCCAATGAAACAGTTCACAGACATGCCCAAGAATGATAAAACCCTTTGGAAATTACTTTTCAAAAGAAGTTACCATTTTAGAAATATAATATTGTATTATCTATTTCTCTATGTACATA
>NW_016803682.1:85668-95917 GCF_001698545.2 Rhinopithecus bieti | reverse complement strand
CTCAGTTGAAAATGCAGAAATCACCAGTCTTCTGTGTCGCTCGCACTGGGAGTTGGAGACTGGAGCTGTTCCTATTCAGCCATCTTGCTCCGCCCCCAGGAATCCATTTTTAACAGAACCCTGAGAGTAGTTTTAAACGTACTTACATCCTTGCTTAAAATTCAAGGTTTTCCTCAATTTTGTTTTTTCCCAGAGCATTTTGTTAAATGAAACAAAAATAGCTTATGTAAAATATTTAACACTATCAATTCATGTCAGTTTTCATATTTTTCCAAGCGCCTAAATTTTATCAGTTCATACTCCAATGTTATTCAGATCAATAAAGTCAAATTTTTCCTCGCAATACCGGTTTTCAAGGTAATTATTGTACAATATAGAACTTGTATGAGTAGCTATATACAATGAGGAAAGACTTGGTGAAATCTCACCATTAACATGCCGTACATCATGGTACCTGTCCTAACTTCATTATGGTCTAGATTACTTAAAAGCTGTGTCTCTTAACAGCTCAGTAATAATTTACCAAAACTAAAATCATGAAGGTGGGCAATATTATGCTTTTACTCTTCAGTTTTGTTATCCAGGCAGTTAGCAATTCAGTATCACACTAGATGCAGCAGTGAGGCAGTTTCCAGGATATTTTCTCTATATCTTTCCATCTCAGCCCAAATGAGTCTAACAGGACAATTAGCCATGCATGAACTGTAAACACAACAGCAAGGTGAGAAAAACATCTGCAATCATCTCAAAATAGAGGTCTGAACCCCAGTTTAGTTGCATCACTAGACTATACACTAACACCTGGATCTCATTCCCTTCAATGATTTGCTGTTTGGGAAAGTCTTAGATGAATAAAACCTTTTCAGCCAATTGTTTGAACTCTTCATTCCCTCCCATTCCACAGCACAATTATTTTACTACATAGGCATGCTGATTGTTATTAAATTAACTTTCATCCTAGCCTCGTTTTAAAATAATTTACAATAAATTGACTAGTAACATTTTTTCCCATCTTCCCCTTCTTTGTGGATTATCATGCCATAATGTCAAGCAACTGGGTGATTTATATTTTATTGTTATATATTGATATCCTCAGTAACACAATGTTAAATAAATATTTGCTTTAATTCGCTTAGAACAAGTACATTGCATGATGTTTGTATAATTATTATAGGTCACAAGAAAACAGAATCTTCTTCACATTTATCATAGTAAGTTGGTTGGAAATGAAAAGAAAGATATATCTTGGCTTCTTTCTGGATTTCCTTAACTTAGTTCCCATACTTCCTAAATGATGAAGTGATTGGTATTCAGCTGTCTTTGTTGACCTTTCATAATGAATATGATCATTTCCCATATTCCACTAAGAAAAGAAAACACCGAATATTTTCTGTGCCAATAAAATGTAGGGGATTTTTTTCTTCTTATATTTTCTTTCACTCCTTGTTCTGCACCTTGAAAATTGATATTTACTGAAATGAGAGGAGCTCAGGAACTGAAGAAAAGGAGTTCTTCAAATTGTACATATGCATTACAAATTTGTGTCGACAAGTCAAAATTCTGATGACGAAACTTCTAGAGAACAAACGAATGCAGGCTGTCATGTAATATTGTATTATCTATTTCTCTATGTACATAAAGTTTGAACTATTGCTCACAGATGACAGAGTGGATCTGGCAGCAGCAGGATGCTTATGTGTGGAACAGAGCTGGGAAGAAAATATATGCATCAAGCAAACAGTTTAGTGAGATCAGTCAAATGTAGCTGTTTTGCAAGTCTTCTTCTCCAATTCTGTATCTCTAAAAATGGCCTCTACACACTCCCCCAAAAAATGTGATCTGTTCCATTAGGCTTTTCTCTCTTAGATACCAGTTTTGGAAGTAATCCAGTCCCGCAAGGCCGTAACTCTAGTATAAACACCAGGTTTATTGGGTTTCGCACATTCATCTCCCCAGCTCACTATTCCAGCAAGGTACCAGATATCTCTAGCATCTGAACTAACCAGTGGTCCTCCAGAGTCACCCTAAAGGAGAAGACAGAAATTAGTAATTCATAATTCAGTTCATTACAGAGGAATTGGCTATTTTTCTAACTTAAAAACGTAATGAAAGGGGTAATTTTCAAAAGTATTCAGTGTGTTCGCATGCATAAGTGATTTTCTCCGTGTCAGTTATCCACCTAAAAGAGGAACTCCAATGCCTTGAAAAATGATGTAGCCTCAACGTTCAAAACAATGAGATTGAAAGCTCCATCTCTTTGAAGAACTGTACTCTTAACTCACGTGATACATCTGACAAAATAACTCCCTAGTTATTTTGTCTATACTCTTTATTAGTGTAACATAACCCCCAAAAAGGGAGTGAAGAGTCTATTACTGATTAAAAAAATAATAATAAAATAAAACTTAAAAAAAAAAAAAAAAACAGACATTAGAGTCAGACACCAGGGTTTCTCTCTCAAGTTTGGCCTTTCCAAGCTGGCTAAAACCTTTAATTTATTTAATTTATTTATCTGTAAATGCTCCTAATAATACCTACCTGTGATGAGTACTATGAAGATTATGTAAGACAGTGAATGTAAAGTGCTTAGTCTGGCAAAAGGCAGAACTTAGGAAATGCATATATAAAATCACAAATTCTAATTATATCCTGCAAACTCTGGAGTTTTGCTTCTTTATATGGCTTCTAATAACGAGGTACTGGCTGATTATTCCTCAAGATCCTGGAGCCTCTAATTATTGATCACCCATTAAGTATTCATACTCTATGAAGTTCTTAATTGACTAGCATATTGTCTCATTAATTCGTGTAATTCTTGTTTAATAAAAACATAGAACTAGGTTAATTTTTTCCAGGTTATTAAGAAAACTGAAACTCAGAAACATTAAGTAATTTGCTTGAGATCATGTGCTAATCAGTGGCAGACCTTGAATTTGAATCCAGAGTGATCTAATTCAGAAGCCCATGCTTTTTTCCCTACATTATGCTAACTTCCTTGTGAATTTTCTTTTGTCCATTTAAAAAATTAATATAATAGGAAATTTGAAATAATACATTTGTGATTTTAAATCTAACCAATAAGCATTTACTGATACCCTCTTATGTAGGAGGAGATATAAAAAGAGTATTATAAACATGTAGATCTTGTCCTCTAGGAACCCACAATCTGCTTATAGAAATAAGATATACCATATAAATCTATTTGAAAATAAATAATTTTGATAATAAAATCCCAAGTCTATATGCAGGCAGAGAAAAATCAGGATAGAGAAATATAAGATACAAGAGACAACAAAGCTTAAATCAGCATAAGAGACAGGAATAAATGAGTCTGAGAATAAATAATTCTTTTAAAGAGATAGCAGTATATCTAATAGCATTACAAGCTGAAAGTAAGGTGATGTCCAGCAAGTATCAAATATAAAAAAATAGAGAGTCTATTCTACCAGCACTAATTAGCACACATTTGATTAGTGAATGGCAGAGTTATGTCAGTAGAAGATGGAAATTATGATCGTTTATATGTGCTTTTTTAGGCAAGGGAGCCAGAATAATGGCAGTAGAATTATAAACTTCAGAAGAAAAGGAAAACCCTTTCAACTCAGCTATTGCACAGGCAGACAACTCTAGGGCACTGGTTTAAGAAAATGCCTGAGTTCCTGTACCCAAAACTCCCTCTCCAGAGAGATGTATCCTAGCTTTGTATCAGTTTTAGATTTTGTTTCCTCTTCAGCTCAGGACTATACTTCCCTGTGTATGTTGCCTTAGCACCAGCAAACCTGTGTTTACACATTATTGTTTCTGTGCATTTTAACATGCCCCCAGTAAGCCACCAGACCTTGGGCATTCTGCCTGCCTACACTGTGCAAGCTATTTTTAAAGGTACAAATTAGTATATTTGTTAATTCTTCAGTTAAAAAGTTGCATAGCTTTGGAGAGACCAGTCTGTCTCTAACCCTATTTGTGTCATTAATCCTGTTATTTTCAGTGAATGGTTTAGTGAGAAACAGAACAGGAAGTGTATTCAGGAATATGCATATCACAACAGAAACTTCTAAAATTGGAAGTAGGAAGCCAAACAGGAAGCCGTGGAAGTATTAAGACACAAAGAAATGAGGGAACAGATTAGGGTGTTAACAGAAATAATAGAGGCATAAGAAATAAACATGAAAGATATGGTAAAGTGGGAAAATAGTCCAGGACTTAACTGAATATATGTGGAGGAAACATAAGAGTAAAAAAAAAAAAAAAAAAACTCTAAGAATAGTGAACCCTAATAATATGAGCGAGAAACTACTTAAAAACCCAGGCAACATTTCATGATGCCTGTTAAGTTTCAAATGGCACATATACAAATTTTCATTTCGTATTTAGAACTTAAAATATATAAATAGAGATCACTTTGAAGTAGGTAGAAATGTAAGACTATGGGCAAGAGTTGAATTCTGGAGACATAGATTTGGCACTCATTAAGGTGATAGCTGAGTTCAAAGAAAAGATGGCTTCTTTGAATGAGAATATAGATAGCAGATAAAAATTTTATCTGAGATCTGAATCTTGAGGATAGCCAGGTTGAGAGGGAGAGAGAGAGAGAGAGAGAGAGAGAGAGAGAGAGAGAGAAACATTAATCAAAGGATAAAGCCAGAAATGAGTAGATGGAGGAGGAGGAAAGAAATCAGTAAATTTCAGAATTATGAAATTCAAACAAGGGATATGTTTTAAAAAGACAAGGTCGCCAAATACCACTGAGATGAGAAACAGTAGGAGATTCAAGGAAAAATTTTTACATGTGAGGTTATTAATGGGTTTTGTGATATTAAAATATAAAGAGCAAGGCAAGTGGGGAAAATTGTGGATGCTAGACATGAACATATTTTAAATGCAGGCTGGGCACGATGGCTTACACCTGTAATCCTAGCACCTTGGGAGGCTGAGGCGGGTGGATCACCCGAGATCAGGAGTTTGAGACCAGCCTGGAAGCTAGGAAGGAATTTTTCACCAACATGGTGAAACCTTGTCTCTACTAAAAATACAAAAATTAGCCTGGCATGGTGGTGGTTGCCTGTAATCTCAGCTACTCGGGAGGCTGAGGTGAGAGAATAGCTTAAACCCGGAAGGTGGAGGCTGCAGTGAGCAGAGATCGTACCACTGCACTCCAGCCTGGGTGACAAGCATGAAACTCCATCCCTGCCCCCAAAAAATGGGTGCCATGTCTTTCCAGAGATAAGAAAGTAGAATATCATAATCCCAGGGCAAATTTGGCTTCTCTTCTGTAGCTCACAAAGTTTGTAAAGAGTATACCTCTAATATCACCATCAAAATAGTATTTTTGAATGGGAACATTTTCAGATGAAAGTATGTAACATCTGGGATTAACTTCAAAATAGATTTGATATTTTGGTGGGGGAAGGGGATGAGGGGATTGTGTCAGGGTATGTATGGATAATGTAAGGTTGGCCATGAGTTGTAAATTTTTGAACCAGGTGATGAGTACACCAAAGTTCTTTATTTTATCCTCCCTATTTTGAATATCATTGAAATTTTATAATAAAATTATAAAATAAAAGATTAAGAGGGTATACATCTGTTCCTCTGAAATTTTAGGAAGGACATTACTATGGAGACTATAGAAACCGAGATAGTTGAATAAAGAACATAATGGATGATCATAAATGTAAAAATAAAAGTTCATGACATTTTCAACAGTTTCAGGAAAGTTGGAGGCAAGTAGGATGATGATGATTAGGACAAAAGAAGGTCTAGCATAATATCTAAACCACCAATGATTCTATGACCATCAAGAAGACAAATAAAATACAGGTTATTCTCATTATTCACAGTAGTTGTGTTCTATGAAGTCACCACAAACACTGAATTAATGATCGTTGAGTCCTTGTTCTTAGGAGAAATACAGGGTTGGTTTTCCAGGAGACTCTGGTCACATTTTTGTCAACTGCTCAATATATAAACAGATTTCGTGCGTGTTTCTGTTTAAAGACATTCTATTTAATATGCACTGTTGATTCATTAACATTAAACTCACAGGAAACACTGCTATAACTTATAACTAAACAAAGCTTACCAAATATACATATTTTCTCCATATGGCACATCACAACCTTCTTGCACTATACTTTGGCACAACACTTGGGGACTATTTTAAACAGCAAAATCGCCAGCAAAGTAATAAAAATGTGAGAAATGTAGCACTATGTAGACCAAGAAAAGGACACTTGTTTACAGTATGAGAACTGAAACAAAAAGACACAGTATCACATTTTCAACCTCAGGTAAGAATATACTTCTTGAGTAATAAGATGTTTGCCACTCTGTGCATGCTTGTGAATGATCATAAAAGTGCCTTGAGTATTGATTTGGGGGTTACAAATAAATATTAGTGAGCAGGCGAATTTGCAAATATGGAATCTGCAAATAACAAGGATCAAGCATATTTTCAAGTGCATCTTTTAAGTTGAATTCATTTCAGGAGATTGAATTACAGAATCAATTTCAATTTTTAGGAAGGAATTTTTAGTAGAGTGTGGTAATGGGACCAATCTACTTTGTTCTGTGTGTTCCTCTAGGAGCAATTAGGGCCTCAGAGCAGAAAAAGAAACCCAATGAAGTGAGTCTACACTTGAGAATTTGTCAGAGTATAAACAAAGGTCAACTGAATAAAATAATTTAGTGTAGCAAACTGAACATTGCTAAAATTACTAACCCAAAGGTAAAGGTTGGTAAAGAACTATAGTGATGCCAACAGTGAATTAAATGAGGTGGAGCAAATGAAGGCAATATAGATACAGTGTTCATGTGAAAGCATGAAAGGAATAACATAAAAAATTGTAGGAAAAAGAAAAGTTAGAAATGAATGGTACCATTTTGTGAATACAGATTAGAAAGCACACAGAGTAACACGGAATTCTAGAGAGAAATACAGGGCTTAGAAAGCACATTAAACAAAAATACTGTCAAATCACAAAATGAAAATTATAAGAGCATTTAGTGACACATACAAGGAACCAGTTATTGGCCCCCTCCATGATATTGCCAGTGATGCACATGAAGACACAGAGGTCAAAATTTTTGTATCCACCAAGGGTACAAAATTGGAGGCACTAGCCAAACACTGGAAAACAAAACCTGGCTTCAAAAATATGTAAATGCTCCAGACCAATATGGAATAGACTTACTTATTCTTTTTTCCCCAACTAAATACAGCTAAAACAAACCAAAAAATACCCGGACATTACAAATAAAACAAACATAAAAAGACTCTGAAAATTAGAGAGAAGAAGACAGGTGGGCTCAGAAATACAGGACAAAAGTATTGATACAACAGTGAGCGCTCTGAATTTTTTTTTTCTTCATATAGCACGGACTTGAAACTGAAGAAGACAGCAAACTGGCAACCTGCCAACAAGTGCAGGTTTTTTAAAAGGCTCCAAGAAAATACTACTCTCCTTAGTAAAACAACCAACAAGAAGAAAACTTGGGAAAACAGCAAATCCAGGAAGACAATAAATCCCAACTGAAAAGGCTTCCATGGTTACCAGGCTGTAACAAGGTCCAATTCCCTACTAGATTGATGTCAGAATATGCTGAATAGGGACCAGGTGCAGTGGCTCACGCTTGTAATCCCAGCACTTTGGAAGGCTGAAGCAGGAAGATGACCTGAAATCAGGAGTTTGAGACCAGTCTAGCAAACATGGCAAAACCCTATCTCTACTAAAAATACAAAAATTAGCCAGGCGTCGTGGTGCTGGCCTTTAATCTCAGCTACTGGGGAGGCTGAGCCAGCAGAATCACTTGAACCCAGGAGGCAGAGGTTGCAGTGAGCTGAGATCACACCACTGCACTACAGCCTGGGCAACAGAGTGAGACTCCACCTCAAAAAAAAAAAAAAAAGGAGGATACTTAAAAATATATATATATATGCTGAGTGGGAAGCATGAACTACCACCCAGTAATGAAGAATAACTCTCCCCATCTACTAGAACCATGTCTGAGGAGATGTAGTGGGAAGTCAAGTCTCACCACTGCCAAGCAGTAATGAAATCACTACCCCATGATATCAGTGGAGGCCAAAAGGGGAGCAGTAACAAAGTACCTTTAGCCAGAGTGTTATCAGAAGAGGCCTAACCTCCATGCAGTAGTAATGAGGCATTAGTCCCTCACCTGAGTATCAAAGGAAGCTGAGTGGGAAATGAGGCAATTCCTTCATACATCCCCCTCTCTCTGCATTGCAATGTCTGCTGAGGAATGTTAAACAGAAAATTTAAATAAGATCTAGAGTTTTAAATAATAATAATTTATTTTTTTCAAATTATTATTTCATTATTTAATCAATACTAAAACAAGATGGCCGACCAGATGCAGATAAGAAGACCTTCTCCCATTGAGGGAGCAGACCATCAAGAAGACTGGCACACTCTGAACAAATTTGCAGAAAGAAGGCATTGAGAGTGGATGGAAGGAGAATGTGGACCCCAGGCTGAAAGGGGAGGAAGTTGGTAACCCTGCACAGGGTTGCCAAGCACCAGAACTTGTTCCTGGCCTGGAGAGGCTCCTGGGAAAGGGGTG
Organism: Rhinopithecus bieti; assembly: GCF_001698545.2. Taxonomy (NCBI): domain Eukaryota; kingdom Metazoa; phylum Chordata; class Mammalia; order Primates; family Cercopithecidae; genus Rhinopithecus; species Rhinopithecus bieti. The sequence goes on along the minus strand of NW_016803682.1, from coordinate 87,334 downwards.
AGTTAAATGATCATGGAGTGACCAACTCACACCACAGACCTCCAGAATCTTAGCTGCTGGAGACCCCTCATCCCCCATGGACTTTTGAGGTGGCAGGGAGAATGGCCTGGAGAGTTGATAGAGACAGAATTCTAGCCTGCACAGAATCCACAGGGTTTGGCATGAGAATGGCTACAGCAGAACATGGCCATGGGTGCCCATCCCCCAAAGCTCATCATACATCTCTAGGTGGATTTAGCCTTTGTTGATGGACAGACCTGGACATCACAGGGCTCTCTTGCTTGTGGAATGGGAAGAGTCTGATCTGAGCACTAGCTTGTCTGCTGGCCTATGCCAGAGGCCCTGCCTGGCCACACAAATTTCCATCACTTCCTTAGTTGCCCAGCCAAGGAATATTTTGAAAGTCACGGCCATTGCTATTTTGGTGGCAGACCCTGCCTAACAGCTGGAGACCTACTAAAGGCAGATCCCTGTCAGTGAGCACCCACCAGCATGCACTCACTGGCAGCCTCCACCTGCTGCTTTACTATCATGCATTTGCCTGCAGCCTCCAGCACTGGTGAATGCATGCACACTGACCCCATCACCGCCCCACCACCAGCACACATGTCTGTGCAGGACTTGCCACTAACCCACCGCCAGCACATATGTGTGCATAAGGACCCTCACTGACCTACTGCCACCCCACCAAAGTGCTTTTCCAGCACAGTTTTGTTGCCAGTGGACCAGGAACACCTCATTTCCTCCAACACAGGAGGTACTTAACCTCTAGGGGCTAAAGAAAATAGCCTCAGATCTGGTCCCAATTTCCCAAGGTTACAGCCTGGTATAGCATGCAGCCCAGGAGTGCTGAGCTAAACCTTGGACCACTGAAATCATCCAAAAGTGAACGAAATTAACTAAGCATAACTAATACCACAATCAAACCACAAACGGCATTAAAGAATATAAAAGTAAAAAGCTCCATACAAAAGACAACAACTTCAAACACACAGAAGAGAAAGAACCAATGCAAGAACTGTGGTAACCCTAAAAGCACGAGTATCTTCTTACCTCCAAATGACTGAACTAGCTCCCCAGCAATGGTTCTTAACCAAACTAAAATGACAGACATGGAATTCAGAATACGGATGTCAATGAAGATCATCGAGATTCAGGAGAAAGTCGAAACACAATCTAAGGAATTTATGGAATCAATAAAATAATACAAGAGCTGAAAGATGAAATTGCCATTTTAAGAAAGAATCAGGGCCAGGCGAGGTGGCTCACGCCTGTAATCCCAGCACTTTGGGAGGCCGCGGCGGGTGGATCACGAGGTCAGGAGATGGAGACCATCCTGGCTAACACGGTGAAACCCCGTCTCTACTAAAAATACAAAAAGATTAGCCAGGCGTGCTGGTGGGCGCCTGTAGTCCCGGCTACCCGGGAGGCTGAGGCAGGAGAGTAGCGTGAACCTGGAAGGCGGAGTTTACAGTGAGCCGAGATCGCGCCACTGCTCTCCAGCCTGGGCGACAGAGTGAGTGTCTGTCAAAGAAAGCAAGAAAGCAAGCAAGGAAGGAAGGAAGGAATCAAACTGATATAGAGCAGAAGGAAGGAAGGAAGGAGGGAGGGAGGGAGGGAGGGAAGGAAGGAAGGAAGGAAGGAAGGAAGGAAGGAAGGAAGGAAG
>NW_016803682.1:66892-84620 GCF_001698545.2 Rhinopithecus bieti | reverse complement strand
TTCACCATGTTAGCCATGATGGTCTCGATCTCCTGACCTCGTGATCCGCCCATCTCGGCCTCCCAAAGTGCTGGGATTACAGGTTTGAGCCACCGCGCCCGGCCAGAAAAAATCTTAAAAGCAGTAGAGAGAAGGGACAGGTCACATACAAAGGGGGTGCCATAAGGATAACAGCAGAACCTTCAGCAGAAACGTTATAAGCCAAAAGAGGTTGAGGACCTATACTCAGCCAGCATTCTTTTTTTTTTTTTTTTTTTTGAGACAGAGTTTCGCCCTTGTCACCCAGGTTGGAGTGCAATGACACGATCTCAGCTCACTGCAACCTCTGCCTCCCAGGTTCAAGCAATTCTCCTGCCTCAGCCTCCCGAATAGCTGGGATTACTGTCGCCCATTACCACACCTGGCTAATTTTTGTATTTTTAGTAGAAATGGGGTTTCACCATGTTGGCCAGGCTGGTGTATTCGGCATTCTTAAAGAAAAAAATTCTAATCAAGAATTTCATATCCAACTAAGCTAAGCTTCATAAGGGAAGGAGAAATAAAATCATTTTCAGATAAGCAAATGTTAAGAGAATTTATTACCACCAGACTTGCCTTGCAAGAAGTCCTTAAGACAGTGCTAAACACGGCAACAAAAGACCATTACCTGGCCAGGCACGGTGGCTCATGCCTGTAATCCCAGCACTTTGGAAGGCCGAGGTAGGCAGATCACCCGAGGCCAAGAGTTTAAGACCAGCCTGGCCAACATGGCGAAACCCATCTCTACTAAAAATACAAAATTAGCCAGGTGTGATGGCATGTGCTTATAATCCCAGCTACTCAGGATGCTAAGGCAGAAGAATCGCTTGAACCCGGGAGGTGGAGGATGTAGTGAGCTACGATTGCGCCTTTGCACTCCAGCCTGAGCAACAAGAGCAAAACTCTGTCCCAAAAAAAAAAAAAAAAAAAAAAAAAAGCCATTATCTGACACCACAAAAAAGAAATTACATAGCCCACTGACACTATAAGCAACTATACAATCGAGCCTATAGAATAACCAGCTAACAACATGATGGCAAGATCAAATCTTCACATATCAATATTATAACTTGAATATAAACAGGCTTAATGCCCCATTTATGAGGGACAGAGTAGCACATTGGATAAAGAAGCAAGACCCAACTGTATGCTCTCATCAGGTGACCCATCTCAAATGCAATGACACTCATAGTCTCAAACTAAAGGCATAAGGAAAGATCTACCAAGCAAATGAAAAACAAAAAAGAACAGGGGTTCCTATTCTTATTTCAGACAAAACAGACTTTAAAACAATTATAATTTAAAAGGACAAAAAAGGGTGTGACAAAGTGATAAAGTGTTCAATTCAACAAGAAGATTAACTATTCTAAATGTATATGCATCCAACACTGGAGCATCCAGACTCAGAAAATAAGTTCTTAGAGCCTACAAAAGAAATACTTAGAGAAATACAAAATTATAGTGGAGATTTCAACACCCCACTAAAGGTGTTTTAAAGGCAGAAAACTAACAAAGATATTCTGAAACTAAACTCAACACTTGACCAAATGAACCTAACAGATATCTATAGAACGCTGCACTTAACAACAAGAAAATATACATTCTTTTCATCTGCATATGTATGGCACACACTCTAAGATCAACCATGCACTTGGCCATAAAGCAATTCTAAACAAAATTTTAAAAATCATACCAATCAGACCACAATGCACCAAGATCTCTCAAAATTATGCAATTACATGGAAATTAAACAGCCTGCTCCAGAATGACTTTTGAGTAAAGAATGAAATTAAGACAGAAAGCAAGAAATTCTTTGAAACTAATGAAAATAAGGAACAACATACCAGAATTTCTGGGACACAGGTAAAGCCGTGTTAAGAGGAAAGCTTATAGGGCAAAATGTCGATATCAAAAAGATATAAATATTTTAAATTAACATCACCCCTCGAAGAACTAGAAAAAGATATAAATATCTTAAATTAACAGCATCACACCTCGAAGAACTAGAAAAATAAGAGTAAGTGAAACCCCAAACTAGCACAAGACAAAAAACAACCAAAATTAGAGCTGAACTGAATGAAATAGAGACACGAAAATCCATATAAAAGATCAATGAAAACAAAAACTTGTTCTTTGAAAGAATAAATAAAATTGATACACTGCTAACAAGACTAACAAAGAAAAAAAAAGAACTTTCAAATAAACACAATCAGAAATGCCAAAGGGAAGAGAAATATTTTTTACAAAAAAATTCAAAGATGATTGTAAACACCTCTATGCACACAAACTAGAAAATCTAGAAGGAATGGATAAATTCTTGGAAACATAAACTCCCAATATTGAACCAGGAAGAAATTGAATACCTGAGAAGACCAATAATGAGTTCCAAAACTGAACCAGTAATTTTAAAAAAACCAACCAACAAGGAAGGTCCTGGAACAGAGAGATTCACAGCCAAATTCTACCAGATTAAGAGCTGGTACCAATTATATTGAAAATACTCCCAAAATTCTAGAAAAAGAGATGCCTCCCTAACTCATTTTACAAAGGCAGTGTTATTCTGATACCGAAACCTGGAAGAGACACAACAAAAATAGAAAACTTCAGGACAATATCCTTGATGAACATTGATGCAAAAATCCTCAACAAAATATTTACAAACCAAATCCAGCAGCACATCAAAAAGCTAATCCACCACAGTAACATAGGCTTATTTTCTAGGATGCAAGGCTGGTACAACATATGAAAATACATAAATATGGCCGGGCACGGTGGCTCACACCTGTAATCCCAGCACTTTGGGAGGCCCAGACATGTGGATCACCTGAGGTCAAGTGTTCAAGACCAGCCTGACCAACATGGCGAAACCCCATCTCTACTAAAAATACAAAAGTTAGCCAGGCATGGTGGCGAGCAGCTATAATCCCAGCAACTCAGGAGGCTAAGGCAAGAGAATCACTTGAACCTGGGGACAGAGGTTGTAGTGAGCTGAGATTGTACCACTGTACTCCAGCCTAGGTGACAAAGCGAGACTCTGTCTCAAAAGAAAAAAAAGAAAAAAAAAAAAAAAAAACACCTTGAATAAACTAGGCATCAAAGGAACACAATTCAAAATAATAAAAGCCTTCTATGACAGCCCCATAACCAACATCATAATGAACGGGCAAAAGCTAGAAACATTCCCCGTGAACCAGACAAGACAAGGATGTACACACTCACCATTGTTATTCAACATAGTACTGGAAGTTTTAACCAAAGCAATCAGGCAAGAGAAAGACATAAAAAGCATCCAAATACAAGAGAGGAAGTCAAACTGTTTCTCTTCACAAATGGCAGGATTCTATACCCAGAAAACTCCATAGTCTCTGCCCAAAGGCTCCTAGAACTGATAAACAACTTCAGTAAAGTTTCTGAATGCAAAATCAATGTACTAAAATGAGGAGCACTTCTCTACAACAATAACATCTTAGCTGACAGCCAAATCAAGAGTGCAATCCCATTCACAATTGCCACAAAAAGAATGAAATACATAGACATACAGCTAACTAGGAAGGTGAAGGACCTCTACAATGAGAATTAAAAACACTGCTGAAAGAAATCGTAGTTGAAGGCCAGGTACAGTGGCTGATGCCCATAATCCCAGCACTTTAGGAGGCAGAGGCAGGAGGACTGCTTGAGCTCAGGAGTTCAAGACCAGCATGAGCAACATGGCAAGACTCCATCTCTACCAAAAATCTAAAAAATTAGCCATGTATGGTAGTGCATGCCTATAGTCCCAGCTACTCAGGAGACAGGTGGGAGGATCGCTTAAGCCCAGGAGTTCAAGGTTGCAGTGAACTACAATTGTGGCACTGCACTCCAGCCTGGTCAACAGGGTAAGACCTTGTCTCAAGAAAAAAAAAAAAAGAAAGAAAGAAAAGAAAGAAAGAAATCATAGTTGGCACAAACAAATGGAAAAACAGTTTGTGCTCATGAATAGAAAGAATCAGTATTGTTAAAATGGCCACACTGCTCAAAGAAATTTAGAGATTAAATGTTATTCCTACAAAACTACCAATGTCATTTTTCACAGAATTAGTAAAAACTATTGTAATATTTATATGGAGCCAAAAACAGCCTGAATAGCCAAAGCAATCCTAAACAAAAAAACAAAGCTGATGGCATCACACTACCAGACTTCAAACTATACCACAAAGCTACAGTAACCAAAAGATCATGGTGCTAGCACAAAAAATAGACACATCGACCAATGGAATCAAATAGAGAAGCCAGGAGTAAAGCTGCATGTCTACAATCATCTCACCTTTGACAAAGATGACAATAACAATAAATGGGGAAAGGACTCCCTACTCAATGAATGATGCTGGGGAAAACTGGCTAGCCATAGGCAGAAAATTAAAACTGAACCCGTTTCTTTCACCATATACAAAAATCAACTTGAGATGATTGAAATACTTAAGTGTAAAACCTCACATTATAAAAACTCTAGAAGAAAACCTAGGAACTACCATTCTGGACATCAGTCTTAGCAAAGATTTTGTAACAAAGACCCTAAAAGCAATTGCAACTAAAACAAAAATTGACAACTGGGACCTAATTAAACTAAAGAGCTTCTGCACAGCAAAATAAACTATTAACAGAATAAATAGACAACCTACAGAATAGGAAAAAATATTTGCAAACTATGCATCTGACAGAGTTATAATATCTATAAGAATCTATAAGAAATCTTAAACAAATCAACAAGCAAAAAACAAACAACTCCATTTAAAAATCGGGAAAAATAACATAGATATAGTTTGAATATTTGTCCCCTCTCAAATCTCATGTTGAAGTTTAATCTCCATTGCTGGAGGTGAGGCTGGTGAGAGTTGTTTGGGTAACGGATCCCTGATGGTGTAGTGTTGTCTTTGCAATGGTGAGTGAGCTGTCACAGTATCTGGTTGTTTAAAAGCGTGTGGCACCTCCTTCCACTCTCTCTCTTGCTCCTGCTTTCACCACATGATGTTCCTCCTCCCCTTTCACCTCCCACCATGATTATAAACTTCCTGATGCCTCCCTAGGAGCCAAGTTAATGCTGGCATCATGCTTACTATAAAGTCTGAAAAGTCATGAGCCAATTAAACGTCTTTTCTAATAAATTACCCAGCCTCAGATATTTCTTAATAGCGATGCAAGAACAGCCTAACAGAGAAAATTGGTAACTATGAGTGGGGCATTGCTATAAAGATATCAGAAAATGTGCAAGCGACTTGGCAACTGGGTAACAGGTAAAGGATGCAAGAATTTGGAAGGCTCAGAAGACAGAAAGATAAGATCAAGTCTGAAATTTCTTAGAGACTGGNGAAGCCAAGGCGGGCAGATCACTTGAGGTCAGGAGTACGAGACCAGCCTGGCCAATGTGGCGAAACCCCATCTCTACTAAAATACAAAAGTTAGCCAGGCATGGTGGCGAGCAGCTATAATCCCAGCAACTCAGGAGGCTAAGGCAAGAGAATCACTTGAACCTGGGGACAGAGGTTGTAGTGAGCTGAGATTGTACCACTGTACTCCAGCCTAGGTGACAAAGCGAGACTCTGTCTCAAAAGAAAAAAAAGAAAAAAAAAAAAAAAAAAAAAAAAAAAAAAAAAAAAAAAACACCTTGAATAAACTAGGCATCAAAGGAACACAATTCAAAATAATAAAAGCCTTCTATGACAGCCCCATAACCAACATCATAATGAACGGGCAAAAGCTAGAAACATTCCCCGTGAACCAGACAAGACAAGGATGTACACACTCACCATTGTTATTCAACATAGTACTGGAAGTTTTAACCAAAGCAATCAGGCAAGAGAAAGACATAAAAGCATCCAAATACAAGAGAGGAAGTCAAACTGTTTCTCTTCACAAATGGCAGGATTCTATACCCAGAAAACTCCATAGTCTCTGCCCAAAGGCTCCTAGAACTGATAAACAACTTCAGTAAAGTTTCTGAATGCAAAATCAATGTACTAAAATGAGGAGCACTTCTCTACAACAATAACATCTTAGCTGACAGCCAAATCAAGAGTGCAATCCCATTCACAATTGCCACAAAAGAATGAAATACATAGACATACAGCTAACTAGGAAGGTGAAGGACCTCTACAATGAGAATTAAAACACTGCTGAAAGAAATCGTAGTTGAAGGCCAGGTACAGTGGCTGATGCCCATAATCCCAGCACTTTAGGAGGCAGAGGCAGGAGGACTGCTTGAGCTCAGGAGTTCAAGACCAGCATGAGCAACATGGCAAGACTCCATCTCTACCAAAATCTAAAAAATTAGCCATGTATGGTAGTGCATGCCTATAGTCCCAGCTACTCAGGAGACAGGTGGGAGGATCGCTTAAGCCCAGGAGTTCAAGGTTGCAGTGAACTACAATTGTGGCACTGCACTCCAGCCTGGTCAACAGGGTAAGACCTTGTCTCAAGAAAAAAAAAAAAAGAAAGAAAGAAAAGAAAGAAAGAAATCATAGTTGGCACAAACAAATGGAAAACAGTTTGTGCTCATGAATAGAAAGAATCAGTATTGTTAAAATGGCCACACTGCTCAAAGAAATTTAGAGATTAAATGTTATTCCTACAAAACTACCAATGTCATTTTCACAGAATTAGTAAAACTATTGTAATATTTATATGGAGCCAAAACAGCCTGAATAGCCAAAGCAATCCTAAACAAAAAAACAAAGCTGATGGCATCACACTACCAGACTTCAAACTATACCACAAAGCTATAGTAACCAAAAGATCATGGTGCTAGCACAAAAAATAGACACATCGACCAATGGAATCAAATAGAGAAGCCAGGAGTAAAGCTGCATGTCTACAATCATCTCACCTTTGACAAAGATGACAATAACAATAAATGGGGAAAGGACTCCCTACTCAATGAATGATGCTGGGGAAAACTGGCTAGCCATAGGCAGAAAATTAAAACTGAACCCGTTTCTTTCACCATATACAAAATCAACTTGAGATGATTGAAATACTTAAGTGTAAAACCTCACATTATAAAACTCTAGAAGAAAACCTAGGAACTACCATTCTGGACATCAGTCTTAGCAAAGATTTTGTAACAAAGACCCTAAAAGCAATTGCAACTAAAACAAAATTGACAACTGGGACCTAATTAAACTAAAGAGCTTCTGCACAGCAAAATAAACTATTAACAGAATAAATAGACAACCTACAGAATAGGAAAAAATATTTGCAAACTATGCATCTGACAGAGTTATAATATCTATAAGAATCTATAAGAAATCTTAAACAAATCAACAAGCAAAAAACAAACAACTCCATTTAAAATCGGGAAAATAACATAGATATAGTTTGAATATTTGTCCCCTCTCAAATCTCATGTTGAAGTTTAATCTCCATTGCTGGAGGTGAGGCTGGTGAGAGTTGTTTGGGTAACGGATCCCTGATGGTGTAGTGTTGTCTTTGCAATGGTGAGTGAGCTGTCACAGTATCTGGTTGTTTAAAAGCGTGTGGCACCTCCTTCCACTCTCTCTCTTGCTCCTGCTTTCACCACATGATGTTCCTCCTCCCCTTTCACCTCCCACCATGATTATAAACTTCCTGATGCCTCCCTAGGAGCCAAGTTAATGCTGGCATCATGCTTACTATAAAGTCTGAAAAGTCATGAGCCAATTAAACGTCTTTTCTAATAAATTACCCAGCCTCAGATATTTCTTAATAGCGATGCAAGAACAGCCTAACAGAGAAAATTGGTAACTATGAGTGGGGCATTGCTATAAAGATATCAGAAAATGTGCAAGCGACTTGGCAACTGGGTAACAGGTAAAGGATGCAAGAATTTGGAAGGCTCAGAAGACAGAAAGATAAGATCAAGTCTGAAATTTCTTAGAGACTGGTTAAATGGTTGTGACCAAAATGCTGATAGTTATATCGACAGTGAAATCCAGGCTGATGAAGTGGAAAGTCTTATCTCAAATGAGACTATGGACTTCAGACTTTTTTTTTTTCCCGAGATGAAATCTCTCTGTGTCACACAGACTGGAGTGCAGTGTTGCAATCATGGCTCACTGCAACCTCAGCCTCCCAAGCTCAATCAATCTTCCCAACTCAACCTCCCAAATAGTTGGAACTATAGGCGTATGCCACAAAGCCTCGCTAATTTTTTTTAATTTTTTTGTAGAGATGCAGTTTTGCCACATTACCCAGACTGGTCTCAAACTCCTGGGCTCAAGAAATCCACCCACCTTGACCTTCCAAATGCTGGGATTATAGGTGTGAGCCACTGCATCTGGCCAACTTTGAACTTTTGAGTTAAAGCTGAAATTAGTTAAGACTTTGGAGGACTGTTAGGAAGGCATAGTTGTATTTTGCAATGTGAGAAGACATGAGATTTGGGAGCGGCCAGGAGCAGAATGATATAATTTGGATATTTGTCCCCATCCAAATCTCCTGTTGTGTTGTCATCCCCAATGCTGAAGGTAGGACCTGGTGGGAGGTGTTCAGGTCATGGGAGCCGGTCAGGAGAGCCGATCACTCACGGCTTGGAGCTATCTTTGCAATAGTGAGTAAGCTCTTGTGAGATCTGATTGCTTGAAAGTGTATGGCACCTCTCCTACCACTCTATCCCTCTTGCTCCTGATTTCACCATGTGATGTACCTGCTCCCTCCCATTTCACACTTCACCTTCTGCCATGATTGTAAGCTTCTGCCATGATTGTAAGCACCACGCTGCCCATAAAGCCAGCAGAATCGTGAACCAATTAACCTTTTTTCTTTATACATTATCTAACACTGGCTTTTTGTTTGCTTGGTTTGTTTATTTGTTTTTGGAGACAGGGTTTTGCTCTTTCACCCAAGCTGGAGTGCGGTAGGTGCACTGCAGCCTCAATGTCCTGGGTTCAAGCAATCCTCCTGCCTTACAACTTCCAAGTAGCTGGAACTACAGGCGCACACCACCACACTGGCTAATGTTTACATTTCTAGCAGAGACAGGATTTCACTATGTTGCCCAAGCTGCTCTTGAACTTCTGAGCTCTGCTGATCCACCTCCCTTGGCCTCCCAAAGTGCTGAGGTTACCGATATGAGCCACCATGCCAGGCTCAGGTATTTTTTTATAGCAGTGTAAGAACACCCTAATACAGACAGGAGCAGACATTTCCCAAAAGAAGACATACAAGCAGCCAACAAACATATGGACATCACTAATCAGGGAAATGGGAAATGAAAAACCACAAAAAGATATCATCTCAAACCAGTCAGGATGGCTATCATTAAAAAGTCAAAAAACAGCAGATGTTGTTGAGGTTGTGGAGAAAGGGGGATGCTTATACACTGCTGGTGGGAATGTAAATTAGGTCAGCCACTGTGGAAAGCAGTTTTGAGATTTCTCAAAGAAATTAAGACCGAACTACCATATGACCCAGCAATCCCATTACTGGGTATATTATACCGAAAGGAATACAAATCATTCTGCCATAAAGACACATGCATGCATATGTTCCTTGCAGCAATTTTCACAATAGTCATGGAATCAACCTAGATGTCCATCAACAGTGGACTGGATATAGAAAATGTGGTAAATATACACCATGGAATGCTATGGAGCCAGAAAGCTAAATGAAACCATGGTTTTTGCAGCAATATGGATGCAGCCACAGGCCATTATACTAGGCAAATGAACGCAGGAACAGAAAACCAAATACCTCATGTTCTCACTTATAAGTGGGAGCTAAACACTGAGTACATATGGACACAAAGAGAGGAACAATACATACTGGGGCTTACTTGAGGGCTGAGGGTGGGAGGAGTGTGAGAACAAAAAACTACCTATTGATTATTATGCTTACTACCTGCATGATGAAATAATTTGTACACCAAACCCCAGCAACACACAATTTACCCATGTAACAATCCTGCAGATGTAACCTCTGAACCTAAAATAAAAGTTGGAAGAAACAAATAAAGTAATTAATTAAGTAAAATAATATAAATTTAAAAGCATGATATAACAACAGCAACAACACAACAGAATAAATAAGAATTAGATGCCCAGGATATATCTGAATATAAGTCATCATACAAAGAAATAGAAAAAGTTTCAACTTGATTGAGAAAAGGCAATCAGCAGGTACCAACACTGAGATAACACAAATGTTGAAATTATTTGACAAAGATTTTAAAGCAGCCATCATAAATGCATCTCAATGAGCAATTACCATCATGTTTAAAACAAAGGAAAAGAAATAGGAAGTGTCAACAAAGAAATAGTAAATATAAAAAGAAGAATCAACGAAAACCCCTGGAACTAAAAAATATGATAAGCAAAATTCAAAACTCACTGAACAGGCTTAACATAAGAATAGAGAACACAGATAAAAGGATCAGTAAACTTGAAGATAAATTGATAGGAATTACCCAATCTGAACAACAGAGAGAAACTAGGGTGGAAAAAAATAAATAAACAGAAGCTTAGGAAACTCTGGGACTATAATAAAAGAGTAAACATTGCTATGGTTAGAGTTTCAGAAGGAAAGAAGAAAGAAGGTAGGACTGAAAGAGTATTTTAAGAAATAATGACTGAAAATTTATCAAACTTGACAAAGAATATAAATCTACATATTCAAAAAGCTGAGCAAACCTCAAACAAGATAAGCCCAAAGAAATCCATGCCAAGATACGTAATCAAACTTCTGAAAACTAAAGACAAAGAAAAACTCTTGAACACAGAAAAAGAGAAATGACACTTCATCTATTGGAAGAAAATAATTCTAATAGCAGCGCATTCCTTGCAGAAATCACAGAGGCAATGATTTCAATGCTGAAAGAAAAGAACTGTCAGTGCCAAATTGTGCTTCAGTAATGAAGAAGAAATAAAGACTTTTAGAGACAAAGAAAATCTAAGAGAATTTTTCATCAGCATACCTATACTAAAAGAGTGGCTAAAGGAAGTTCCTAAAACAGAAATGATTTTTTTAAAAAAAAGGAATCAGGAAAGAGGAAAGAACAAATCTACAGGTAAATAGCCTTTCCTTTTCCTCTTATGTTTTCTAAATCACATTGGACAGTCGAAGCAAAACATTGTCTTCTGTGGTTCTCAAAATACAAAGCAAATATTTAATATTTATATTTATTAATATTTAATGTTTATGTGTATTAATGTTTAATATTAATAAGGGAAAAGCAAAGGGATTTAAGGGGAAGTAAGTTTTCTATTCTACACTTCCACCAAAACTAGTAAATTTTCAATACACGTAGACAGTGATAAGTTATGTATGTATANAAATACACATTTATATATATATATACATATATATATAAAACTTAGAGGAACCACTAAAATTTTCTACACAAAAAAGCCAAAAGTACCAATAGATGATCCAAAATTAAATTCTGTTTAAAAAGCTACCATTACTCTATTTATATAACATTTTGAAAATTGAAAAATTATAGAGATGGAGAATAAATTAGTGTTTGCCAGATGTTAGGGATAGTAGGAGGAGGGAAAGAGGTAGATCTTTGTGGTGATAGAATAGTTTTTCATCTTAACTGTAGTGGTGGTTACACAAATCTACAGATGTGATAAAATGCCATAGAATTAGACACATACTTTGTACCACTGTCAGTTTCACAGATCTTATATTGAACTATAGTTATGTGAGATGTAATCATTGAAGAAAACTGGGTGAGACGTTGTGACTCCTCTGTACTATCTTTGCAATTTCCTGTAAATATGTAATTATTTCAAAGAAAAGTAAACAAAAAACTATGCAACATACTAATGGGCAAAACTGTTTACCTGGCATGCATCTCTTTTTCCTTTTAAGGAGCCAGCACATAACATTCTAGGAGTTATGGCGCCATGGTAAGCTTGAGGTTCATTGCAAGTTGTAGTGTCTATGAGAGTCACCTGTGCTTGTCGAAGATGATTTTGACTGCTACCTAAAAGAAGAAAAAAAAAGGCTTTGTAGACATACATATATTTTATAAACCAGAAGAAAATGTTTCGTGATCAAAAACAAGATGGTGATACAGGCCGGGCACGGTGACTAACGCCAGTAATCCCAGCACTTTGAGAGGTCAAGGTTGGAGGATCGCTTGAGGCCAGGAGTTCGAGACCAGCCTGGCCAACATGGTGAAATCCCATCTCTACTAAAAGTACAAAAATCAGTTGGGGTGTGGTGGCGTGCACCTGTAATCCCAGCTACTCAGGAGGCTGAGCAGGTGAATCTCTTGAAGCTGAGAGGCAGAGGTTGCCGTGAGCCAAGATCGCACCACTGAACCCCAGCCTGGGGGACAGAGAGAAACCCTGTCCCAAAAAAAAGGGGAGTACCAGGAGGGGTGGCTTATGCCTGTAATCCCAGCACTTTCGGAGGCCGAGGAGGGCGGATCACCTGAGCTCAAAAGTTTGAGACCAGCCTGGCCAACATGGTGAAACCCTGTCTCTACTAAAAATACAAAAATTAGTTGGGCGCCCGTAGTCCCAACCATTCAGGAGACTGAGGCAGAAGAATCGCTTGAATGTGGGAGGCGGAGGTTGCAGTGAGCCAAGATCACACCATTGCACTTCAGCCTGGACGACAACAATGAGACTCTGTCTCAAAAAAAAAAAAAAAAGATAGTGATACAGAATCTTAGAATACACATGATACACATGTTTAGAACAGTAATATTTGGGAAGATAACTTGTTCCTAACTATTTTCAGTAAAATGTTGGGTGCCTGGGAAAGAACCACAAGTTATCTAAATAATGTCCACTCCATTGTTAAGATTAGGAGGAAATTTCAGTAGGGGACAATGGTGGCTTTATGATTCTCCAATCTTCAGAATTGGGTATATTATTGATTGCTAATCTCTAAAGTGGTTAATTCTCTAAAGAAAAGTTCATGGCTAGGAGACATATTTGCTTTTTCAGACATCTTAGCAGTACTATGACGGTAGCATATAGTAGTAGCAATTTACTTGATATTAACTTAGGCAGGAAGGAATTTGTGTGTGTCTTCCAAGTTATTTACTTCACTTTTAGGGCCTGACTTGGTTCAGGTCATATGACCACACAATTAACATATTTTGGCATAATGGCATTTCATTCTTTAAATGCCATAAAATACCAATTTAACTTTAAGTTTCTCTTCAGATGCTCACCATCATTTTTCAGTGCTCCAAATCCTGTCACAAACATCACATCACCTGGGTGAAACTCATAGGATGCATCAGGGAGACAAACTCTATGTACTGCATTTGTGTAGGGAACAGGGCTAGAAAGCTCTGCAAGTGAAATATCATAGTCATGTGATGGGTATTTGTATTTTTCATGGACAATTATTCTCCGGAGACCATGTTTCATTTTCGAAGGTGTTATTGTTACTCCAAAGGAAGCAGTCCATCTGGCAGGGTTCTTATATCTGGGGAGAAGAAAATGAAGAATAAATTTCTTTTTGCCATGCTACCAGTCTAATAATTTATATTGAATAATTCAGTCTACTGGTGTAGATTTTCTTTTTCTTTTTATAGTTTTGATGTACAGAACTCTTTCCAATTTGAGAATAAGACTCAAGGGTCTGACCAGGTGAAAAAGCCACCATTTCCTATAATATACATGCCACTCCATATGCCAAGTCATCCACTCCAAATGCTAGGGCTTTTTGATATTTCTGAATATTAATGACTCCAAGGGACCTATGGAAAGTACCCTGTACAGAATAAGAAAAATTAATATATTCTATGTGCCTCATGTACCCCACCCAGAAATATATACATTTCTCTGAAAACCAAAAAGTCCACACAATAATTTAACAAAGTATTACTATTTTATATACTATAGACATTTTGACAATAGATTGAAGGGTCCTCCATTTCTTGCAATATAATAAGTCAATCTATTCATCTGTACAACTTGCTACGTCCAAATTCTTCACATCTTTATTATATAATTCTTCATATTTAATTCTTTTTCTTACCATGTGAAATTTCCACCTTAGGATCAAACCTACAACCTATCCAGACTCCATCTCTGATTGAGATACTCAGCAGAGAGATAGAGCACTCCTGTTTGACAGCAAATTCAAAGTTCAAAAATGACTTTAAAATTCCTGCTTTCTTTGAGAAATGATTGTGTATTTATCAAAAGATTATTTATTTACATATACTTTGACTCCATTTCCATTTCCAGACTTTAAAACCTCTTACTAATGTTTACAAATATTCCAGTCTTTTGTGATATACGCATTATTTTTAATTTATGATAAACTCAAATCTCCCAAAATTCATGAGATATTTTCTTGCCAAAACCCAGTGCACTTTGTTCACTCCCAAACATCCTCAAAGTTCGAGACTTACGTTGTAAAACAGTGAGCAGCACTCACAAGCCATGTGGCATTAATTAAGGTTGCTCCACAGCGATGGCTCCCATCCCACTGCAGGCTAGCTTGCCAGGGCCATTCACCCTCTTCTACTTCTGTTCCACCAACAATCCTGAGACTCTGACCTAGAGATTTACTTTTTCGTGTTCCGCAGCCTGCAAAAGAGAGAGGGTGGGTGCATTGGTGGGTGTATTAATTAGCAGTTGTTTTAAGCATCAAATTGTGTTACTATGTTCCAAATTTCTTCTACTTTGTGCTCCAATAGTATCAAATATTTTCTCATGCTCTTACCTTTCTGTAAACTGTACTGTTTTATTTAGCTAACTCCTGTTCATTTTGTAAAATTTAAAGCAGTTGTTACCTCTCTAGGATACTTTCTCTAACTACCCTGTCTCCAATCTGGATTAGTTATTACTTTCTTGGTGCTTCCAAAATAATAATAGTAACAAACACATTCTGTGTGTGTGCTTATGTGTATAACAGACACCCTCTGTGTGTGTGCTTATGTGTATGTATACATATTGACATTGTTTATGACAGGGTTCCTCAACCTTGGCACCATTAACATATTGAACTGTTTAATTCTTTGTTGTAGGGGGCTGCCCTGTGCATCACAAGATCTTGGCCTATGTATACTAGATGCCGGTAGCCCTCTCCCTATATTCACGACAAAAATGCCACAGTGGGTGGGGCATGATAGCTTGGCCAACAATATTTCCCTTGGTTGAGAAATGTTGTTTAAGAATGATGTGTTCATTAATTAGTCTCACGCATCTAGTCCCACTAGAGTATGAGGTGCTTTAGGTAGAGGTTATATCTTATCCATTTTGAATCCCTGTTGTCTAACACAGTGCTAGCACATGGTATGTTCCCAATAAATATTGGTGGCTAGAGTATATGCTATTTAGGTAATGAGATTATCTTTTGGTTTTGTATTTAGTTAATTTTAGAAATTAACCAACTCTATGAGCTGGTGAGCAGCACATATTCTTCCACTTTTTAAGAGAAATGTAATGTGCAACAACCCCATAACTATTGAATGTATACTGTAAATCATGGTGGGGTACTTGGTTACAGGAGAAGAAAAGTGCTGGGCCTAGAGTCAGCACTTTTAAAATATAGGTGAAGATAATATCTATGTGTCTAAAGTAATTTTATTAAAATATACTCCATAATTTCCTGCACTTTCCATGACACAGGATTAATAACATCAAGAAGATTTTATCTAGGATATAGTGATAATAAGTCTCTGCCTCTAGCTGAAAAACACAACGTATAGATTTGTTTTATCTTATAGATATCTACAAATAGAACATTGATAAGTAAACATTTCTTGCCTCTTCTTTAACAGCTGTACAACTCACTTCCACTACACATCTGTCCCAGGCACCCATACCTCCACTCCAAAGTTATCTCAATTTTGCTATTCTTTACTAATAAAATGTGTCTCCGAGATATGATAAAGCACCATGAACTGTACACAAATTAATCAAACTTTATCTGTTCTGTCCCATGATATCAACATGAAGTAAACCTAAATGACCTATAATGTTAGCTTTTCTACCTTCAGGTAATGCTATTTTAATAAATATATTAAACTTACAATGGTTCAGATAGTTGTCTGTTTCTGTCTTGTTGATTTCTGAAACACATAGAAATGGTAAATAGAATAGGGTCAGCACATCAGAATTACACTATGCCTCTGAGTATTTTAAATACTAAAAGGCTGCCTAATTTTATTATAAAACAGTATTTCTGGATTATAAAGAAAGCGACATAGTTTGTCATAGACAAACTATGATCATCACATTGCAGAGAATGTGAATGGTGTGTTAAACGTTAACGTGGGTAAGAGTCACATAAGGAGCATATTTATAATGTAAACTCCTGTTCCCTTTCCCAGTAACTCTAATTCAGTAGTTTGTATTGAAGCCCAAGAATTTGGATTTTATACCAGTAAATAAGATGCAGGCAGTCCACAACCCCTCCATGGGAAACACTGCTCTAAACCACAGTATTGATTCCCCAAATGTAATAATACATTTATTAACCATTATTTCAGATTACATCATTAAGCTCATAAGCATAGCCCCATTTGTATAACGCACCTGAGTAGCATCTCTGTAAATGTGTACTCACTAACAGTTAAAAACAATGTTACCCCTTTTGAAGTCAAATTTGAAAAGACAGTCTGCCCTCGAATTGTCATTTAGCTCCAGCCAATGACTGCTTAGCTTGCTAACTTCTCACTAGTCAGTCTCAAACCCTATGCAAACACTAACCTAGCCAATAGATGTATAAAACTCTAAGCTCAAACTTCCTGACTCAGCAGAGTTCTAACGACCAAAACTATTCTTTGTACATGGAAGGATGGATGCTCTAAATGCAAAAATATTAGCGGGTTTTTTTCTTTAGTATTTAATAGTATGAATGAAGTGGAAATCTATATTCTAGAAAACCTTCTTTCTGACTTTATGTATTCTGGCTACTTGTGGGGAAAATGGCAAAAATGAGGAAGAATTTACAATTTAGCCTCAGTTAATATTAAAAGGACCACCTCTGATCTCTTTGTTTCAAATAACTTGTTCTCTATCTAAAGCTCTTCCTACAAAAATTTCAAGCTTTGTGTACTGACAGTACTGACAAGGCTGGCTTCATGTGTGACTTACACATCTGCACTGGGTCTCATATTCACAATGGCTTTGTGCTTGGTACAATGCTCTGCTGTTGCTCACTTGACATTCTTAATAATTTTATCTTGTAACTAGTGTTTTGAAAATGAGGTTCAATAGGATAATAGATCATAGTGTTGGCAGACAAGATATGTGCAATAAGTGTGTCCATGGTTTCTTCCCACCTCATTTGCATATATCATTCACAATTTCCTATGAAACCAGAATTCTAGTGAACCCACAATGCACAGAGGTTCAGCAAGACTCAAAGCAAACACAAGGTAAGTGGGCTATTCCTTCCATTAAGTAAGTGGAGGTGCACTGACATGCCTTGGAGGCCATGTTTTCTGTTTGAATCAAAACTTGCTTAAAACTCAGAGAAAAGACAAAAGCATTCTAATAAACACAGATGAACAACAGAGCCTGCCATATCCTTTCTTGCTTCTGTTACTTCTGTGTATTAGCCAACAGCTTTTGCTGAAAACTACAACTTAGAAAGAGAAAGATAGGGAAACCCAGATCTCCTTTTCCTTTTAGTCCTTCCTCACTCTTCAGTAAGCTGAAGGTAGAGTGTTGGTAGAATTTGCTCATCCTAACCAGGAAAATAAGAAGAGTCGAGACGGGCGGATCACGAGGTCAGGAGATCGAGACCATCCTGGCTAACACGGTGAAACCCCGTC
>NW_016803682.1:64341-66062 GCF_001698545.2 Rhinopithecus bieti | reverse complement strand
GCCTCCCGAGTAGCTGGGACTACAGGCGCCTGCCACCTCGCCTGGCTAGTTTTTTGTATTTTTTTAGTAGAGACGGGGTTTCACCGGGTTAGTCAGGATGGTCTCGATCTCCTGACCTCGTGATCCGCCCGTCTCGGCCTCCCAAAGTGCTGGGATTACAGGCTTGAGCCACCGCGCCCGGCCTATCTTTGTACTTTTAACAGCACTTTTTTCTTGCTTTTTGAAAACAGATCTAGCATTTTCATTTTGTGCTAGGGTGCATAAATTATGTATCTGTCCCTGACTACTGAAACCTCCTTCCTAAGCAAGTGGGTTGGCTGGCCATCAATTTAGGCATCTACTTAGATCTATCAGATTTTATATTAGCAGTTTGTATTCATTCTCTCTACTTGTCCCCTATTCTCTAGTTCCCAGTGCTGCCATATCCACTACTGTATCCACTAGCCACATGTGGCCAATGAGCTCTTGCAGTATGGCTAGTCTAAATTGAAATGTACTAGCTATATAAAATATTACTAGATTTCAGATCCTTACTACAAGAAAAGTGAAATATTTGATGAATAATTTTTACATTATTTGTTTAAATGATAATACTTTGGACATATTGGGTTGAATATACTTTAGACATATTGGGTTGAATATGCAAATTATTGAAAATTAATTTTACATGATTATTTTTGTTTTTATTGTAACTTCTAGAAAATGTAACATTATACTTGTGCCCACATAGTATTTCTATAGACCTGCATTGTTCTATAACATATGACTCAGCCCTTAGCCAGACCTTAATTTTCCACTGAGGATCTCATATTTCTTATTTTCTAAATGTGAGGACCTATCATCACTTGTTTTGTCCCATGTGGCCCTACAAGCAATAACAACAAGAACAACAAAATCTACCTAAATTTTCGTTTATAGGTGTAAATATACCAAAAATAAATTTATTATAAATGTTTCGCTGGTGAAAAGTTTAAGGGAAGAAAGTATAGCAAGGTATATTAATGACGTTTGAAAACAAATGTGTAAATGACATGAATCTTTCCACATACCATACCCTCAGAACATACAATGAAAGCAACAAGAAAAAGAAGAAGATACAAAGCCATTTTATTCACTTATAATTGGATTCTATAACCAAAGTATAAAGTGTAATATAAAGAAAACTGCTCAGGAGTTAATAAAAAGCTTGCATGGGAGGCCTAAGTTTAGGGCAGTTTTAAAAATTAAAATACTTCATTAGGACCAATTTAGTTCCAAAGAAATATACTGTTGGTGGCAAGACCCCAGAATTAAAGGATATCAAAAAAAAAATTTTTTAATGAGTGCCAAGATCAAACCTAACATGAAACTGTTCTATGAACGAAACATAAGAGAAATTAACTTACTTTTAATATTAACTGACTGAGGATCTACTTTAGGGGGTCCTACAGCATCTTGCAGCTTTTCATGTAAAACACGTTGAACAATTTTATTTATAGTTTCAGGATCCTCAGTAGAGTGAAATCTACAAATCAACAGCATATGAGCCAACACTCCATGTTTCTGTTGACTGTGGGCCAAAAAAGAAGAAAATGAAAGAAAGAAAAAAAATAAAGGAAGAAAGAAAGGCAGGAAGGGAGGGAGGGAGGAAATGAGGAAAGGAGGGAGGGAGGGAGGAAAGAAAGAAAAGGAAGGAAGGAAGGAAGGAAGGAAGGAAGGAAGGAAGGAAGGAAGGAAGGAAG
>NW_016803682.1:55433-64182 GCF_001698545.2 Rhinopithecus bieti | reverse complement strand
TGCTTTTTTCTTTATCTCTTACATGAAATGCACACATAAAATAAATCCATAAATGTTTCCTTCTATATTGCTACTGTTTAGTATGTGAAGAACCACAAATTCAGTCTCTCATATAGTGAGCTAGTCTGTTCATGGTATCCCTTACCTTCAAAAGGTCTAGTTAAGTATATGGTTATTAATATAAAAACACACCTTTCAAAAACCATTCAAAATTATCAAATACAATGTGTCTTAAATATAAAATCAGCTGTGGTTTTGAATTTCAGGTTTTATTCTTATATCTCAAAGTCTACTTACCTCCCCTAAACAATCTTCAGGCTATCCTAAACAACTCCCAATCCTAAAGATATCAGAATGCTTTACCAAATTGTACTAACTTCATGTAACTGTCTTTTCAACACAGAGAATTAATTAGTCTTAATACCATTTGTATGAATTACTACCTTGGAATCATCCTGCCAGCTACTTTACCCACTCGCTTTCATAGTCACTTCTGAAAGAATCTAACTCTTCACTATATATTGCATCAACCACTACTCTCATAAACTGGAAGTGGGAATACAAATTAGAGTCTTATTTTTGGATAGCAGTTTTATCTATTATAAGTTTGAATATCTGTCTTCTCTGATACAGCATTTCCACTTCCAGAAATTAAATATTCAAATGCACTCATGCATTTGTGCAAGGACAGACCTATATACATGTTAATTGTAACATTATTTTCAAGACAGGAAAATAAATAACAACCCAAGTATCCTAGTTGACAAAGCCAGTGGATTCTTTTCAGTATTTATATTACTCAGTCAGGATTATTTGTCAATGCCAACCACACTCTCTTTGAAACTTCTTCTTTTGCATCAGTGGTACCTCTGTCATGACTTTTCTATCTTCCTGCTCTTTCCCTATATCTAAGGTTCCCATATTCCTTCCATCACCTTAAATATTGTTCTTCAAGCTTTCTTCATCATCCTTTTCATTCCCTTTTATTATTCTTTTTCCGAGAAATTTACGCCCATGCTTCCAAATTTTTGAGTTGATCGTGAGCAAATTTCTATCTTCTGCTCAGTTCCATTTCCCTCTACCAGGTCACACTCATTTTTCAGGTCCATATGGTCCCTTAGTATGTAAATTCAGCATCTCCAAAATTGACTTAATCTTTTCAATACACTTGCTCTTCTCACAATTGCAGTAACAGAAGACAGAATAATGAGTAGCAGTAGCAAGAGTACTGGAATAAAGAGGTGAACAAATTACAAAGCTATTGGGAAAACAGAATTAGTAGTACTTAGTTATTCATAAAATATGAGGGGCCCAGGAAAGGAAGGAGTGTTTGATGACTTCCAGGTTTCTCATTTATGTGACTGGATTCTTCCTGAGTTAGGGAATTTTCTGTGGAATTTCCACATGGGGATGTGTATATAGTGATAGAAATCAAAAACATAGTTCAGACTGGAGATAGAAATTTGTATTTCAATAGAATATGAGGCCATGTGGGTGAATGAGGTCCTCCTGAGAAAGTGAAACTTAAAGTTGAGAGAAGTAGTTTGCAGATCCAAGAAAGGGCACTATCTCAAACACCAGAGAGTACACAATTTTTAGAACAGTGATCAAAGTAATGCCTTAGAGATATCAGCTAAGTAATAGAATGGCAGGAAACTTTTAGAGTTTTGTCATTGGAATAATTTTGGAAATAGTTATTATTCTATTTTTTAATACAAATAATTTGTATTATGGCAATATTGTATTGAAAATTCTTATAATATTTTCCTTAATATTATGTTCTAAACCTATATATGAATGGTTAGTTGACAGATGAGGTCTTCTCAGCTACATATTTTGAGAATAGAGGGATGGAATAGAAGAAGGTAAACAAGATTGACTAATAGGAGGAAGAAGAGCTAAAGACAAACCTGATCTACTACACTGTCTTACATGGGGCACTACTTGCCATTAAACCAAGGATATGTGTTAGGTCTATCTGTACATAGTACTATCTGTACTTAGTAAGTTTCTCAGAAAACAGTTTTACAGCATAGGCACCAATTATACCTCTGTCCCCAGCAATCACCTTGCAAATGCCTACTTTGGGATTTAAGAAATGAATAAGGGACTTTGTAACCCATGACTTACACAGAACAAGTGTCAAATGTTTGTTGAATTGAATTATACATTTAACACTTCAAAACATATTTATTGCTGAGCAGATTAACAGCTTCAACTTTAAATTCAGAACTTCGCAATTCAGATTTACATACCTGAACTTGATAACCTGAGACTTGACAAATTCTTCCCTTAATGGAGATTTATAAAATGCATTTTTCACCTGTTTGAAAAATATTTGAAATATGTCAGCAAGAACTTTATGAAATTCCACAAATTAATTCAAAGCTTTTTAGAAAATTAAAAAACAAAACAGTGCAAAAGGCATTGACATTTCGCAGTGAGCTGAACTTGAGGAAGCTTGAGGAATCTACTGCGGTATTCTCAGTGATTTCAACTGAACTCTGTCTTAGGAATGATAGGAGTAGGGAACTGCAGTGGGGTCAGAAGTGACATCTGCTGTACTAATGCTCAGAAAGAGACAAAAGAAAATGAGCACCCTGTTTCTTGAAAATTAAGAGTGAGCAATTTTACCTGGAGATAAGGACTTTTACTGCCCATAGACAAAGGAAATGAAATAATTCTGCCACGTAATAATTGGATTATAGAAATGAGTGCATGTCCATGTCAAATGCTTCCCAAACCTAGTGACAAAGTTGTCAAGTATCCTGGCGTAATGTACACCCAGTTCAGCACTCCAAATGCTCATAGAAAGACCCAGGTGAACTGGGATGCTTAGCCTAAGTTTTACTCTACTAAAGTGAAAGAATCTATTTTTGTAGAGATGTTAGTTATTATTCTAAATAAGAATTCTAGGCAACTTAATTTTTTAATTAGGAGTTTACGTAAGGAAACACTTCAAGGTCTTCTTGTTTCCAGTATGTGGATATATAGTATGTAGTAAGTAAACACTTACTACATGCTGGTGATTAACAGAAGCAATGAGACTTTTAATTCTTTCTTACATTTTATTAATTCCAAATTGTTTTACCTAAGGACAGTTCTTGCAATTATGAGACAAAGCTGAATAGCACAAGACCTCTGAATAGGATGACAGTATTCACAAGAAAATTTTTATTTAAGGGTTAATTTTTGTCAAGTAACTTCAAAACTATTATTAATTTTGAAGGCATTAAAGAGTTCTATGTATATTCCTTTAGATTTAAATCTGTCTGGATTTTATTTACTTAAATACAATGTACTTGAATGGCACAAAGAACAAGGGCAATAGTGTTATCTCTTCTTGACCTTTTTAGTTCAATTTCACTTTCTTCATTTTGCAAATGTATTTAGCCTTAGAGAAGAGCCTGATCAAATATTTCCCTGATTGGGTGTTTGCAAGGGCAAATGTAACCAGGATTCAACCTCTGTCTCAGCAAGCTGGCCAAATCCCCAGGCTGTTGTCTACTGGGTGGTTTCCAGGGTCTCACTTCCATTCTTGTTCAGGTTATTGGAACTGGAAGACAATTTGGAAATTATCTAATCTAATGCCTTAATTTTCACATAAGGAACTTTGTCCAGAATGATAAATTGATATGTCAAGTGATGTATCATTAGCTAGTAGGTACCACTGAAGCTACATGTGCCTCCCAGCTCCTAGCTCAGTGTTCTTTCCATCACATTATACCACGAATTACCTCACAGACTGCCAGGAAAAGTTAAATTATTATTTAATTAATCTGATAATGATAAGAAGTTACCACTTAGGCCCTTGTTTTTTGGCCCATGCTGCTAATTTTTCCAGTTTCTTAAGTATTTAATTGATCCCTCAAGATGAATATTGATGCATTAATGGTAGACTTGCATATCTGTGGATTTACGTACTAAAAGCTAGTTGAAGGTTAAATATTTTTAAAAACTGAGTAGAGTTGCATATCTGTGGATTTACTACATATTTTTGTACCAAAAGCTGGTTGAAGGTTAGATACTTTTAAAAACTAAAAGACTTTTTAGGTATGTGCCTAAATAGTTTCAATCTTGGCAATCTTCTGCTCAGGGTCTCTTTTTTAGGTAGTGTAGGATACAGCAAATATATTTTAGGCCACACTTACATTTCCAGAATCTCTGGACTCTGCTGATTAACAGTATAGCACTAGCTAAGGAAAAGTAAGTAAGAAGGACCTGACTGAACGGCTAAAGTTTCTTTGGTTCAGCCCTGAGAGTGATATTGTGCTAAGTGATGTATTGTCTGTTTTGTTTTATATTCCTTGGGTTAGGGCCTCTTTTCATTTTGCAAATACACAGGGATCCGTTAGTTGAATGGATCTTTTAGAAGCTAGGATGCTAAAAATATGGTAAAAATTGACAGCAAATGCACTAGAAGTGGATGACAAATTGCTTACCATTGATTCAAGTCTCTGGCTCATTTCCGTAAAATTGTTAGAAGCCTCTCTGCCAAACTCAGCATATAGTTTGTCAGTTGTAAATGACAATGTGCTATAGTAATTGTAGGTCTTCCTTTGATCTACAAGGAAAGAAGCAAAACCCTATCTTAATTTTTATCAGATGGGTGTAAAGCATCATTATTTCCCCACTTGGTTGTTGCTAGAAGACTGAAACAAGAAGGAATGCTCTTAGCACAGATCATCATCATCATCATCATCCTGCCCCAGGCCTCATAGTTATCTCAGGATAAAAAACAACATTTATCATCATGTGATTTAGAGTATAAAAGCTGTAAGAAATGCCTGGTGTTCCTGGAGTACTGTCCAAGTAGCTCATCGGAAGAGTGGGCTGATTATTCATGTGTTATTCATTCCTCAGTAAGCCACAAGAGAGAGCAAGTCATGCCATCTGAGCATACAAACAGGGATGGATTCAGAAGCCTCCCAAGGGTCACTGTATTTGTATATTCCAAATGTAGATTTTCTTTTCCCTTCCATCAACTATACATCAATTCTGTCCACAAGAACTCTAGTTTGAGAAAATTTATTTTGCCTGAAAAGGAAGATGAGGTTGGGAATTAAAATGCAAGGGATTCAGTAAATAGAAGTTTAGGGACCTAAAGTTGCCACCTGGCATAATCTTCCAGGGACACTATTTAGTTTCACCCGGCTCCCTTGTCACTGCATGTATGTTTTTCCCACTAACCACGGGGGTTGGCTTGTCTGCTCCTTAGCCACTGTCTCTACCTTCTGCATCCAATTTAAGCAACCCACATTTTTGACCTGCTGAAAAGTTAATGTCACATAACTTTTCCTCTACCCTCCAGTGCATGAAGCAAGCACACAGCCCTCAGAAAATTAATGTATTCATTCAGCAAATATTAATGCCAGCCACTTTTCAGTGAGAGGCACTGTGTCAAGCATTAGAAATACACAGGTGATCAAGACAGTTGTATGTAGTTACTATAGGAAAGCAGAGTGTGGCTCATCCAGTCACAGTCTCTCTCCTCCTCTCTCTTCCTTCCTATTCTTTCCCTCTTCACTTAAACCGCAGAAGAAAAGGAAACTCACACTGAACACCAATGTCCCTGGTACAGTCACATATCTCATTTAATTTACAATAACTCCACAAAAAGGCAATATTATCCACATTTAACAGACTACAGTCTTGGAAATGTAAATAACTTGCCCAAGCCCAGCAGGGCATAGCCAAGACTAACTTCCAGAGTACAGACTTATTTCACAAGCTGCTTCTTAGAGAGAGAGAAAAAAAAAAAAAAAAAAAAAACTTATTGAAGCTACGGGACAAGTCTTTTGTTGTATAAAAGTTGTTCAAAAAACTACTAGCATATTTCAAAAAAACACCCTGGCCATCCAGAGGATTTGATGGGACAGAGAGAGAAGCACTATCAGACTCTGACAAGGGCTGGGGAGGGGTTGGTGATGAATAAAAGAGATGAATGGCAGGCAGAAGACACTGAAAGTTGAGTCGCCAGAGTACTAGAGACCTAAGTGAAGGACTTGGGAGGTTTTACTCTTTCTCCATCCTTCCTCACCTCCCTTTCTCTGAATGGAAGGTTCAAACCTAACTTCAAGTAAGGTTTCAAATGTATTGAAATACTGGGACATAACTCATAACTATCTCTGTAAACTACTGTTCTATTACATTTGTATTTGTAAACATCTGCCTCATGGTTAGCTATAACTTTATGTGGAATTATATCCATTCTTCTAGAATTCTGCTTCAAATTTTAATGTAAAAGTGAACCACCTAGGGAGCGTGTTAAAATGCAGATTCTGGTACATGAGGTCTAAAGTTAGACTCAAGCTTTTGCATTTCTAACAAGCTCCCAAGTGATGTTGATGCTTCTGGTAGCTAATCATATGTTAAATAGCAAGGTTCTAGACAGAATGGTAACAGACCCCACTATATCCTTAAATGTAGTTTTTTGACTTATTAGATTGAATGATTTAAAATTGTCATTAGTACAGGTCAAAAATAGTCAAATATCGGCAATTGCATATGGTTTAACCAAGTTAACAACTTATTATCTGTGCTCAATATTTCACTTTACTCTGTAGACTTAAGCATGACACTGTTAAAATGTATTACCAGCTGCCATAAATATATGGTATGAGTAGTTACTACAACATGTTAGGAATATTAACAGAAAAGTTAAAAATAAGGATAAACATGAGTATCTTTCTAGCAGGTTTGTGATTCTATAATCTGCAATGGTGTTGCTTATAACAGATTCATCTTCTGACATCCAAATCACACAGGGGCAGAAATGCACGACCAAAGGCCCCAGACACGAACTGTATACAGAATTGTATGTTGTCCTGGGCTTTATGAAATAAGAACCAATATGATGTTTTTCCAAATATGATTACCTTTATCTGTATCTATTTCTGTAACAGATTTTTTTGGTTTGGTTTGGTTATTTTGGCATGTCAGCTTCTAAATGTTCGTCTGCCGAAACCACTCTGTTAGTTTATACCCCAAAACAGAAAGCAGGTCACAAACAGAAGACAGTAACACACATCACAACAATCACTGTTTATTCAGGCGTACTGTGTGGGCAGTGGAAGCTGTGTGTTCAATATTACTCAATTGATCATCCAAACAACAGGATTCAGAAACAGGTTACTGAAAAAATTCTTGCCAAGTTTTCACTGTATACATATGAGTAAGATTTATGAATCTTATAAAACTTGGCTTGGGAAGAGGCAAATGAGAAGTAGTAAGGGACATTTTCTCTCACTGAGGTGATTAGCCCCTAGTATTACTAGGAATTCCTTGTGAAGTCAGACAAGCCAACGTATGGCCCAGGAACATATCATAGATACAATTCATTTGATATTATCATTCAGTATGTAATCCACCTAACATGTGCCAAGACTCTGATAAATTCTAGACACACAAAAGTGTGTAAAACAGTCCTAGGCATCCATGGGGACAAATAATGATGCTTACAACAAAGTGGGACTCAGTATACTCGCAGAATTGTAGAACTATAAAGTTATTTCAGCAATTCATTTTTATTTAAAGTATGCTCCAGGCCTGGCACAGTGGCTTACGCCTGTAATCCCAACACTTTGGGAGGCCAAAGCAGGCAGATCGTTTGAGGTCAGAAATTCAAGACCAGCCTGATGAACATGATGATACCCTGTCTCTGCTAAAAATAGAAAAAGTTAGCTGGGTGTGGTGGCACACGCCTGTAATCTCAGGTACTCAGGAGGCTGGGGCACAAAAATCACTTGAACCCAG
Organism: Rhinopithecus bieti; assembly: GCF_001698545.2. Classification (NCBI taxonomy): domain Eukaryota; kingdom Metazoa; phylum Chordata; class Mammalia; order Primates; family Cercopithecidae; genus Rhinopithecus; species Rhinopithecus bieti. The sequence continues at coordinate 56,427 of NW_016803682.1, read as the reverse complement.
GAGGCGGGGGTTACAGTGAGCCGAGATCAAGCCACTGCACTACAGCCTGGGAACAGATCAAAACTCCATTTCAAAAAATAAAACAAAAAAGTATGCTACAGAAAAATCTATTAATAATATGCAGACACTCCAAATTTAAAGACCTGCCTGTATGCAAATTCTACCAAAAAAAAATCTTTGTTTTAAATATTTTTTTAAACTATCCAGAAATGACCCATCTCGCTTTGGAAATTGAGATTACACTTGCATGGACAGTAGAGGAAGATAACCAGATTGAAGAGTACTCTTTCTCGTTATTGGAAAGCAACTTCAACAAGGTCCCAATTAAATTAGAATCAAGTGATTAGCTTCTATGGTTACGGTGCCTTGAACATCAAGTATAATCTAGTAACAGAAGGAGATATTAAACTAACAGGTCATGGTTAAGTCAAGTAATTAAAACCCGAAGCAAAGTAGGAGGAAACTTCAGAAGGGTTGTTACATCCTGGAGAACAGTTCTGAAGTACCCTGGAGACCTTTCTAATAACATAGCAACTAACAGTTCATCTAGCAATGAGGTACCTGATAACCGCAGGGTGAACTTCTTTATAATGAGTTTCTCAGCATACCCTATCCTCTTTAATCACCTACAATATATCCTAAGATGAGATTTTAATAACAGAAATAGGCACTTATTCAACAATACATCACTATGACTATTTTTCTAACTTCCTGGTACAGAATAGAGCCTACTTCTTTATGACTCCAGATTGTGTCATTGATTTATTGGCATGTCAGGACTTCAACGAGTTGGATTTCTTTTTTTTCTTTTTGAGACCAAGTCTTTCTCTGTTGCCAAGGCTGGAGTGCAGTAGCATGATCTCGGCTCACTGAAACCTCCGCCTACTGGGTTCAAGTGATTCTCCTGCCTCAGCCCCCCTAGGAGCTGGGACTACAGGTGTACACCATCACATCTGGCTTTTTTTTTTTCTTTTTTTTTCTTTTTTTTTTTTTT
>NW_016803682.1:21702-54986 GCF_001698545.2 Rhinopithecus bieti | reverse complement strand
TTCTTGTGATAGTTTGCTAAGAATGATGGTTTCCAGCTGCATCCATGTCCCTACAAAGGACGCAAACTCATCCTTTTTTATGGTTGCATAGTATTCCCTCGTGTATATGTGCCACATTTTCTTAATCCAGTCTGTCACAGATGGACATTTGGGTTGATTCCAAGTCTTTGCTATTGTGAATAGTGCCGGAATAAACATACGTGTGCATGTGTCTTTGTAGTAGAATAATTTATAATCCTTTGGGTATATACCCAGTAGTGGGATGGTTGGGTCATATGGTACATCTAGTTCTAGATCCTTGAGGAATTGCCATACTCTTCCATAATGGTTGAACTAGTTTACAATCCCACCAACAGTGTAAAAGTGTTCCTATTTCTCCACATCCTCTCCAGCACCTGTTGTTTCCTGACTTTTTAATGATTGCATTTTTTCCTTTTTTTTAGTAGAGACAGGGTTTCACCATGTTGGCCAGCCTGACCTCAAACTCCTGACCTCAAGTGATCCACTCGCCTCAGCCTCCCAAAGTGCTGGGATTACAGGTGTGAGCCGCTGCACCCGGTCAGAATTATTTTGAATCAAGGTGCTTGCCCTGTGACCTCAAACAACTCAAGACATTGCTTCTAGCTATGCTGTAGTTTTCCCTTGATAAATATTCACTTATTGCTTATTAAGGAAGATGCAAATGAGCATGCTGTTCCCAGCAGAAAGCATCACACATCAAAGATAGAAAAAATAATCCTCCTTGACTTATGAGCACTAAATAAGAGACAAAGCAGGTAAAGATTCCTTTGTACAGGTTATGCAAATGAATCTTAGTAATGAATGAATAAGCCTGAGGCAAATCAAAACAGCAAGGTATGAGGAAATATTTGGGGTAAATTACATGATGCCAAGGCAGCTTATACTTACTGTATCTCACATAATGAACAGTGAGTCCAATGCACACTGCCAGGACGATCAGGGATATGAAGATGACGAGGCCGATAACCCAGGGCTCCCAACAAACTCTTTTCCTAGCCCTCACCACATCCGGCCTAAGGAAGAAAGTAAATAGACAGATTTCAGAGCATGCAATACATCCACTCCTTAGACAAAACAGATATTTTTGTGGATAAAGGACATTCATTTGGAGGGTCGTGTACTATCTGGGTTTAGAGCACACCCTGGTTCCAGGCTGCTGAGGCCAATCCTGACTCTGACTCCTGTAGTTAGGCAAGTAGTTTGACTTTTCTGTGCTTCAGTTTCTTCATCCATAAAAGGAAGATGATAATGATAGTACCTATTTCATATGATTATTGTGAGAATTAAATGAAGTACTATATATAAAGTGCTTGTAACAATGCCTGACATGTAGGAAGTGCAATATTAAATGTTAGCTATCACTTGTTGAGCCAGCCACGCACTTGATATAGAGTTAGACACTGCAGGAGCTACAAAAATATTTTAAGCCTTTTCTCTAGCCCTTTAGAATCTTAAATATCCTTTTTAAGTATGTTACAGCTTGAAGCATACCAGGTTTCAGATAGAGTTGCTAATTCTATGCTTCTAATTTTCTGATCTATTTCCAAACCGAGCTTTGAGGATATCTAGAAGAGACAACCAGAGGCCCCTTCCTAAAGAACCTGAGGTTTTGAGCTAATATTTACCTCTAAGCTTTAATGATGCTACAGGAAATTCTTTTTGCTTGAGATTCCCTCAACTTCTTCTATTTGTTCTGCCTTCAAAAATACATGTAACTGGAAAACATTGATCCACATGATGTTTGTTTGATTGGTAAAATTGTCCCATTGGGTTATAATATTTGGTAAGCAAACTCTAAAGCCAGAAATATGAAATAATAAGTCAGAGATGACTAAGGATTTTGAATATGATACTGCTATTTTAGATTTCTTGAGGCATTTACCATGCCAGTATATGCTATACTTTTTTTTTTCTAGAGCGCTGTCTGCTATATGAGGACTTGCGGAAAACATGGTATTCTCCTGAAGGAGTACTGGGTGTTGAATCAGAATAAGGAGAATTCTAAGTGCAGCCCTTTCATTAACAGATCTGCGACTTGGACAAATCATTTAAACTCTGAGCTCAATTTCTCCATATATCAGTAAGGAGCAGGATAACCATTCCTTCTAAAGTGCTTTGGGACCTAGAATTAGATCATGAATGTGTAAACAGCAAAGCATTTCACAATAAATACTTTTTGTTTACAGAAATCAAGAACACTCTGTTTCCTGATGATATAGGATCAGGAAGTGATGATATTATCATGTTGGCCCCTGTCACACCATCATTACATCCTGGCTCGGGCTGGGCACAAAATAAAGAGCATTGGCACAGAAGTCAGTGGTATTATCATCACTACACAATCCTGTCCCTGGGGAAGGCACTGAGATGTGGTGGAAGGCTCCAGGGACTCTGCTTGTTCTCCTGCCTTGTTCCTGTGATTTTTCCATGGGTCTGTAACCAAGCTTTATCTTACTCTCCCCAACCTTTCCCATCTCCAGTTTTCCCTTGAGTAGAATTCCAAACACCTGTTCCTAGAATGGCAATTACTGCAATATAAAAGACTTCTCTACAATGAGATTACTTTTTATGTGCAACTGTGCCTAAGAAACCCCCAAAACTGACTCCTATTCCTTCATCCCTGAATGCTTGCTATTCATCTGTTGCAGAAAAAAGGAGATGAGTATAACAGACATAAGCAAAACTGTTGAGGGGAATACGGGCAGAGGTTTCTCAGCTAATATCAAAACATGTCAGATGAAGAATATGAATTTGTGTAGAAAACATGAAATTATCAAAAATACATGATTGCTATGTAGAATTGTGAAATATTAGATACTTTCTATTTGTTCTACAGTAAGTTTTAATCAAGATAAAAATGTAAACAATGCAGCCATTCTATTGATGAGGTAGGTTTCATATATTAACATTAAAAAGGTTAATGATAAGTTTTAATTTAAAAAAGTTATAGAACTATATGCATTCCATGCTTCAGTTTTTCTAAATAATAAAACTATATATATATGTATCTGTGCATAACAAAATATACAGAAGACACAACAATTTTTTTTTTCAGTAAGAAGCAGAATAACAAATAAGTGAGAAACTTTTATTTTAATTCGTGGTTTTGTTTGTTTTATGGTGGATTTTTTAAGAACAAACATTCTGACTTTCAAATTAAAAGAAAGCGAGAGAGAGAGACATAGGACATTCTTAAAATATGAAAAAAAAATAGGAAGATTACATATGTATTTTCATGGAATTCACATCACTGCAGTGTCCAAGGTATCACTGTGATTCCTTTTCTGACCCCCACCTTCCCACATTACTCACAACTATTTTAGTGACATGCTCTCCTGGGTGGCTAGAAGAAGACGAAAGGGATAACATGGGACAAAGAAAAAAGAGAATCCAGTCAAAAATACTTTGAATAAAAAATTAAGAGATTGTATTTCTGAGTCCTGCCACCAACTCATTTATTATATAGTCTTGTACCCACAGATTCATTATCTGTCTTAATTTCTCCATACGGAAAACAAGGATAATAAGTCCAGACTCCTCCTGACCTAATGAGCTAGGTAGAGATAAAATTGATAAGGCGGTTTGGTACTTTGAGCTCCCAAGTGGAAAAAAGATTGTACAAATAACAAGGATGATAATTATTATCATCATTATTTTAATTATTAGTAATAGTGGAAATGACCACATTACTAAGATGTTTGTCATTTGAAACTTTATTTGTTCTTTTCCCAGTCTGTATAGCATTGTTTTTCAAATGGATTCACCATATTTGTTTAGCTTTTTTGAGATATAATTGACCCTATTTCTTTCTTACATTTTTATTTTCTCAGTAAGTGATTCAATACTGAATTCCTCCAAACTATATGTGAAAGAAAATGTGCTCAAAAAAAATAGTAAAGTGAAGGAATAAATTTATTTTACGTATCAACAGACATTTGTATAATTAACCTCCTCCTGAACATACATAAACACTTTTCCAGTCATTATTTTCGTCTATCAAAACTTATGTGCACCTATTCATGTAAAATCACCTTCAGATAGACTGATTGAATTCTAATAGCTTTAGTAATATAAAATTGCTTTCTTTATATGATTTTCTTTTCAATCTGGGGACAAGTATAATTAGTGACAAGTCAAGTGAATATAACAGTTAAAATATGCTTATGCTTTTTTAGCCCCAAATTGCCAGAAAACAAGCAATATGTTTAGATCTGCATTATTATTATCACTTATTAATGTGTCATTTTTAGAATAGTGCTAAAAGGAAAAGCAGCAGCAACAGCAAAAGACAAGGGGAAAAGGTACTAATGCAAATAAAGCTAATGGCAAGCACTGGAAAATGACAAGTCAGGCTCAATGTTTCAAAGAAAAATTTACCAGAACAAGCCTCTTCACAGCAATACCACCAATCAATAGTGGGTCTTTTTTACAAAAGAAATTATACTTTAAGAGCTGAGGTACATGTGCAGAACGTACAGATTTGTTACATAGATATGCACGTGCTATGGTGGATTGCTGCACCCATCAACTCGTCGTCTACATTAGGTATTTCTCCTAATGCTATCCCTCCACTAGTCCCCCACCCACTGACGGGCCCCAGAGTATGATGTCTCCCTCCCTGTGTCCATGTGTTCTCATTGTTTAACTCCCACTTATGAGTGAGAACATGCGGTGTTTGGTTTTCTGTTCTTGTGTTAGTTTGCTGAGAATGATGGTTTCCAGCTTCATCCATGTCCCTGAAAAAGACATGAACTCATCCATTTTATGGCTGCATAGTTTTCCATGGTATACATGTGCCATGTTTTCTTTATCCAGTCTATCATTGAAAAAGAAAGGAGATGTATATAACAGACATCATAGATGGGCGTCTGGGTTGGTTCCATGTCTTTGCTATTGTGAACAGTGCCTCAATAAACATACATGTGCATGTGTCTTTATAGTAGCATGATTTATAATCCTTTGGGTATATATCCAGTAATGGGATCGCTGGGTCAAATGGTATTTCTGGTTTTAGATCCTTGAAGAATCGCCACACTGTCTTCCACAATGGTTGAACTAATTTACACTCCCACCAACAGTGTAAAAGGCATTCCTATTTCTCCACATCCTTTCCAGCATCTGTTGTTTCCCGACTTTTTAATGATCGCCATTCTCACTGGCATGAGATGGTATCTCATTGTGCTTTTGATTTGCATTTCTTTAATGGTCAGTGATGATGACCTTTTTTTCATATGTTTGTTGGCTGCATAAATGTCTTCTTTTGAGAAGCATCTGTTCATATCCTTTGCCTACTTTTCTATGGGATTTTTTTTCTTGTAAATTTAAGTTCTTTGTAGATTCTGCATATTAGCCCTTTGTCAGATAAATAGATTGCAAAATTTTTCTCCCATTCTGTAGGTTGCCTGTTCACTCTGATGATAGTTTTTTGTTGTTGTTGTGCAGAGGCTCTTTAGTTTAATTAGATCCCATTTGCGAATTTTGAATTTTGTTTCCATTGCTTTTGGTGTTTTAGTCAAGAAGTCTTTGCCCATGCCTATGTCGTGAATGGTATTGCCTAGGTTTTCTTCTAGAGTTTTTATGGTTTTAGGTCTTACATTTAAGTTTAATCCATCTTGAGTTAATTTTTGTATAAGGTATAAGGAAGAGGTCCACTTTCAGTTTTCTGCATGTGACTAGCCGGTTTTCTCAACACAATTTATTAAATAGGGAAATAGGGAATCCTTTCCTCATTGCTTGTTTTTATCAGGTTTGTCAAAGATCAGATGGTTGTAGATGTGTGGCATTATTTCGGAGGCCTCTGTTCTGTTCCTTTGGTCTATGTATCTGTTTTGGCATATGTTACATATTTGACTGTAGCTTAGCTCATAGGATTGCTTATCCTATCAATAAAAGCATTTGAGATGTGTTTTACATTGTGAAAAACCCATACCAGCAAGCATTAGTGACATCATTAATCCTTCTCACACTTTCTAGAACAAGACTATAAAAATATCCACAGTAGAAATAAAACAGAATATTATATACATATGTGCATGGATTGTATATTTCATTGCAGTTTTTTTAAAGAAGTAATACAAGCAAATTACTCCATATAAAATTACAAATAACATATTTCTGTCCTATCCAGTGATAGATAAAACACATCTATAAGTATCTAATAGCATCAGCCAGGCCCTTGGGCTGAATTGCAATGTTTGCATTCCCTACCATTATAATTATGCCTAGTTCTCATAGAGAAGTTACAAAACCCAAAGTTTAACTATTTCTGTTTAACCAACCATGAAACTTAAGTGACAGTATCTTTCCCCTGCCTTTAAAAGGAGGTTGCGAAGATTGCATATGATATCAACAGACTTTGTTAGATAGGTGTACTACATAAATATTAGTGGCAACTCAACAGTAAGGACTGTCTCTGACCTCCACTGTGGTTGTCATCAAGGTCTTTATTAAGTTCCCAACTAAATATGGTACAGCACAGGTGACTACAAAACTGATTTAAGTTGACACTTGACCTGATCTCTAGAAGTTTGCAACTACATACAGATAGGTGGGTTGCAAAAAAATTAAAGATATTATTAAGTAATTAGTTATGGGTTTATAGACTTAAACTAAGCTACTGCAGTTTGAATTCTATTATTATATTTGCTTTCATTCATCAAACTCTTTTTAGTTCAAGATAATAAATTGGCATTATCTGAGTCAGCAACTTTATACACAACAATATCCCACAGCAAAATTAATGAGGGATGCCATTGCAGCCAATCCTAGAGAATTCTACGCACTTCAAAGTGTGAAAGAAAAATAAGAATTAACAGTGTGGTGATATCATGGCAAGTGTATCAGAAGAAAAATGATTGAGGAACCTGAGCTAGAGACACTCTTGTGGCTGCTAATAGCTTGAGACTTTCAGAATTTTTTAAATTTTAGCTGTCTTCTTACCAAATCTTCCTCTTGACATTGTCTAGATGACTCCAGAAAGTTTGCATGATTCAATGGAAGTAGCTCTAAACTGGAAAACCAGTAACCTATCTCTTAGTGTTAATTTAAACAGATGAGAAATCTGAGAGCATATTCCACATCACACGAGTTCCAGCGTCCCCTGAGCCCCAACTTGTATGATGTTGAGTGCTCTCCTTTTCTTCACATGTGAAAAAATCAGTGGAAATTTAAATTGATCTAAATGTTCTTCAATTTCCTTCCAAGCTATTGTTCCATGCCTCACATAACACAAAAATGTTAAATATCCTAATTAAAATTCAGCATTTATTAAACAATCAGACTTCAGGTAATTTTTCAAATGCCTCATTTTTCTGTTGACTGCAATGTCAGATAGTTTGAAATAATCTGCAGTTAAACTAGAGACTACAAGTTATTTGAAACGATCTAAGTACCATAGCTGAGAAAGCCAGACTTTGAAAATCATACTTTACTACTTGCATTGAGAAGTTAGTTAAGGAGTACAAAAGTATAGATAGAAGGAATAAGTTCTACTATTCAGTACAGTAGGGAAATCTTAGTTAACAATAACTTGTTGTGTATTTCAAAATAGCTAGAAGAGAACTGTAATATTTCCAACACAAGAAAAAATAAATGTTTCAGGTGATAGACATCCCAGTTACCTTGATTTGATCATTACACATTGCATACAAGCATCAAAATATCACAGATACCTCCAAAATATGTATAACTATTAAACACCAATTTTTTAAAATCTCTAGACCCTGATTAAAATGTGCCTGAATGTGACAGTTGGGCCACATGCTAACACCCTGTTGTGTCCTCCGGCTTGCTGTTTCTTTAGAAAGCACTGTAAACCATATGCCAACAATTATTTAGACAATCTAGAAATTTCTATACGTAACATAATTCTGAATTAATTCAGCAATGAAGAGAAATTGAAAAATGTATAGACCCTGTCAATGTTTAAATAATTCTTCCAAAATGAAAAGTGAGTTTTCTTCATTAAAGAATTTTCTGCCCCAGTTACTGACCTAAAATACATGTAAGAATTCAGTTTTAACTTTTGGACGGTACATAAAATTTATGAAATTTTTTATTATATACTCACTTTAACAATTATGTTCTAATATATTGGCATTTAATAATAACATAGTGAAATAAGCTCAGATTCATATTAGAATAAAGTGGGATTTCTGTACAAATTAGTGCCATAAAAATTATAAGAAAAGCATTATTTTACCCAAAAGAACAAATACTTTTAGTTACCAATGTCCATGGGTTTAATTCATATCTATATAGTGATGACTACCAAATCTATAACTGCAGCTCAGCTCAGTTGCCTACACTTCAGAACTATATATCCACCAGCCTATCTATGTTCATCACAACAGGCTATACCTCTTACAATTCAAACTTAATACAGCCATACTAGAAACTCCTAGACACCTATCCCAAATATTTATTCTTTTTTTCCTAATAACAGAAACCTTGATCTTTGGTTAGGCACACAGCCACCAGAAAAATCAAATAGTGCCCCTTTTCCATAAGAGTCAGCATACGAATACTTTCTTTCCAATAGAGTATCTACTTTGTTGACTAGAATCCTAATATGCATTTCATAGTTAGAATACATATGTACTAGCTGAAGCACAGATTGCCACAGTAGACCAGGATTTGGAAGACACATAATCAAGCTGGTAGACAGCATAATAATAGGAGCCTAAATTCCCAATTATTTGTGAACCTCCCTATTAGCTCTTACCTGCCTACCTCCAGAATTGTTTCACATTAAACAGAATAAAATTCCATTTTATGTAATCCCCTGTTACTCTGGGTTTCCTGTCACTCATAACTAAATCTGATACTATTATAATATGCAAAACAGATTGTTGCAATCAAGGTAAATTGCCATTTTCACATAATGATTTTTGGGAAAAAGATTAACTGAAGACACATATTTACTAATTTTCTGGCAAATTCTGCATATGTGAAAGATGGTAAACTATATTAACTTAATTTTCTCTAGCAGTATAATTTTGAGATACAATTAATAATTATAATACTAATATACCAGAAGATCAAGGTTCTGGTCAAGAGCCTCCTTGTAACAAGCTCTATGACTTTAAGCAAATGACTCCCATTTTCTTGTTAGTGGATAAAGACTTGCGCTTAGGCCTCAGACAGCTTGGGGTTAGTCCTAACTGCCTCTTACTATCTAGGTGACTCTAGGAAAGTTACTGACCCTCTCTAAGTCTACATTTCCCCACTCACAAATGGAGATACTGATAGGACCTAACTCAGAAGATTCTTCTGAAGATTAAATAAAGTAACACAAGGCAGATGACACCATGCCAGGCACACAGTAAATACACTACAAAAGTTGGCCATTGCCATTATTTCCTCTTTCGTAATGAAAAATTAGTTTTAAGGTGGGTTGAAAAATCCACCCAGATGCCTCACATATGCCTAAGGGAATAAAAGACAGAAAGGTAGAGGAAGCTTCTAGCCTCTATCCCACTCTACCCACAGCAATTCTGCTCCAAACATCAAGGGTCTGCATTAAGCTTCCACGGCAAAAAGGGATTCAACTAGTAAAGAAAATTTTAAAAAGCATTCATCTTCAAACCTATCCAGTGCAGAGATTTGAGTCAGGCAGCTGCTAATTGTCCTACAGTTTAGTACAAGAATTCATTACCCTGTTTTTAAAAGGGTAAATGTAGCTTTATTGTTGAATCAAATAATGTATCCCCAAATGCCTAATAATGACTTGAATGTACTATATAATTAAAAAGATTAGTTTGAAATATTTTAAAGTGTTCATTTATTATCTTTGGTATTTTCTTAATTAGGAAAATTGAAACCCTAAAATAAAGTAATTTTTTGAAAGCCAAGGTAAGTTATCTGCATTTCACCAAGGAAGCACTTCTGATCCCAGAATCATGACCTGGCAGAAGCCAGGGCTAGAAAGAACAGGGCTGATGTGAGAACAGATGTGCTCAGATTCCAGCTTTACCAGTCACTTACGCAGAGATTTGGAAGTCTCAGTCTTCCTAATTTTTGGTTTCCCTAGCTGTAAAGTCATGGTAATATTAAAATTATCTGATTCTCAGGGTTTTAAGTACCAAATGAGAAAACATATATTGAAATTAAATATGTAGCATATTTATGTCAAATAATATTTTTATTTTTACTATATGCATCCTCCCTAAATTTTACTAACAGTGACCTGACAAGATTTAATGTGAAGTAACTAATTTTAAATGGGCCATATATTTTTGTACAAGCTTAAATGGTAATAGTAATAAAAATAACAATAATATGTCTTGGGTCATGTAGTCACCGGTGTTAATTTAACTCTTCTATTTGATTGTATTGACATCAGTATACAGGTGAAGTGGGAGGACAGACTCTATCTCTGTCTTGACTGACTCATTCATTCCTGTGGCCACATGCAAATTATCTCATCTTTGAGCATTTTATTCCCTTCCTTTAGAGAATGCATACAGCAATGCTTCCTATTCACTGGCCTTAGAGGTCTGCTTCAAAGATCATCCATAACAATGTTTCTTGAAAATGTAAATTATTCATCTTTTGAGACAGTAAGTCAGTTAAATCAAAGAAGTAAAAGAATCACTTAGGCAGATGGAGGCATTGTGAGGGTGGTATAGCATTGTGATTAAGAGATAGGCTTTGAAGTCAGATAGACCCAGGTTAACTATCAGTTCTGCCTTTTATTATTACCCCTGGGCAAAAAAAAATATTACCTGTCTCAGTCTCATTTTTCTCATCTGTAAAATGAGTATAATAATATAACCATAGGTTGACATAAAGTTTAAATGCATATGATGTTTTAGGACAGTAGTTGGCAGATAGTACATGTGAAACTAAAGATAGCAATTATTATTTTGTCCTGCACTGACTCACAGTTCAACTTTTAAAAAAAGTGCTAAATCTCTCTGTGTGTGCTTTTGCAGTTTCAAACAGAGATATCATCTGACATCTTCAGATGAAAGGTTGCAAGATATAATTTAAATATGCCTGTATGGTACTTTGGATCCCCCTAAGATTAGTTCTATCATCTTAGAATTACAATTCTAAAAATATCAGGAATTGCCCAACCACACAGGCCATGTGTGTACCCGGGAGAAGAAGGTTGGACTTACAGGTTCTGGCATGACTTGGTGTTTCTGCAGCCCATTTTTCTTTCTCAGCCTCTTAAAACCTTCCTTCTCTCAAGTCCAGTCATTGAAAACCTCTTAAAACCTGAAAATGTGAAAGTATTCTTCACAATTCTTATCTATTATCTTCAATGAGAGCAGATCCAAAGGAGTGCACTTGAAGAACTTCTCTGTGCAGTTTCTCTAAACTCTACCCCTGATAGAGCCATAAAACAAGCCAGAGAATCCATTTCACCTCCTACCCTTGCAGAAGACCTGTTTCACGACTGTTCAATCTACCTCATTCACAAGCACTAAAACCATCAGGCATGCTTATTAATCTCAGTGCTAATACGGAAACACATGATACTGCTATTTTTCATATTTGTCTGGATTGTTTCTATTTTCTCTTTATGTTGAAGCAATGACATATTTTTGGAGGAAAGCAGAAAACAATGGCAGAATAACAAAGATCCATTTAGCAGACAGCTACTGCAGACCAGTGAATTAGTTCTATGAAATGTTGCTCTAAGATAAACATGATTTTCACAATATAGCAAATGTAATCCTTTTTAGAAAACAGGGATGATGTAGTTAAAGTGCTGTACTCTGATCACCTTTGAAACAGTGCAGAAAACTTAGGTCACTCCTTATTTAGTTTAAATACAAAGTCGGTTGTATAAGGGTAGGCAGCACATTTTTAAAAATGTTCTTAAAACTTACAAGTGAAAGTAAAATTATACCTCCACACTTCTTCCCTCAGCATAAATGTGCATGATTTCATATTAGTCTTTACATCTTCTGGTTTTTTAAATCTATGCACCAACATTTTCTCCATGTGTGGATATGTGTGGGTTTATTTTCTATTCCTCTGTTGCCATCTATTTTCTCTGTAAACTTTCCAAAGATTCTACTTTTAGCTTCCTACACATGGTAGACAATATGCTATAGGGAAAAAGTACAGATTTTAAAATCAGAAAGATCAAGGCTACTTTCTAACAGCCTAGACAATCACACGTACTTCATCTTTTGAAAGGAATGAAAGGAATAACCACTTCTCAAAAGATTACCAAAATTTAATGAAATCGCATTTTATAAAATATACAATATATAGCAGGTGCTCAATAGATAATTTTCTTCCACACAGGACTTAATATGCAATGAGAACTTACTAGAATTTGTTATATAGATCAGGGCTGATTCTAGTTGAAGGAGAAGTATGAGCACATGTTAAACACTCATAGCACAATCATATAGCATCTCTGGGCCTAAGCCTCAAAGGAGTGTCCCTTCAGTATCCCTATTGACTAATGTCACAGGATGACACTGCTAGATTAATTTTATACCAAGATTTTTCCTGTAAACAAACAGATTTTTATGATCCAAAGAGTCATCCTCCTTATCAGACACAAACTAACCAAAATGTCTATGTTCTCCCCACTCGGTTTCCCATCCTTCCTGAAAGTATCCTCTCTTTCTTAATCATCACCATGTTGCATAAATAAGTACTCGTCTCCCTTGAAGGGAAAGGTGACTGGGAGAAAGCACCTCCCATTAAGAGGCAGTTACACCAATTTAAATAAAACAAAGAACTACTTTTAACAACTGGCCTATTTCATGTATGGTGTAATTTCTTTCAGGCTTACAGGTTTCTTTTTCTTTTTCTATGTCTTTATACTATTAGTGCTTGTCAAACTTTAGGGTAAATAAGAATTACATTGTGTGACTGTTTTAAATATGATTTCCATGTCTCAACCAGAGATTCATTAGAATTTCTGAGATGAGAGTTGGACTTTCCTATTTTTAATAAGCACTGTAATGCAGGGCTCTATGGACCAGACTTTGAGAGACAGTGCTTACCCTATTATTAAGTAAAAATTAAAGTTGTCCATTTTGCCTCATTTGAATATTACTCATTTCACCTTCATCCATCTCAATATGGGTGGATGTTGATGCCTATAAATTCAGCCTATTTTTAATTCTTCTCAGTGGTTGCTGATAAATATAGTTAGCATACACCCCTATCAACAATAAGCATATTTAATGGATAATTTCTTCTCTTCCCAAATCTCTTTTCTACAAACTTATGCCTGATAAAATGTTCTTTAACTTTCTGTTGTGTGTTTATAAAATTCACATGTTGATCTCTTCATGCTCAAAGAATAGTCCAAAATAAGAGTTTGGAGAAAATGGAAGTACAAGAATAATAATATTTACCCAGTTTAAATATTTTCCTACCTTTAAATTCTAAAAAAGAAAAAAAAAACCCGATTATTATTCAGGTAGAGTCAAGGAGGCTATCTGAAATCTGACTGAAAAGGAAGGAGCATGCTATTTAATAAAATTTCCCACCTGTTTCTTACATTCTTTCTGAGTTAAAACCAATGACCTTTAAAAGAAATTGTCTACTAATGTCCTAGGATTTCAATTATCCATCTTTCTCGATAACACTCCTGTTGGCACATTTACGACAGCAAATGTGAATGATAGACTTAATGCTTTTTCGCTCTAGTACATGCTCTTAACTTTTTATCTCATCTAGACCCACTCAAACATAGATGTGCTTCATCTTTTCTACAATCTTCAGATCAGGAAGCTGTTTTGTTTGTTGGTTGGTTGGTTTTGGTTTTGGTTTTTTCCTTGAGAGATCACTTGCATTCATTCTGCAGCAGGATTTTTAAAAATAGGCACATCTTTTGCTTCAAATTAGAGACTACACTCAGAAAAATTCACTCCAGTATTCCCACATTATACCTCCTCTACACATTTATAACCAAATTCCAAATCACTGACATATACCATAGATAAGGTTTAGAATCTATTTAGTATGTTAAGTTTATTGGAAGCTTTCTTGAAGCACTGTTTTCTATAGTAAAGTTAATGAGAAAAAGAGAATAGAACACAAAACCATCATTGGTTGTAAACAAATACTTGCAAAAGGCAGGGAGCCTTGATAAGCCTGACAAAAGTTTTAGTATCTGTAGCTTTTAGTTGCTTCATGGACATGTACAGAAGAGTATTAAGCTTCTAATAACAAGTATGTAGAACTTTCAACTGATGACAGACCTGTTTTTCCGATGTTTAAATGAGACCACGATTTCCTTCACAGTTTAATATTTTCAAACTGCTTTCTCAAAGTAAAACTAATAAAAACTCATATGCCAATATGTGAATCAGATGAAATACATTTTAACCAGAAGATAAAATTATTTTCAAAGACAAAACTAATACCCCAAAACCTTGTTACTGATTAGTTTCTAACTTTGAAAGAAAACCTCAAAATGATCAAGACCTATCTTTGCAGAAGTTGACTATGGCCAGGCATATAAGTGGATTTATTTTTTAAATCAGGCTATAACAATTTAGTCATATTATTTTCTTCAGTTGTTTCTGATTCTTTCAAACTATCTAGAATTTTAAATTTTAACTACTTACAAAATAAACATATTTTAATCTGCATTATTTTAGACTTTTTTTCATGTACACCTTCTAAAATACAAGTATTTCTCAATAAGACAAACAAAGCCCAAGCTAAAAATATGTTCTATCTTCCTTGAAACATATGGGCAAACTAACTAAAAGACAGCTGTCAAACACCATGTACCTTCACATTGTGTAAAACCCTTCTACAAGTATACAGAAAAACACTGTGGGATACAACACAAGAGGACAGGAAACACTAATACAGAAAGAACAGAAATCTTTTTCTTGACATAATTTTATGTAAAATCTCAAAAATATGTTTCTATATTTAAAAAAATAATAAATTGTAGATCTACACATTCCTTGGTGTGGCTCATGCTGTTTTAAACTGAAAGTTACCTTAAGACTTCTAGAAAGAAAAAGGGAACTCACCGATACATGGCTGACCAGCAATGAAGACTCCTGTGAAGACTGAGGTCTATATCCAAGTGTGTGCATCCAGCTCTATCAATGACTTTGTGGGCTGAATTGAGGTGAGGAAATAAGTCACTGATGATCTCAACAGAACCAGTCTGACGAGTCTTGGCTGGTGTAGTGGGGACTATATGTGACTAGCAGAACAAGGACAAATTTTACAGGGAGCAAGAGCAAAAAATAATTTATAAGCACTTCCTAGGAGTGGGAACTTAAAAACTATTGTCTTAAGATAATTTCATTTAAGTATTAGTGTAAACCAGATTTTTTAGAAAAGTCAGATGTATAAATTTGGAAAGAAATTTTAAAACTATCTTGCTTGACCTTCTCTTGTTTCCAGAGAATAAACTGAGGTTTAACTAAGTTAAATGACTTGGTCAAAAACCAAAGTTATTAAACTGCCAAGCCAGGACTGACATTCATATTTTTTAAACTAGCCTGACACATTTTGCATTTGATTATGTACATAATAAGTTTCCCTTTGCTTTTAACTATGTTAGCCATTGAAAATGCATTAGAGATTAGAAAAGCATTAATATTTTCAAATTATGTGGCATCATTCTTCTATAAAAAGTAGTTAGTTTGCAAATGTCAGCCCACACTTGAGACATTCTATTTATTTTATTATAGTGGAGACAGACATATCAGCTCACACTGAGTCCCTACAATCTTATTTCTGGGACGTAAATAACATTTTTTTTAATGTGTGCTCACATACTATGCAAATATCTGCGTGTTTGTGTTAGGCATAATCTGTAAATTGCCTTCCCTTATCCTCATAAAACAGAGTAGATGTTTCTCCTCTCTGCTTTCATGGTATCATAATATTTACCTCATTATACTAGAACTTTTTATTAATTGTATCTCAACTCCACAAGGTTGGGAATTCTTAACAGACTGAAACTCTGTTCCTAGCATATTCAGGCTCTCAAAAATATGCATAGAAAGGATGAGTAGAGGGTGGGGTGCAAAGAAAGGAGGAGAAAAAGAGGGGGTATAACCCATTCTAAAAATCATCTTAAAAAATGAATAAATATTGTTTAATTTCACTACACATCCGTTTAGCCAGCAGCTCACCTAAACAAGATGCAGGAGTTGGAATTTATATAATGTGTGTGATCAGACTGCCAAGAATTGGAATCACTCACCAGCAGTAACCCAAGAAACCTCTGTGCTGGGGCATACTATGCTAGGGTCTAGCAACATATATCCTTTTTATTCTGATCACTAGATCACTTACCCTGAGAATAGCATGGATATTTATTTACTTAAAGTTATTCAATATATAGTATTGGGTTTCTGTATACTCATTTTAAAATTACAATTTAGCCAAAAATAAAGAGGCAACAATTACAGTAAAAACTTCTGGGTTATGAGATTAAGCTGTTCTTATACAGCCTTTAACAAAGTGAAATCTCTGCCAATGAAAGGTTAATATGGTTTAATAATACTATATTCTATTTTATACTCACATTTTATGAAAATACTGATTATACTCTTGTTTTCAAAGGAAAACAGATTCCTTCTTAGTGTAACTTTGGGCCAAGATTTACCAGACTTATTTTTAACAAAATCTCAAGACGTTTTTGTCTTTCACAAAATCAAAATTTCAAATTCAAATAAATTCTTTATATAGCCCTATGGACCTGTATACTTAGGTTTGTGTATAACCTAGAATTGTAGATGCAGAAAATAAGAGGGCTCTCATGAATTTTTTTAAAACTCTGTGAGTATAAGCTACGATTTGTAGAAAATTAAGAGATTAAGCATAGGTAAATAAATGATAAGTGAATGTCAGACTAAAGATATTAAAAATACATCTTCCTTGCTATATTAATGGCCTTTGTTCAGTCGGCTCAATGGGCATTGGAGTGTATGTCATCAAATTTTGTGATATATCTTATACTTTAGTAGAAATTTGAATGGCAAGGAAAGAAGGAATGAAACATTTGAGTCATAATTTTGTCTTCCAAAAGTTCGAAAAAGCAAAAGTTTGTCTTTCATTCGAATTTTTTTTGTCGTTTTTTCTAAAACTATAAATTTTATTCTGCAATACTTTTGTCCTAAACTACAGTTTGAAGAAAATGTTTTCAAAGAGTTACTCTTCTTTTTGTGTGTTGGTCTGTGTTGCCTCTGCCATTCTGTGCAATGACAGGAACAGTCAGGAGAAATATATTTGTGGACTTTAGTCTCTTAGAAATCCACAGTAGATATCTTACATTGCATAATAAGTAAAATAGCAATGTGACCACAAACATTTTTATCAGTCAACAAATTATTCTACAGCCCTTTTTACGCTTAGCAAAGTCAAAGCCATGAGGCATCTTATGGTCTTAAACTACAGAAGTATAGTTCCCAGGTGGCTAGTCATAGATGATTTTTACCATTGTTTGACTATCTGCTAGCTTGTACAAATTTCTTTTATACTTGATAATGTATAAATGCCTATGTATAAAAATAATCTGATTAATTTATGGAATCCCTTAAACCTATACTTTGGTTATATTTCTGTAATGCTTAAGGCAATCCTTTTATTGGTCAGTTTATTGGGACGTACATTACAGACTGGCCAATATTGTTAAACTGATGAATTAACTAGATGTCTAGGTAAACACAGCTATTGTCATTTGTGAATCCATTCCCTTCTATCATGTGTTGTTTTGAAGGTACCCATGCACTTTATTTTGTTTAGGCTGAGAAAACAAAGAGGATCAATATAATTAATTCGCATTTAGAGAGAAGCTGTCACTACTCTGTCACTGACTCTCCTTTTCCTTGTGCTACATTCTTACCCAAAATATTACCTCTCTTCCCTATTCTTCTGTAAGATGTTCTACAACGGATATAAGTGTCTTCACAATGCTGGAAATCATTTTTCTGGGAATTGATGTGAGGATCTGCTAAGCTTTTCAATATACAATGGTCCATATAATAAAAACCAGAGATAAGGTTTTAGAATTAACTGACAGTAGTAATGTTAAAATAATCCTATTATTGTTCAATTTATTGGAATATACAGTATAGCCTGGTTAATGTTATTAAACTAATGAATGAAGATAATACTTACCATTTTGGGGAACATTTTAAGTCTCTCTCTCTTTTTTTTTTTTTTTTTTTCAAGTAGTTTTTGAAAACAACTCAAAGATTAATCAATTTCATGTTAGGAGATCAAGTTTCAGTCATCTGAACCAACTTTTCCTAGCACATGAACCAAATTTATTTACCCATACTCCATTTCTTTACAAATAGACACTCCCCTAACATATAAAATATACTGATAAAATAATAATCAAATTCAAGAAAAAACACAAGTGCAATACATTGTACATACTGTTTAAGATACTCGCTCTGATGGAGCTGCAAATTTGGCTTTGAACTTGCTGATAGCAAGACTAACAAGGAAGACTTAGGAAGTTTCACAATTCTCATTATTTAAAAGAAAGAAACAAATCAAGAGAGAATTTTGCCTGCCACTAAGTTGATGGAGAAATTTCTCATATGGAGATGACACTGGGCAATGCATTAAACAATATCAGCAATATTTTTACCAACAAATAGAAGAGAATTTTATAAACTTTCTTATGATAATCTAACAAGCCTGAGAATAAAACTTTGAAGTTAAAGTTGGTGACAGATTTTAAAGGAGATATATTTTGTGGTCAAGTGCATATAATTCCAGTGGTCTAGCTTGATCCAAAGGCAGAATTCAAAGTACTTAGAAAAAGGATACAACGTTCCTTAGATAAACTTTCTTAAATATTACTTCTCTCAGAAGAACTTTTTATAACAGAATAGAAGATGATATGAGTTTCTATTCCTGGCAAGGGCCTGAAGAATTTGTATTATATGTTGCTGATGGAAGGAAGATTGACTCACTTTATTATAACAAAGAAGCAATTGATAGAATCTCTACTTTATCAAAACTGAGAAGCCAGATGAAATTTTACATTTAAAAACAATCCCATGAAATTATAATTTTAGATTAGTGCATTTTCATTCCTCCATAGATTTGCTGTGGCTTATAGTGTTATGTTTCATTGTTTGGTTACTCGTGTAATGTGTCTCAACAAGAGCATAAATACAAAATAGTTATATTTTTTATTCTTGTCAAGGCTTCCATTCATGATTGTCATATCTTGGTCTCATGTCCTTTAATGAAATCCTAGCACATCTTCTAACTTTCTACCAGTTTCAGTTATTTGAAGTTTATTTGTCCAATTTAAAACTTGGATTGTGAAACTGACGTAAATATGATTAACTTTCTTTCCCCTCAACAAAAACTGTGAGGCTGTCTGTTTGGAGTAGAGAAGTTGGCAGGAGGTCTGACTCTGAGACAACCATCCTCACTCCCTGCTGCTGAGCTCCTCTAGTTTTGGGGTCAAAGAGAGAAGACAAGGGTGGTAGAGATCTTACATAATCAGTTATATGTCTGCATGAGAAAGTGTCCTAGGTTTTTCTCTGGTTCAATCCAGTTTTGTCTATTGCTAACAGATGGTGGTATTGAGAAATCTGTGCTGGTGGTGTGCTTGGTTTTCTATAGACACTTCTTTGCTTTGCCCCCTTGCTCATTGAAGAATCCCTCAAAGAAAAGCCTGGACCCTGACACTAGACCATGCCCCTAACTGCTTCCCCAGGTGGAGTGTCTCCTCACTACCAGTTGTTCTGCTCCCTTCCTTACCACCATGCTGCTCTGCATTGAACTACAATAACCTCTGACACCATCTTCTAAATGCTCCAAGGGCCACAGAAGACCAGGATGGGGATAAAGGAGGGAATTTAACCCCTGTCAGGAACAAACAAACTCTAAACCACAGTTCCTTCTAACTCTGTCACCATAAGCTACTCCAGCAATTTCCTCTCCTTCAGAAATCTTAAGACTAACTGCTGTTTTGGATTCACGGGTGGCTCCTAAACTTCAGATACCAAATACACAACTCCACAGAGACATTCGCCCCTGCTCTGCCATAGTAGCTCCAGATGGGCCGGTGTGTTTAGTAAATTACCATCCAGCCAGATGAGAAATGAATTGCTAATCTTCCTTCCCACAAACTCGCAGACAATCTCTAAACATTCTCTGATAGACTCCCATTATTTGGCTTCAGAAAGAAAAAAATAATAATCCTTCTGTTCCCTTTGGGAAGAGGAGTAACCTTTCCCTGTGAGCACTGTCTGCTGACTTGCACTGATTTGCTTTCTAGTTACTCTCTTTATGCATATTCAGAGCTGGGTGCTAGTTGCTGGTAGGAGAGCATTTTTTCCACCTCCTAGCATACCCTTTGGTAGGCGGGGACAGTGTCTGGCCTCAATATTTGGCATCTGTTTCGAGTTTCTCATAGAAAAGGCGTTGCTTAGCTCTTCTTATTTTCAATTATGGGCAACAAAAAAAGTCCCACTCAATATCATATAATTTTGTTTACAAATGTATCTTAAGCTTCCTTTCAGCATGATGTTTCATCATTTTGGTTGAGTCATTAAATGTGTCTATTATTAATCCAAAATTATTTGACTACTTCTACCTCATCTTCGAATACTAGATCTTACTTCATGCCACGATAGGCCTTCTGTTTCCTCTTGAACTCCTGAATTCAGTTCTGCCTCCTGGCCTTTATTTTGCTGTTCCCACTTTCTAGAATTCTTTTTCTGTTGATTTTCCCAGCATTCACTCTCATTTCATTCATATCACTTCTCAAATATCACCTCCTCAAAAGAGTGTAAATCCCCCCCCATCTATAACAGCTTGCCCATTATTATTCCTTATTAGTCTCTATCCCTTTAGCCTGCTTTTTCTTCAAAGTAGGTATTAATGCTTAATATATGTACATATGTGTTTGTTCCTCTTGTTTATTGCCAGTTTACTTCATTCAGATGAAAGTCCCTTAAAACTGAGAAATTCGTTTTGTCCTCCTTGGCTCTATCCCTAGAATCTAGAATTTAGGCTCTCAAAAATACTTGCTTGAATGAATGAATGATTTATTAAGCATTTCTTTGTATGTGATCTTTTTATGTCACAGTGGGAGACTACTGATGTCATTGGATAGCAGGTCCCACACTCATGTAAAAATGATAATAGGTAACACTCTATGGAGTGTTTGCCTATGCCATACATTTTTTTAAGCACTTAACATATATTTATTGATTTAGTCCCCACAACATCTTATAAACATGATTGTTATCACCATTTTAAAAATAAGAGAAATGAGATACAAGGGCTTATGTAACTTAACCTAAGTCTCATACTAGTAGGTAGCTAAGCTGAGATTTGAACACAGTCAATCTAGTTCTAGTTCATAGGCTGGACTGTTTACTGCCATATTCTAATATTTTATCTCTAACTTCTAGACTGGTGGTCTTCAAGTCTTAAAGTATTTTTGATAAGTCACTCAACTTAAAACTTAAAAGGCCACCATTTTTTAATCTGTAAGGCTAACCAGAAAAAGAATATATGTAAATTATCTAAATTGTCTGGGAAGAGACATTCGCTGCTCAACATCTAGTCAAAGATACAAAGTCTTACTTGCACTTGCTTGCTTGCTTTTTTTGGGGGTGCCAGGGGTGTGGAGTCTTGCTCTGTCACCCAGGCTGGAGTGCAGTGGCACAGTGCAGTGGCATGATCTCAGCTCACTGCTACCTCCACCTCCTGAGTTCAAGCAATTCTCCTGTGCCAGCCTCCCAAGTAATTGGGATTGCTGGTGCATGTCAACACACCCAATTGTATGTATTTTTAGTAGAGTTGGCTTTTCACCATGTTGACCAGGCTGATCTCGAACTCCTGACCTCAAGTGATCCACTTGCCTTGGCCTCCCAAAGTGCTGAGATTACAGGCATAAGTCACTGCACTCAGCCTTACTTGCTTTCTTTTTCAAATGTATTTACCTATAGTTTTATGTAACACTTCATTCTTAAAAGAGAGATGGAAGTGAATCTTTAAAATATTAATGATTTAATGGATGATAGCAAAAAAAATATTTTTCTAATACTAGAAGTGTCCAAATTAAATGAAGTTAATTGAACTTGAACTGCAGGACCTTGGCATGGTTATTTAAATATGATTGGTTTTGACACATATGTTACCTTGTTTGGAAGTCATCAAATGATTTTGGTTACAATAAAGAGAAAAGCTAACTTAGAATGTATTCCCTCCTAAGAAAGAAACTTTGTTCTTATTCATCTTTAATTCTTCATACCATCTAGCACAATGCCTAGTACAGCAGAGGCACTACAAAGTAGGTACAGCATTAACAGAAACATTACTTTAAAATATGTTGTTCTGCCTGTTTAAAACCGGACCTAAGTGAATACCTTTTGGTTTCCTCTAAGATCACAAACAAAACTATTTTAATCCTGGAAGCCACAATTTCCTGTTCAACACCTAGTTTACTACAGTCATAAGTTTTCTTGCCTATTCGTGACTCTTATTTTGTTTGGGCCTAACAAGGTTATAATGAAATACACAAGAAATAACAAGACCTGCCCTATGTGTGGAATATCTGGAAGTATGAGACACAAATTATTAAAAGTAGAACTCTTGAACAGGCTGTTAGAATGCACATGCAGTTTCCTTATCATCTAAAAAGACTTAAGGGAGAATATCCCATATTAAGAATCACCTTATTTAATGTTTTCATGCCTAAAAAGAAGAAAAGAAATGGCTGAAGTTGGAAAAGAAAAAAAATCCAGACAAAGACAATCTTTTGCTTAAATAACTTCACGTGCAGGAAAAACACTTCCACGGGAGGGCATGGAAAAGGTCAGCACAGGCCTTTCTTCACCTGTTTTCCCATTCTTTTCCATTCCTCAACCCTGATGAACTGTGTGTCCTCTATCCCCACCTTACAGGACTTCAGTAATGGTTGGATGAGTCTCTTTCTCTCTTTTTTTCTTTAAATTATACTTTAAGTTCTAGGGTACATGCGCACAATGTGCAAGTTTGTTACATATATATACACGTGCCATGTTGGTGTGCTGCACCCATTAACTCGTCATTTACACTAGGTATATCTCCTAATGCTATCCCCTCTGCCACCTCACGACAGGCCCAGGTGTGTTATGTTCCCCACCCCGTGTCCAAGTGTTCTCATTATTCAATTCCCAACTATGAGTGAGAACATGTGGCGTTTGGTTTTCTGTCCTTGTGATACTGTGCTCAGAATGATGGTTTCCAACTTCATTCATGTCCGCACAAAGGACCCAAACTTATCCTTGTTTATGGCTGCGTAGTATTCCACGGTGTATATGTGCCACATTTTCTTAATCCAATCTGTCACTGATGGACATTTGGGTGGGTTCTAAGTCTTTGCTATTGTGAATGGTGCCACAATAAACATACGTGTGCATGTGTCTTTATAGCAGCATGATTTATATTCCTTTGGGTATATACCCAGTAATGGGATTGCTGGGTCAAATGGTATTTCTACTTCTAGGTCCTTGAGAAATCGCCACACCGTCTTCCACAATGGTTAAACTAGTTTACACTCCCACCAACAGTGTAAAAGCATTCCTATTTCTCCACATCCTCTCCAGCACCTGTTGTTTCCCGACTTTTTAATGATTGCCATTCTAACTGGTGTGAGATGGTCTCATTGTGGTTTTGACTTGTATTTCTCTGACAGCCAATGATGATGAGCACTTTTTCATGTGTCTGTTGGCTGCATAAATGTCTTTTTTTGAGAAGTGTCTGTTCATATCTTTTGCCCACTTTTTGATGGGGTTGTTTGATTTTTTTCTTGTAAGTTTGTTTAAGTTCTTTGTAGATTCTGGATATTAGCCCTATGTCAGATGAGTAGATTGTAAAAATTTTCTCCCATTCTGTAGGTTGCCTGTTCACTCTGATGGTAGTTTCTTTTGCTGTGCAGAAGCCCTTTAGTTTAATTAGATCCCATTTGTCAATTTTAGCTTTTGTTGCCATTGCTTTTGGTGTTTTAGTCATGAAATCCTTGCCCGTGCCTATGACCAATGGAACAGAACAGCGCTCTCAGAAATAATACCACACATCTACAACCATCTGATCTTTGACAAACCTGACAAAAGCAGGAAATGGGGAAAGGATTCCCTACTTTATAAATAGTGCTGGGAAAACTGGCTAGCCATATGTAGAAAGCTGAAACTGGATCCCTTCCTTACACCTTATACAAAAATTAATTCAAGATGGATTAAAGACTTAAATGTTAGACCTAAAACCATAAAAACCCTAGAAGAAAACCTTGGCAATACCATTCAGGTTGTGTCTCTTTCTGAATTACTCAATGGGAAATGAGTCTATTTATTTATTTATTTATTTATTTATTTATTTATTTATTTAGAGGCCAGGTTATGAGACTGGCTAACTTTTTTTTGTACTTTTTTTTTTAGAGATGCAGTCTTGCTATGTTGCCCAGGCTGATCTCGAATTCCTGGACTCAAGCAATCCACCTGCCTCAGCCTCCCAAAGTGCTGGAATTACAGGTGTGAGGCATCACGCCAGACAAGAAATGAGTATCACCTCACATTTATCTTTCAGAACAAATGCCAACATCACTACCACTACCCATTTATTTTATTGAGAAACAAGAAAGAAAAAAATGAACCCAAACTTTCTGAATACTGAACAGTATCATTTTTTAATGATTAAGTAATCAAAATAATCAGTTGAATCTAAAAATCAAATAAAATTTGAATCAATTTAATTCTTAATTTTTTTTAAGTTATCATTGTGTTTCAGTGTAATACAGAGTTCATAGATTAGAAGGGAAAATGATTAATTTATTTATTCAGGTAGGAAGGCATAGGAGAGGCAGGTAGGGATGTTCCACGTGTGGTATGAAAACAAAGGACTAAGCCAGGCTCACACCTGTAATCCCAGCACTTTGGGAGGTCCAGGCAGGTGAATCACCTGAGGTCTGGAGTTCGAAACCAGCCTGGCCAATATGGTAAAATCCCTGTCTCTATTAAAAATACAAAAATTAGCTTGGTGTAGTGGCATGTGCCTGTAATCTCAGCTACTTAGGAGGCTGAGGCAGGAGAATAGCTTGAGCCCGGGAGGCAGAGGTTGCAGTGAGCAGAGATTGTGCCATTGCACTCCAGCCTGGGCTACAGAGTGAGACTCCATCTCACAAAAAAAAAAAAAGAAAAAAGAAAGAAAAAGAAGCTGGGAGTGGTGGCTCACGCCTATAATCCCAGCATGAGGATTTGGGAGGCCGAGGAGGGCAGATCACAAGGTCAGGAGATGGGGAGACCATCCTGGCTAACACTGTGAAACCCCGTCTCTACTAAAATACAAAAAAAAAAAAAAATTAGCTGGGTGTGGTGGTGGGCACTGTCCTCTCAGCTACTTGGGAGGCTGAGGCAGGAGAATGGCGTGAACCCGGGAGGCGGAGCTTGCAGTGAGCTAAGATCGCGCCACTGCACTCCAGCCTGGGCGGCAGAGCGAGACTCTGTCTCAAAAGAAAAGAAGAAGAAAAGAATAAGAAAGAAAAGAAAAGAATAAGAAAAAAATAGAAAAGAAAAAAGAAAACAAAGAACTAAGGGAAGAGAGAAAAGGAAGCAATGACTCCACCTGGCAGAACACTTCTTTTCTGTGAAGGAAACATAGTTATTATCTAAACCACACTCCCAAGTAATCAAACTCTTCATGCTTGTCCCCTCTAGATGCATCACTGTAAGCTCCCATACTGAATGCTGTTTTTGACAATCCCTTTATTTCTAAGAAACCATCCTTCGTCGTTAAGCAAGAGTAAGTTTTCATTCAAATATAGAAAATTACCACCACTTACTTTTGCCTCTTATTGTTATACTGCATCTCATTCCTGGAAGACTTCCCTCATCTACTTAAGAGTGTGCTTTATAGAGTGCAGCACTTCATCCAATGTAGCACTTATTTGCTCATTTTATAATTGCCTAAATATTTTTTGTGTTCCTGATGTCTTTCGTCTTCTTAAACACTGAGATTTTATCCTTTTTAACCACAGTATCCCCAAGGGCTAGTTAAGTGCCAGAAACATGGTTGGTACTCAATAAAGATTTAGTGAATGAATGAGTACTTTGATATTTTTGACTTACGGGTCTAAGATCCTCTTGCAGGGTACTGGGCCGGGCCTGGCCAGGACATGAGTCTACAGCACTGGAAAGTGAGTATTAGTCCTAAGATAGGGTATACAGGCTGAGGAAGTCTAAAATGGAAAAAGTGAGAGGACTAAATTCAAAGCAAAGTCCTCAAAGAGAATGAAGTTTAAAAGTCAAGGAAATATGGTCAAAGGTCAAAAGAGGAGTCTTAAAAGGGAAGAAAATTATAATCTATGACTCTTAAATTGAGGACCTTGTGTTCACAGGGGTATTTGTCAGGATGCCTCAGAGGACAAGAAGCCATAAGACCAATATGGACCATCTTCCAGCAGTGTCAAGTTTATTCAACGGTGAGTAATTTGAAATATTTTATTTCTATTAAACATTGGTAGATAGAGTAAAACAAAAAAAAATTACAAACTTTAAAATAAAATGAGATTTCAAAATAACTATGCTTTTAGTGAGCCACTTTGTTTCATACACACAAGCTCCTAGAGTTTTGTGCTTCTCTTCTGATGTTGGGGTACAGTAGTATAAATTTTTGAGATGCATATGTAGGATAAGAAACTGAGAAAACCAAATTTTCAAAAAAAATTTTTAACTGTAACATTTCTGTCTGTTATTGAGGAGCCCGAATATGGGCAGAGAAAATGTAAAAAATTTGTTAGTAGTTCATATGCATATAGTCACTTAAGTAAATAGCCATATAAAATACGATATTTTGACAAAAAGAACCATGATTATGTCATAAATATCACAAGTATCAGTGTTCTACTAAACCTAACTGTATCTGTATTATTTCCCTACTTGTTTGCCTCTTCTTAAGGTGAATACTTTGTCAAAATTGTGAACACTCATATTATTTTGGATTTCATGCACGGGCAAACCAATTTATGTCCTATTACACTCCTTTGTCATAATGACATAATTCTGCTGAATTGGTAAAAGTCCTAATGCAGATTATTTTATGAATAGAAAATTAAAGGAAAAATTACTGGCATAAAATAGAACCACAGCGGATACTCACTACAATCTACCCTTCAATTTTACCTAGCACATACACAAAGATATGCTTACATTCCAAAAATGCCCCTGCCAGTCACAATCTACATGCCATCAAAAACACCCACCTCCTCTCCAACAGAAAATTACATAAAATCATATCTACTAGACCTTCTCAGGTAGTGTCTGGAGATCAATGCTCAAGTCCAAGATTTCTGTGAGATGTACAACCTCTTTCAGTGTAATTGAGTGAGGCTTTAATGTCAAGTTCCAAAAAACTGCAATTTTCAGCTGGATGATGAATTTCACTGCTCTATCCATCAGGGCCCCAAGCAAAAGTAGAAAGTACAACTAAAAGAAAAATTTTTGTTTCTATGTTTAAATTTTTATTTAAACCTTGAGCAAACAGCTGAGAACAGCACTGATGCACTTTCTGCTCTTGTGAAACTTATATTCTGTGAGAGGAAGGGAGAATTCAAACTAACCTTTTAATTAATAGTAAAAATTAATCAAGAATTTAAGGAAGCTACAAAAGCTTATAGTTGGAGGCCTGATTTGGTCAGGGAGGAGAAAATTCACTTCTCTATGTAGAGAGTAGATTTCAAGAAGGAAATTAAGTGTGGACATAGAGAAATTCTGATTTATAACTCAAGAACCCAGGGTTTTGTAGTAGCTGAGCTATTGTCCCTAGACCAGCAGTTGCTAAAGGAGGGAGGGTCCCATAAAGCCATTTGGCCTGAAATGAGCAGTGACCTTCAGCTGAGGGACACAGGAAGCGAGGCTTAAGATAAGTACCCTTATCCTAGCCTCCCACTTCATTTTCTTTTTTTCTTTTCTTTTTTTTTTTTTTTGAGATGGAATCTTGTTCTGTCGCCCAGGCTGAAGTACAGTGGCCTGATCTCAGCTCACTGCAAGCTCCACCTCCCGGGTTCACACCATTCTCCTGCCTTAGCCTCCCAAGTAGCTGGGACTACAGGTGCCCGCCACCATGCCCGGCTAATTTTGTTTTGTATTTTTAGTAGAGACGGGGTTTCACCATGTTGGCCAGGATAGTCTCGATATCCTGACCTCGTGATCCGCCTGCCTCGGCCTCCCAAAATGCTGGGATTACAGGCTTGAACCACCGCGCCCGGCCCCACTTCCTTCTTATCTACTGCTGTGCCTCCCCATTGGCTTAACCCAACTGGAAGCCAGAGGACGTACGAATCCTTTAAGGTTGTTCATGCAGGTCAGCCTACCAGGATAGCATTGTAGGTAGAGGAAGGTGGAACATGGAAAAGGATTCAGAGGGGCAAATAAAGGCGCATCACAGACAGAATTACCATAATAAAATATCTCATTTAAGGAAAAGAAAGAGGCTTGGGAATAATCATTTCTTAGAAGCAGGCAGTATAAAATGTTCTTGACTTGCTTCCTTGGAAATAGAGAAAGTGTCTTTGCTGTTTTGTTTTGTTTTGTTGAGACAAGGTGGCACTCTACTGCCAAGGCTGAAGGGCAGTGGCACAACCTCAGGTCACTGCACCCTCAACCTCCTAGGATCAAGCGATCCTCCAGCTTCAGCCCCCAAGTAGCTAGGACTATAGGTGTGTGCCACCACACTCAGCTAATTTTTGTATTTTTTGTAGACATGGGATTTTGCCATGTTCACCAGTCTGGTCTCAAAGTACTGTACTTAAGCTATCCACCCGCTTTGACCTCCCAAAGTGCTAGCATTACAGTCATGAGCCAACACACCTGGCTCAGAAATGTCCTTTACAAGCCAATCAACACCTTGAGTTCTGCTCCCTGGAAAGAGTTCCCTGATATTGGAGAGATTCTTCTTAAGTAGCTGTATTACTTTTGCAAGTCCAAATCATTCTTTATAGGTGGGGATATTTAGGCCTGAGGAATGCATTACAAGTTGAGTAATCTCTGTTCCTAGGGCTAGACTTCCCTTTCCTAGAAAATGTAATTAATTTAAAACCTCTGCTTGCTTCAAGTCAATTTGAATTTGAAACTCTATTTGCTAATTACTAGAACAAAAAAATCTTGTGGAGTCATGCCCATTTAAGCTTTTGGTTTGCTAAAGAAAAAGGCCATCTCTGCATCATTCCTGGCAGCTCTGCTTTTCCCTGTAACTCTATTTAATGACCTTTGTTTAGACTCAGATGAGAAACAGTAGCTGAAGTATTGAATGAGGATGATGGAGGTCTTCCTTCTAAAGTTTGCCCTTTAAGCTGAATTCCAGGGAAATGTGATTTATAATAGGATATAGTATTCCTTTAGTCCAACTAGACAGCAGCTGTCAGAGATGCTTAAAAAGTGTTCCCAACTCTTTGGCTTCTCCTAGATGTCCACATTTTATTTACAAAGATCTCACTATTTCCTAACTGCTACAATGACTTTAAAGTGTGACAAATAATTTTTAAAAACTGTGTTATCTCCTAACTTTCATGGATTTCAAATCTTGTTCTAGAAATAAAATGTTTTGCTTTACAAATGTATATGCTTGTCCTGTTTTTCCATATCTACTTTCTGGTGGACCGGCTTAGATGGAAATTTGTATCTCTCTTGAAAGACAGAAACTAGCATCTCTTAAATCTCATTAAAAATATCTTAGGCCAGGAGTGGTGGCTCACCCCTGTAATCATAGTACTTTGGGAGGCTGAGGCAGGCAGATCACCAGAGGTCAGGAATTAGAGATCAGTCTGGCTAACATGTGAAACCCCATCTCTACTAAATATACAAAGTTAGCTGGGCATGGTGGTGCATGCCTGTAATCCCAGTTACTCTGGAGGCTGAGGCAGGCAAATCGCTTGAACCCAGGAGGTGGAGGTTGCAGTGAGCCAGAATCGAGCCACTGCACTCCAGCCTGGGAAACAGAGTGTGAGACTCGGTCTCAAAAAAAAAAAAAAAAAATTTTAATTCCATTTATAAAATTCTAAAGAAGTAACACACTTGAACACCCTAATACTTTGCTACTATGGTCACAAGGTTTTTGGTCCCAGTATGAGAAATTGTTAACTCAATATTTTTTGTATGGCTACCATATATCTCACACTCTCAGAGCTGCTGGAGAATAATTAATTGTACAATCAAGGCCTCTGCTCAATGGAGCTTTTATTTAGCTGAGTGGATCAATAGTTTGAGAACTGAGAAACAAGAAATGATGGTTTATAGCTACTCTTCACAGCATGTCAAGGACAGTCACCCTCACAGTCAGAGATTAAAGGATCCTCACTTTCCCAGTCATCTCAACTTAGCTGCTTCCATATTTTAGATTCAGTAGCTTATAAATCTCTCAATTTCTATATTTGTCAGTACTCCTTGGTTGAAATTATGGCAGAGTTGCCTGGGTAAGGAGTTCAAATTTTTCTAAAATTTCAGATACTTATAACACAAACAAAATAGTTTTGCTTTTTAGCCTTCTTTCTCCTGGAACATTATAGTTGTTCCTCCATTATTGGGTCAATTAATTCTCAAAGTGACCTTTGCAGCCTGAAATCAATTGGGATGGGCCCTGGGTATCTCAACATTCTCCAACCCTGGGCCGTGTTCCTGGCCCAAGAGTGGCCATCTTCAAGTAGTTGGAAATTATCACTGTCCCTTCTCCTACATTATCCCACTTGCTCCCACACGCACACACTTACTTACACGTGTTGAAAATTTTAATTCCACCTTGATTTCAGTCCCTAATGTCATATCTACTGGTATTCACTAGGTGCTTTCTTCATGCAAGTGAGATTGCAGGCAAACGACTCTGACAGGCCAGTGCTCCCAAGACAGATATTCAGATGAGTATTGTCACAGTGGTACTACTCTGAGGGTACAGGCTGTTGTAATGGTAATAGAAAGGGTAAGGGAAACTGATATAAAATATGTTTTTGAGAAAGAATCAAAAGAATAGGTTTGCAACCAACTGAAAGGTAGAAAATGTCTTTCCCCACGGGTGTTGCTGCTTTTTTAAACATGTGTTTAGTTTTCTCTTTATCAAGAGTAAGGGAGACCTCTTAACTCAGTTTGAGATACACCAAGTTTGAGAGCTAATTCTATGTTCAGCGTTAGTGCATACTTTCCTATAGACAATGAACAAAGTGAAACTGGACCTCAGGAAAAGTGCAAAATATGAGTTTTTAATTATATTCATAGAGTTTAGAGTGGAAGAGGTGAAATTATGATTACATATGAAGAGCATGTGAAAAAAGGTAAGATGCAGATCTAGGATGGAACTTAAATTTCTGTAAACAGGGAAAATAAAAGAATACAATGGTTTCTATCTTTTGCTGCAAGTAAGAATCACTTGAGGCACTTCTACAAATTCTATTTCCCAGATTGTACCACATACCAATGAAACTGGTAGGTCTAAGGGTGGGAGCCAGTGAATTGTGGGCATACCAATGAATTAGTATGTCTAAGGGTGGGAGCCAGGCATCAGTAATTCTTAAAGATCCCCAGATGGTTTCAATGTGCGGCAATGAACTAATGGAAGATGACTGTGTATGAGTTGCTGATGTGATTAAAAAAAAAAAAAACTAACGAAGTATGGTATGGAAGCCAGAAGAAAAGATTATAAAGGAGGACTTGGGGCATTATCAAAGGCCTTTAAAATGTGCATTTTCTTTTATTCCACTTCTAAGAATTTAATGAAATTAATGTAAAACTTGCCTGTAAGTATATTCATTTTAACATTGTTTTGAATAGTCCTACCCAAAATGTCCGAAAATGCAATAGAACTTCACTACCTCATAAAAAATAATATGGATACATTGATTTATGGTTATGGAAAGATCACCATGTGTTTTAAGAGGAAAGTAGATCATAAACCTATTGAGAACAGTCTGATTTATTCATATAATTGTATGATATACAATATATACACATACTATATTTTTTAAAATCTAGAAGTATGTACATACAATAAAATGTTAACATTCCCTAGAGGTTGAGAGGATGTCTGATTTTGTTCATCCTCTTCTTATTCATCTATATTTTTAAATTGTAATAAAGTAACACACATATAATTTTTAAAAGGAAAGAATGGTCAAATACTAGATCACCTCCCTGGATTATTTTATTGATATGCTAGATATTAAACCTTTGAAGGAAAGCAGCGGACCTCTTTCTTGTTGACCATTGTGTCCCCAATACCTGGCTCAAAAGTTGTTACATGCTAAGCATTTGGTATCACTATTAGTGAATAAATGAATCAAATTCCTAATGGATTTTCTGCTTCCCGTCTTATTCTCATCCAGTACATTATCCCACCTTTTGCTAGTATGTTCATTTTGAAATACCGGTTTCATCATGTCACTGTCTTGCTAAAAATCTTTCAATTACCACTTACCATTTCAGGATAAATTCTGGATTTTAGCATAATATCTAATACCTCGTCTGCCTATCTCTTCAGCCACACCCCTGGTAATGGTATACCTTGTACTCTGATCTGTTTTCTGTTTTATCAGGCTATCCACACAAATGTTCTTCCTTGATTCAGAAAATCCATTCTCTTTCTTGGTCAGACTGAACTATCCAGCTATCAGCACTTAACTCATCTTTCACCTTCTCTAGGAAGCTGTTCTCTTTTAGTCTAAATTAGGCGTCCTTCCTAATCTGAACTTTGCTTAGCCATTGCACGTATTATGTTTTATTGTATTATATATTATATTGTATTATATTATATTAGAGTTTTAATACTGTTTTATTGCTTTTTATTATTAAGAATTATATTTGTGCATGGTGACAATTTCAGAAAATATAGAAAAGAAGTCTGAAGAGAATAGCATTAGCCAATCCACCAATATCCCAAAATATTTCTTTTGTGCCCACAAATGTACATGTTTCAGTGCACATCCTCCTCCCTATGTGCATTTGTGCACCCTCTGCCCTCAATGTATTTCTCATAATGAAGGCAGAGTGACTTTTTAAAACTATAGACCAATCATGTCATTCCCCTCCTTAAAGTTATTTTAAAATTCCTTATTGGCTTGAGAAAAAGATCTAATATCCTTATTACAATCTGTAAGGTCAGGAAAGATCCGGTTCCTATCTACCTTTCCACACTTACCACATACCACCTCCATACCACTCCCTCCACACTACTACATTGAAGTTCCCACCTCCATGCATGCCAAGCTTTTTACTACTACAAAGGGAACTTTCTCTGTGTTCTCCATTATACTGCATTGTCAATTTTTAATTATACATCTGAAAACTTTGCTGTCTTTTATATAT
>NW_016803682.1:15537-21345 GCF_001698545.2 Rhinopithecus bieti | reverse complement strand
TATATATATATATGTCTATATATATATATATATATGTATATATATGTCTTTAATAGGCATTTTGCCCAAAGTATAATATACTTAAAGACTTAAACCAGTCAATTAAATTATAGAAGTTTTCACCTTTCATTATTTCAAGAGAATAAAGAAAAGGAACTAAACAAAATGCCTACTTGGATGTAGGCAATTGCTATGAGAATAGGTACAATGATACAAACACTACTTAATAAAAACTCAAAAACATGCACAAACAGAGTTAATATTTGATTTGCTATGGATATTTAAGAACTGAAGGACACTTATGATTGCACAAAATGTAAAAGCAAATCAACGGAGCTAAACACAATTAAACTCACTATGCCAAGTACCTTCAGTTAAATATATATATATATATATGTATATATATATATATATATATATTTCAATAAGTCCACTCTACTAATAACTTAAGAAATAATATTTTTTAAAGAAGGCTGGGTGCGGTGGCTCACACCTAATCCAAGCACTTTGGGACTCCAAGGATCACCTGAGGTCAGGAGTTTGAGACCAGCCTGGCCAACATGGTGAAACCTCATCTCTACTAAAAAAAAAAAACATTAGCCAGGCATGGTGGTGCCAGCCTGTAATCTCAGCACTTTGGGAGGCCCAGGCAGGCAGATCATGAGGTCAAGAGATCGGAACTATCCTGGCCAAAGTGGTGAAACGCGATCTCTACTAAAAATACAAAAATTAGCTGGGCATGGTGGCACGTGCCTGTAATCCCAGCTACTTGAGAGGCTGAGGTAGGATAATCACTTGAACCAGGGAGGCAGAGGTTGCAGTGAGTTGAGATCATGCCGCTGCACTCCAGTCTGGGGGACAAGAGTGAAGCTCCACCTCAAAACAAAATAAATAAATAAATCTAAACGAATGATTCACCCATCTTTGTTCCATAATCAAGACCAATAAGGTTAAAAGTCAATTGTTTTAATACTATCTCTCAACCTACACCCTCTAAGTTTACCTTTATTTTTTCTCCATCATCATTTAATGAAGGATTATATCTTCAAACTGTGTTCAAGATACTTGTGATATATGCATGCTTATCTTGAGTGTATGATGTGTATGTGTATGTTTTGGATGAAAATGGACAGGGCAGGAAAAAAATGAAGACTGAGGTAAGTTTGTAAGGAGTACATGTAAATAGGAGAGGAAAATCTAGTTAATTTTTTGTTTGCTTTTTCGGATAATTTTATGTACAAATATTTGACCATATGACTAAGTACAAAACACACATATTAGTGAAAGAAAGATAGAAGGCAGACTTCTAATTTTGAAATGTTGAACATTTAATATAATCCCTCCTCTTACACTAAATTCATAAAATTAAGGAAAATTTATTGTTTAAATAAATAAAAATATCTATGGTGAAAACTACAGAAATAATAATTAGTCTTTGAAAAATATGAGCAGAAAGAAAGAGGTCACAGCCCATGATTCCCTCAGGAAAGTTCTAACCCAGGAGGTGAGACCAACAAGACAAATGCTCCATGTCTGGAAGGAATGAAATCCAGGAGCAGAAGGAGTACCCAAGATCCATTGGCAGGATGATTAGTTGGAGCCCCACAAAGAGAGAACCCAGACATGTCAGTCCCTGAGTGTCTCTCCCCTCTCCCTCCTATAAGACAAATAGCATTATCTATCTCCACAAAGGAAAGATGAATACAGCACTTATTGCAGAGAAATAGGGCAGTGTATTAGAGAGCTGGTGACATCAAAAGGAATGAGATGCACTCATACCGAGAGACCAGTCACCAAGTTACTCCACCACTCATAACACTCTTCAATAGATTTAGACAGAATGTAGGGAAAAACTACTTCAGGAGGTAATAGCCTAAAATTTTCCAGAACTTCATAACGACATGAAACTACACAGTGGGTCAGTGAATGCCATGCAAAATTAAAACCACAGGTACAAGATGGTGAAATCTTAGAATAACAAGTATAAAAAGGAAATTCCTGACACTACTAGAGAGAAAAGAAAGATTCCTTACAGGAAAATAAGAACAAGATTGATATCAGACTTTTCATCAGCATACTACTTACAATTAAACACGAGCAAAATATTGAGTTGGAAAAATATATATATATATACATATATATATATATACATATATATATATTTGAACCTAGAATTCTGTCCCTAGTCAAATTAGCAACTAAACAAAGCCACCTTCAGAGATAACAATAACTGAGAATTTGATGGTCTTGTTTCCCAGTTCTATATGAGTTTAGTTTAATATTAAATATTTAATTATACTTTAGCCATATTTCTGATATAATATATGGCTGATCTTACTCCTGGGTCTTCTGTCAATGGCCTACTATGTATGAATATATTCATTATTTTCTCTGTTAGTAAAGAGATTCTTTCGAAGCTTCACTCAGTTGAAAGGTTAATATGCTTATTTTAGACCTACGTTCTTTGCCTCTTCTCTACGCTACAAAGAATAATCTCCTAGATTTTAGATTTACTTGAAGCCTCATGTCTCTGTCCTAATGCCCATCTCAAAAACCCATCTTTCCAAACAACACTGCAAGTCTGACAGTCTGACTCTGACTGAGTCATGGCCTCTCCCAATGTGGCTCATTTAAACACTACTTAAACCTTGGTTAAGGCAGTTTAAATTTTTAGTAGCATACAAGATTATATGTTCTTTTAGAATTTCAGGCTACAATGTGCCAATAAAAAATCATAAAGAATAAAAGAGTCATCTTAGCACACAATTTACTAGCTGTGTGACGTAAGGCATGTTTTACTAAACATGCCTAAACCTATTTTTATTACATAGGAAGAATACCCCTTTTTCCCCAGGGTTATTGTGCAAAACAAATGACATAACATATATATAAGAGGCCAAACAATGCTGTCAATAAATATGAATGTTCTCTTCTTCCTCCTTCTTAATGACAGGGCAAGTTCTGCAGGTAGAGAAAATGAATTCATTTTATCTTAAAAAAAATTTTGAGAAATCAAAATAAAATGCATGTTTCCAGTGCATGAATAAAGAAAAGTTAAAAATGAGTTGACTGTATAAGGTGATATTTTAATTTACCCATGTTGCCATCTGTAAATGCCTATTTAAAATCAAATTACCTAATATTTCTTAAGTATATAAAATGTTTAGACCCTCTCAATGCAATCATATCATTCAATTATACAATATATTTGTGTAACTAAAGTATATAACCAGAAAAATTATTTATTAATTTATAGTGAGAAACATTGTCAATCTGGTCAAGTGGACCATATTTTTCAGGTTGACCGGCAAACTTTTTCTTAATGGGAAAATCAAGTTATCAGAATACTTCTTAGCATAAATTCAGCACCATAGACATTAGTTATGTAATTCCAAGGTACCTGATACATCTTCCTGTGCAATGGATATCTACATGCTAGGTTACTCAAAAACAAGGTAGTCTGATCTCTCACCTCTTCTTCAGCATAATGTTCATTTCTTACGGCTGGTGTTAGGCTTTAAGACTCTACTTGTGTCAGCTTTGTGGCTGGCCAGTCAGCCTTCTGGCTGAATTGTTCTTCAAATTTGTTTTGCCTTCCAAAAGGGTTACTGTTTCATTGTATTTCTCTGAGAGTCACCTCTAAGATGACTTTGGATATGGGCTTATATAACAGGTTAGCCCTCAGAAGTTAGTTGTTTTCTTTTAATCAAATGGATTATCTAGTGCACGATGAACTTTAAATTTTGAATCAGGAGAAGTTTCCATTGAGAAGATGGCATGTGGTTTTCCTGCATTCTGATGTGGAAATTGAGTGAGCCCGTAATTTTACTTTTGTACTCAAGTAGTTTTCCATTATTCTTGAAGACACTCCTGAATGTCAGGGAATAGTCCCACCAGAGCCCTGACCTTAACGTAAATTTGATTTATTAGTCAGGCTGAACCTCCACAGAGTTAGAGATAGTTTATCTTAAATCTGAACTCAGCCTACTTGCTACTGAAAATTACTATTTTGTTTTTGGAAGTAGTGTTTATAATTTTTGTTCAACCATTTGCTTCCAGGAGGATAGGAGATGAGATTATGCCATACATATAGTGGCAACTTTTCTTTACCTCATCCTGAAGACAAGATTGAATGCAAAGTGCACTGGATTTGATGCAGTGGCATATGGACTGTAATGTAACACATTCTTCTTCCACATAAAGTGTTATTTGAGACTAAATGGGCAAACTACAGTGATGTCTTTGAGTAGTCTGTGGAGCCCAGCACCAATATTGGGGAGGATGTGGGTTTTTCTCCTGATATAAATGGGATTTTCATTCACATGCACTCTGTAAATGTGCGTGTGCATGTGTATGTGAGTATGTCTGTCTGCGTTGGCTCATGCCAAGTGGAGGCCTGCCGGTTGCTATGCAGGGAATCTAAAAGATATTTGGACTGTGAGTTCTAGGAGTAGCAACTAGCTACTTCTGGTAGCAGTTGTTAGTCAATGGTCATAGATTAGCGTTTCGTAGTTCCATTGAGGCCCACAGAAATATTTGGTTTGGCCACAGCAGTTTCTTTAAAAAAAAAAAAATAGAATTAGTTACCAGTATTGAAAAATAAGAATATTTCACTTAAAAAATACAAATTGCAGAGTTCTTTTGCAAAATCATAACTGGAAAAATTAAGCCCTTGTTTCCATATATCAACAATCAGTTGGCTTTGTATAGCAGCTTCTTCCTTTAAATGCATCATGTGGTCATCAGTTCACTCATACTGACTGTTATTTCTTAACATTAAAGCCAAACGACATGGCCACATTTCTTAAACTATACAGCCTTCACGCTTCCATTACCAGCCAGGCTTCTGGTGACATTTGAGTTTGCAAACCCTATGACTCCTAAGCCTGGCCAAGGTCCTAGCTAGGCCTCAACTGTATTATGAAGAATTACAAGAACAGTTTCCCCTCCTGTGAGCTGGAGAAGCAATGCCAGTTGCAATTAGAAGCAGAGTATCAGTATGTTAGACATCAGCAGCAATAAAGGTAACATCCTGTCAGTCAGCAGGATGGGAAGGCTACAAGGAAGGACTCAGCTGCAGCAAGGCTCCTGAACAAAAGGCAATCAGTACCCTGGGAAACACTCCAAACAATGTGGTAGAAAACTACATGCTAGGCCAGGCACAGTGGCTCAGGCCTGTAATCTCAGCACTCTGGGAGGCCGAGGCGGGCGGATCACGAGGTCAGGAGATTGAGACCATCCTGGCTAACACAGTGAAACCCTGTCTCTACTAAAAAATACAAAAAATTAACCGGGCGTACTGGCGGGCGCCTGTAGTCCCAGCTACTTGGGAGGCTGAGGCAGGAGAAGGGCTTGAACCTGAGAGGTGGAGCTTGCTGTGAGCCAAGATCGTGCCGCTGCACTCCAGCCTGGGCGACAAAGTGAGACTCCATCTCAAAAAAAAAAAAAGAAGAAAAGAAAAGAAACACATGCTAACATCTGGTAAGCAAATAGAGTCTTTTTTTATAATTATATAGATATAAAAATGATGCATAACCTCATTATGTAGTGACAGGTATGGGATATGATGAGGTTTCTCTTCAAATAATCTGATCAATCTTTTATTCTTTAATTAATAATACCTCCCCTTTTTTCTCCTTTTCTCCTTTCCTTTGTTAAATGCCCAGGCACGCCACAATACCAGTCATTATCAGTACTACCTCGCATTCCTTTCCTTATTTAAAAAAAAAGACTAACTTTCTAGTTCATTACAGACAACCCTTGCCCTTCCCCTCTCCACTTCCTTTTTTTTTTTTTTTTTTTTTTTTT
>NW_016803682.1:11239-15152 GCF_001698545.2 Rhinopithecus bieti | reverse complement strand
TTTTTTTTTTTTTTTTTTTTTTTTTGAGAAGGAGTCTCTCTCTGTCGCCCACGCCGGAGTGCGGCGGGGCAATCTTGACTCACTGCAAGCTCTGCCTCCCGGGTTCACGCCATTCTCCTGCCTCAGCCTCCCAAGTAGCTGGGACTACAGGCACCTGCCACCATGCCCGGCTAATTTTTCTGTATTTTTAGTAGAGACAGGGTTTCACGGTGTTAGACAGAATGGTCTCGATCTCCTGACTTCATGATCTACCCGCCTCGGCCTCCCAAAGTGCTGGGATTACAGGCGTGAGCCACCGTGCCCGGCCTTCCTCTCCACTTTCTTCTACGTGCCCACCCTGTCTAAAAAAAATCAAATGCTTAGCCAACCGGGATTGATTTAGATTGTACGACCTGACCCTGGCCAATAAAAAAAGGATACGGGGCAAGACTTTGCGTCAGAAGTAAAGGTTCTTGCGTCCCTTTGTCCAAGTGTGATCTCATGGCAACTGGTCAAGGAGACATCCCTCTGCACAGAAGTAAAGTTGCTTTGCTAAGAATCCTTTTTTCGAGTGTTCAATTTCCTTAGGATTTTGAGCGTTATTCCTAACACAGGCTAATGGGGCTGGTGACATATGTGTTGCACAAGTTCTGAAAGGATCATCTCATGGTCATTCGTGTACATCTATCTACAACCACTTTCTCACTTGTTTTCCCTCAGCCTTACCCTGCATATGAAGTTTGGCTTAAAATAGAGCAAAAATCAAACAATTTACCTGTGGAAGTAGTAAATAGGGAAAAAATAAAAATAAAAATAATGGTGGTTTTCTGTTTTTTGTTTTTTGTTTTTTGTTTTTTGTTTTTTTTTTTTTTTTTTTTTGAGACAGTCTGTATCTGTTGCCCAGGCTGCTGTGGGCGAGTTCGGCTCAGTGCAACCTCCACTTCCCAGGTTCAAGTGATTCTTGTGCTCAGCCTCCCTAGTAGCTGGGATTACAGGCATGCACCATCATGCCCAGCTAATTGTTGTATTTTCAGTAGAGAGTGGATTTCACCAAGTTGCCCAGGCTGATCTCAAACTCCTGGCCTCAAGGGATCTGCCCACCTCAACCTCCAAAGTGCTGGGATTACAGGTATGAGCCACTGAGCCTGGACATGGTGTGTTTGTTGGTTTGTTGGTTTGTTTGTTTGTTTTGAGACAGAGTCTCACTCTGTCACCCAGGGTGGAGTGCAGTGATGCAATCTTGGCTCACTGCAGCCTCCACTTCCTAGGTTCAAGTGATTCTCCTGCCTTAGCCTCCCTAGTAGCTGGAATTACAGGCACCTGCCACCATGCTTGGCTAGCATTTTTGTATTTTTAGTAGAGTTGGGGTTTCACCACGTTGGCCAGGCTGGTCTCAAACTCCTGACCTCAGGTGATCCACCCGCCTCAGCCTCCCAAAGTGCTGGGATTATAGGCATGAGTCACCGTACCTGGTCGATGGTGTGTTTTTTAAAGGTTATAAAGTATCCCTGATTGAAATGTGGGTTATACTTTTTCACAAAGAGCACATTTTTAACCTTACTTTCTTTTGTTGTCATCCATAGGAATATTTTGAAACTCTATTGAACAGAATCATATAGAATGAAATTCTGTATATTACATAATTGACAGTATATAAGTCATTTATGCTATTGTATTTACATTTGAAAGGATGTGCTGCACCATAGTTCAAGGCTGGGAATTTTGACAAAAGTTGAAATACTGCGATTGGATATAATATGGAAGTGAGGTGAGTATCTTTGGTTTCAAAGGAATTTCGTTAACACAAGTGGCTGAGCCCCAGCTGTACATCATTATCTACTGAGGTGTGGTGTCTCAGTTTTTCTAGAGTCATTTCTGAATCCAAGCTATGTAATGTCCTGGAGATGACAAAGTCTGCCATAGAACTAGAGAAAGATATCAAGGTTTCCATGTTGAGTTATTTTGAAAATACCCGTATATTTATGTGACTGATTTTTAATTCATTTTATAATTATGAACTATGCCTATAAATAATGTCTACCGATTATGTCAGGCCTCTGAGCCAAAACCAAGCCATCGCATCCCCTGTGACTTGCACGTATACTCCCAGATGGCCTGAAGTAACCGAAGAATCACAAAATAAGTGCAAATGCCCTGCCTCGCCTTAACCGATGACATTCCACCACAAAAGAAGTGAAAATGGCTGGTCCTTGCCTTAAGCGATGATATTATCTTGTGAAATTCCTTTTCCTGGCTCATCTTGGCTCAAAAACTCCCCCACTGAGCACTTTGTGACCCCACTCCTGCCCGCCAGAGAGCAACCCCCCTTTGTAATTTTTGTTTACCTACCCAAATCCTGTAAAACGTCCCCACCCTTATCTCCCTTCGCTGACTGTTTTTGGACTCAGCCCACCTGCACCCAGGTGAAATAAACAGCCATGTTGCTCACACAAAGCCTGTTTGGTGGTCTCTTCACATGGACACGCATGACAGATTATAAATTTGGCATACTCAGCCAGGCACGGTGACTCATGCCTGTAATCCCAGAACTTTGGGAGGCTGAGGTGGGTGGATCATCTAAGGTCAGGATCACCTGAAGTCCTGTACCCGAGCAGGTCTTGATGGCATGTGCCTATAATCATAGCTACTCAGAAGGCTGAGGCAGGAGGATCTGGGTTCACTACAACCTCCACCATGCTTGAGCTCAGGTGGTGGTAGTTACAGTAAGCCCAGATTGTGCCACTGCACTCCAGCCTGAGGGACAGAGAGAGACTTCATCTCAAAAAAAAAAAAAAAAAAAAAAAATTTTCCCCACAAAATTTTTTAAAAAAAAAAAAAAAAAAAAAAAGTATGTCCTACATAATATGTTGTAAATAAAAGAAAAGCAAGTGACATGAATGAGAAGAAACAAGAGTCTTTATAGGTATGTACCAAGACGTTAATTAGCTGGAGAGTAGGGCATGTACATGTTCAACTTTACAAAATACTACCAAATTCCTGCAATATATGAGAGTTCCTGTGTTCCTCCATGGTTATTTCTCTCATTATATCTCAAGTGCCTAGCATAATGCTTAATACACATACAGCATA
Organism: Rhinopithecus bieti; assembly: GCF_001698545.2. Classification (NCBI taxonomy): domain Eukaryota; kingdom Metazoa; phylum Chordata; class Mammalia; order Primates; family Cercopithecidae; genus Rhinopithecus; species Rhinopithecus bieti. The sequence continues at coordinate 12,083 of NW_016803682.1, read as the reverse complement.
ATGATATTTGATAGATGAATGAAGGAACAACAGTCAGGGTTTATTTACTATAGGGGCTGTCCAAAATACAAGTCCAGCATCAACTCCTACTAGAGGCATATAAGGGCAGACCCAGGATTATGCAAGGGTCTGCTCAGAGACGCAAAGTAGAGCACACTACAAGGAAGGAATAGTGACAAGGAAACAGTCAAACTCCAGGTGAGAAAAGTGTGACAGGACAGGTGGGACATGGCAGCAAAGCAATCTGACCATAAGCAATATGCAGAGATCCAGGCCCTGAATTCTTAACTGGTGGGAACCCTAACTATGAGGGCAAGACCCCAGGTTCTGAAGGCAGGTAACAGCAAAGCAGAGACCTAGTGTTAGAGAAGCAATTAGCTTTTATGAAAGGAAAGAGACGTGGAGGTGTAAAGTATCGTAAGGAGGACTGTGGCACTGAGTGGAAGCTAAAGAAAATCCCAGAGTTAACATCAGATTGGATCTGTCAGACTTCATCTATGCCTTTAAATTTCAGTCCTAGATCCCCAATTGCCAATGAATATTGTGAACTCCAAAAATCTAAGACAGGTCTCAGTTAATTTAGAAAGTTTATTTTGCCAGCGTTGAGGACGTGCACCTGTGACACAGTCTCAGGAGGTCCTGATGACATGTACCCAAGGTGGTCAGAGCACAGTTTGGTTTTATACATTTCAGGGAGACATGAGACATGAATCAACATACATAAGATGAACATTGTTTCATTCTGGAAAGATGGAACAACTGGAAACTTGGAGAGGACTTCCAGGTCATGCGTAGATAAAAGACAAATGGTTGCATTCTTTTGAGTTTCTTTTTTTTTTTTTTT
>NW_016803682.1:7064-10809 GCF_001698545.2 Rhinopithecus bieti | reverse complement strand
TTTTTTTTTTTTTTTCTTCAGTTTTCAAAGTGTCTTTAATAAGTAAATAAAGGGGTGATGTAAAATGTTGCAATTTGCTTGGTAAATCTTAATTGTGAAATTTCTTCTTCTTTTGGAACTTTCTTCCTGCTGCATTTGCTGCTTTTTCAGTCAAGATCTCTGAGTACTTCCTTCTTTTGAGTTTCTGATTAGCCTCTCCAAAGGAAACAATCAGATTTGCATTTATCTCAATGAGCAGAGGGGTGACTTTGAATAGGATGGGAAGTAAGTTTGCCCTAAGCAGTTCCCAGCTTGACTTTTCCCTTTAGTTTAGTAATCTGGGGTGGGCCAAGATATTTTTCTTTCACATTTCCCCCCTTTTCTTTTATAAAATCTTTTGGAGAAAACATGTTAGAAGAAAATCAGTCTCTGATCTCAGGTTTTGTCTAATTTCTCATGGCTACAATGGGTTATTCCTAGGCAGACAGGTCCTGAGTTATTAGGAAAGCTCATTTTTTAGAAGGTTATGAAGCTTCATATCCTTTGAAGATAAAATAGGGGGGGGAAGGGAGAAAACCAGCAATAAACAAAAGAACAATCCTGGAAAATTGATATAGGTCACACTACTTTGAAATCCTTACACTGGAGGCAGGTAGGAAAGTGGCTTATGTATGTAAGTAGTTTGCTGTTATTTTCTTCTGAAGTTTGAGTTGTCTAGCTTCAGTTCACAGGGCTTTACGAAAGCACAGCTTAGTTTTCTGTGACTCCAAATTAGGAAAATGGGGATAAAAGAAGAAAAAAAAATTGAGGACATTATTTTGAAGACTTGTAGTCCAGAAAAATTAGAATTTGGTCCAAACTGTAGAAAATAATAAAAATTGAAATACACTAGGCAAGACCTAGAATCTAACAGCAGGTGTAGTATAGGTTTTGAAACACAATTATTCCCTCTCCAGTTTTCAATTTTTTCTAGAGACAAATCATGATAGAATTGGTTTGCTTTATGATACTTGGCCAAATTATTTGTATAAGTTCAGCAAGGATAATTATTTTTTTACATAGGCTTTTAAATTGGCTTTGATAGAAGTTTGTTTCATGGAAGGAATCTCAGATAAGACTTTTTAAAAGCTGAGCATAGCCATAGATTTGTACCATCAAATACCTGTGAGCTGGGGGATTTCCTGTCCTCTTGAGGTGCAAAATATTAACACTTCCATCAACTCATTTTAGCTCAGATAATGTTTTTTTTTTTCCTCCTGAAGTTCTGTTTTTTGTGGCCTGATGCTAACAATGTTTCCTTCCAACATTATATTTTGTGTACTGCAGAAGGTCTTTTCTTTTGTCTTTTGGTAACTGGCTTAACAGATTTTACGTTTTATTGAAATAGTTCCTATGTTATTGTAGCAGGGTGAGCCACAGACAAAACTCCTCAGACACCAAGTTAAAGAAGGAAGGGGTTTATTCAGCCGGGAGCATCGGCAAGACTCCTGTCTCAAAAGCCAAGCTCCCCAAGTGAGCAATTCCTGTCTCTTTTAAAGGCTCACAACTCTAAGGGGGTGCCTGTGAGAGGGTCGTGATTGAGCAAGCAGGGGGTACGTGACTGGGGGCTGCATGCACCAGTAATTAGATTGGAAAAAAACAAGATAGAGATTTTCACAGTGCATTTCTATACAATGTCTGTAATCTATAGATAACATAACCAATTAGGTCAGGGATCGATCTTTAACTACCAGGCCCAGGGTGCAGTGCTGGGCTGTCTGCCTGTGGATTTCATTTCTGCATTTAGTTTTTACTTCTTCTTTCTTTGGAGGCAGAAATTGGGCATAAGATGATATGAGAGGTGGTCTCTTCCCTTATTATTATTATTATTAAGTCTGGTTTGCTTAGGAAAAACTGAGATTTAAAAAAATTAATTAAGGTTATTACATCCTTATATCCTCCTGTATGTGCCTGTATGTGTTTTTTTTTTTTTTTTTTTTTTTTTGAGAGATGGAGTCTCACTGTGTTGCCCAGGCTGGAGTACAGTGGCATAATCTCGGCTCACTGCAATCTAGGTTACAGTGACTCATCTGCCTCAGTCTTCTTAGTAACTGGGATTACAGGCATACCCCACCATGCCTGACTAGTTTCTGTATTTTTAGTAGAGATGGGTGATTTGTTTTATGCGACCACTAGAGCCAGCGCCAGAGGAAAAGACAAGTAGGCAAGATAAAAAGGAAACTTTATTAGCTAGCCAATGTGAAGGAGGAAAGGGCAAAGTTCACCGGTCTCCAGCGGCAGAGGCCGAGGAAGTCGTTCTGGCGTTCTCAGGCGCGGTTCCTTGGTCCCGCGTATAAGGAGGGGCCGAGGAAGTTCACGCCTCGCGCCTGCCGGGAGTGGCTTTTCTAGGAGTGGGAGGGCAATAGGCGGGACACGGGCCTGTTGGGGGGCGTTCCGTAGGTGCGGCCAGGTAAATCTCGGTCTCTTCAGATTGATATCACCTGGTGCATGCCCGGTTGATCTGCACCTTCCCGGGCGCTGGCTACATTTTCACACACATGGGAAAAGTTGGTGATGAAGAACCCGGAAGTACGCCATCTTAGTCACCTTTGTTCTTTGTTTCCCTCTCCCTCCGTCCAGGCAGTCCAACCTTTTATTGTTTATGATGATTGGGGGCGCTGTTGTCTGTCTAGCTGCTTCCTGCTGTTAGGGGGCAGCGTCATGAGGGTCTATGGTTGGCACCTGGACGTAGGGATGCAGGAGCATCTGGTTGAAGGTAACGCAGGTGATCTCTTGCTCTTTGGCTCAGAGAAATTTGATTAAAAGGGGGGCCAAACATAGGATAAGACAGAGAATTAGTATAGGGATGAGAAACAGGAGCATCTGTTGCACTACTGGTAATAACCATATAGGTGGACCTGGGGTTAAAGGAGTGTTGTAGTTTTTTAATTTTGTTTTAATGTGTTTTAGGGTTTGGATATTAGTGTCAACTAGACCTGACTCATTTATGTAATAACAACATTCTTCTCCTAAGAAAAGACATGTTCCTCCTTTTCAGCTGTAAGAAGATCTAGTGCTCTCCTGTTCTGTGCTGCCACCTGAGCTACAGAAGTGATTTGGTGTTGTAAAGAGGCTAGACTTTCAGCTGACGCCTCTATGGCTTCTTGAATTTGGGCGGTTAGAGATTGAGTAGATTGTATGGAATGGGCAAGTGCCCTAGTTCCAAGCCCTGATGCCACTAAGGAGGAGGCCAGAGAGATCCCAATGACTAAGGGAAGGAAGACGGCCCATTTCTGGAGATTATTAGGAGGAGAGTTAAATTGTAAAGTGAGTTCAGCCACTTCTGCTTTGCTGTATAGGGTTAAACTAGGTACTAGAGACACTGGAACGCAGAGGGATTGGCTGATAGATGCATGGTTAAGGACCTTGAAGAGGGTTTTATTACACCAGAAATAACCTCCAATGGGGGCTGTCTGGGTCTTATTGGGCGACTGGGTGTGCTTACACCAGGAGGAGTTCGGGGCAGAGTAGCAGAAAGGGAGGATTAGATTTTCTGGGTTTTGGTGTAGTGGGACTTGGAGTAAGAACGGTTTTTGGGAGGTGCCTGTAGAGTCAGTTGTAGCCTTGAAAGCAGTAGGTAAGGGGACTGCCACTAAGGGGGCTCTTTCAAGGGCTGCACAGAGGAAACACTGGGAGAGATTTGTTACGTGAACTGCCTGTGTTAGGTTTAACCCTTGACGAACAAGCTTTCGCTATGAGAAGAGGTCTTTATTGGGGGGGGGGGGGG
>NW_016803682.1:0-4432 GCF_001698545.2 Rhinopithecus bieti | reverse complement strand
CACACCTGTTGGCATAGTGTCCTGCCTTGCTGCACTTATAGCAGGCTCCTTTTGTAGCCTTGGAGTCTGCGGGGTGTGTGCTCTCTGGTCTGGGGTTACGACTGGGCTGTAAAGCCGCTGCTAGGAGCTGTGCCTTCTGTTTGAGGCGAGCCTGTCGCTGTGCCTCAGCCATCTCCTCTCTGGAGTTATAGACCTTAAAGGCTAATTTAACCAGGTCTTGTATTGGTGTCTGAGGACCATCCTCTACCTTTTGAAGTTTTTTACGAATGTCAGGAGCTGATTGAGAAATGAAATAAGACACCAAAATGGTGGCCCCTGTGGGGGAGGCCGGATCTAACCGGGTATATTGGGTTAGAGCCTCAGTCAGCCTATTTAAGAATGCGGCTGGATTTTCTTCCAGATTTTGAATAATTTCTTTTAATTTGTTAAAACTTAGAGTATTGTTTGAGGCTGCTTGCATACCAGCCAACAAACACTGGACCATTATGTCTCGCCTACGGTGCCCAGGCTGGACTACTTGGTAGTCCCAGTCTGGGTCTGCCGAGGGGACTGCTTGCTCCCCTAGTGGAATGGCGGTGCCAGTTAAATGTAGTTGGTTGGTGTGCTGCCTGGCGGCTGCTAGGATGCACTCTTGCTCCTCAGGGTTTAGGGTAGAGGTTAGGATAACCTGGAGGTCATGCCAAGTTAAGTCATAGGTCTGACAAAGGTATCTAAATTCCTTTATGTATATTGAAGGATTAGCTGAGAAATCCCCTAAACGCTTCTCAATTTTGGAAAGGTCAGCCAGTGAAAAAGGGATATGTACTCTGACTACCCTCCCTGCCCCACCTACCTCTCGCAAAGGCGCTAACACTGTAGGAGGGTGTGGGGCAGGAGTGGGGGTGTCAGCAGGGCACTTAGAGCGGGTGTGTGCAGAGATAGGGGACCCTAGGTGGCCGGCTGAGGACGTGGAAGGGGGCACGGGTGCGAGCGGGCTATCAGTCGATGAGGAGCAAGGAGGAGGAGTCTGGGCAGGAAGGGAGGGCGTGGAGAGAGCGGGGAGAGAAGGAGGAGTATAGGGCAGGTCGGGACGAGAGCGTAAGGCCCAAAAGCCTTGTATGTAATTAATTTCGGACCACTTGCCTAGCTGCTGGCAGAAATTGCTGGGGTCGATCACGCCACAGTGGAAAGGAAAATTAACTGCTTCCTCCCAAGGTCTTGTTCGAGCTGTAAGGTTTTTAAATTGGCTAGGAGGCACCCTAAGGGGGTGCTCTTCGAAATTTTGGACTGGGGGTTTCCCATTTGTTTCCTCTTTACTTACACAATGGAAATGGAAGTGGATCTCTTCCTGGCTTCAAAGCGTCCTTTGGAACCACCAGAGACAGACTGGAGGCTCTTGGAGCCAAGGTGGAGATTACCTTCAGGCGGACATCTCCGTCCTGAACGGGTCTCCTGAGCCACGTGGTGGCTCAAAAGTGGGCCTCAGACCTGCGCAGGATTTTTGGCCGAGGGAGGTAAAGAGGAGACAAGGGCACTTACCCCACAGAGGCCGTGAGAGTGAGGGAAGCGGGTCTCAGGTCCTGGTCCGTCTGTGACATGGGAGCAGGAGGAGGTTCCTCAACCCTTAGAGGCCTGAGGAGGGGTCTCCTCCTGGGTTTTTGGCACCAACTGATTTGTTTTCTAAGACCACCAGAGCGAGCACAAAAGAACCAGTGGGTAGGCAAGGTTAGGAGCAAAACTGCAAATTTATTTTTTGGTCACCTAGCTTCAGGGAAGAAGGTGTGGAGGGTGAGGTCTGTCAGCCTCCGGCAAAGGAGGCCGAGAGAGTTGCACGGTGGAGCTCTCGGGCGGAGTTCCTGCAGTCCCGACAGGAGTGGGGACTGAGGAAGTGCGCGCAGCGCGTCTGCCAGGAGCAGCTTTTCTAGGAGTGGGAGGACAATAGGCGGGACACGGGCGTGTCGGAGGGCGTTCCATAGGTGCGGCCAGGTAAATCTTAGTCTCTTCGAATTGACGTCACCTGGCGCATGCCCGGTTGATCTGCACCTTCACGGGCGCCGGCTGCATTTTCGCACGCGCGGGAAAAGTTGGTGATGAAGAACCCGGAAGTGCGCCATCTTGCCTCCATTCATCCAAACACTTGGGAGGTGGAGGTTGCAGTGAGCCGAGATCGTGCCACTGCACTCCAGCCTGGGTGACAGAGCAAGACTCCATCTCAAAACAACATACATAAGTACATACATACAAACATACATACATAAAATAAAAAGATGTAGCTTATTACACCAATATCAATCTCTTAATTATTAAAGATTACACAAGCAAAGATCATTCTGTCTTGGGCTGGTTTTAGAGTTTTGTAACCCCTATGCCAAATTTTGACACCTTGTAGTATTTGACAGGGATAAGTATGAAATTGCTTGATTAATAAGTACAAAACAAAAATGTATGCTGGCAATTCTTAAGACATTTCTAATATTACTTTACCAATAATTTTAAAGCTAGGTTATTTATTAAAGATTTTACTTAAATTACATAAACTTGAATAAGGATTGACTAGTCTTTTCTTTTTTCCCAATAAAGTATTTGATTCAAGCACTTTTATTTTATTAAGCCAATTAATTAGAGCTCTTTTACCTATTTTCAGTAGTGAAACATGGTATACATAACATACAAATACATAGACATATTAGGCATGCTGATAAAAGTATATGTGATAGATTTATGAAAACCTTTTTTTCCTCTTAGACTTCCAAATTTTTAGGATAATCTATTTCACAACCCCAGGCAGTTGTCAGGTAAACAGCCTCAAATTTGCAAATTAAAGGAAACGACTCAGGTGAAAAGCAAATAGCAAAATTTACATCATAAGGTACAGAGAGAAAAAGTCTGATGGTGCTCGAGGGAGATTAAAGATAGATGCCAAATCAAACATAAAATTACAGAAATCTATCATAAGATTGGGTAAGGAGACCAGTTTTATTTAGATAGGAGCTACCTATCTTTTAACTGGATCTCTGAGCTGTGGACAGAGTCCACACTGATTCCTGGGTCTCCAAAATGGGAGAATTATTATAAGGTTAGACCACATGATGCTTTTACACTACACTTAAAATTTTTTTTTTTAAGCAAAGACATTTCTAAGTGTCTAAAACACACTCTTCCTTAAAAAGCCAAGAGCAAACTCTGTTGCAATAACCATGTTAGCCAAAAACAAAAACAAGAAAGCAGGTAACACAATACAAAAGTAAACAGTTTAAGAACTGAGAGGACCTTGTTTGTTTGCATTCTTGTTTCTCGCCCAAAGGGAGTGTAGTGTCTTCTCTGTTTTATTTAAGGAACCCCAGGCTATTATAAACTATTTTAGGTTCCCCATGCAGCAGAGGATATAAGAGAAAGGAGAGAGAGCAGAAACAAATAAGTGAAGAAAACAGAATTCAGTCAACTGAGAAGAAAAAAAACTTTTGCTCAAAAAAAGAGAAAAGATCCTAGGAGAAAAGCAAAAATAAAAACATGAGGGTCTTTTAAATACAAACACACACATACGCACACATACACACACACATCTTGGATGTTAGCTTTTAATTAAGCTGACTTTCAGGCATTGAGCTCCTTTAAAACAATTTTTAAAAAATATCTTTACAATATTTCAGCTAGGACAAATTGCTGCTATTTCAAAAGTACACCCATTGCTCTTTCAGTTTGGCCTGATTAGCAAAAAGGCCACCTTGCTATGTAAATAAAGCCTATTAGTAATCAAAATCAAAGCCTTTCTTCTTTTTTTCTTTTGCTGGTGTGTTTCTCTGCTACCACACCACCGTTTTGTTGTTGTTTTGTTTTGTTGTTGTTGATGTTGTTGTTGTCATTGTTGTTTTTCTGGGAATTTAGCCATGTCAGAGGCCTTGTTCCATAATTTGGAACGTCCTTTGGATTTGGTCTAGTTGGATAGAGTTTATCAAACCCAATGGGAAAAGACAGAAACAACAACAAAACAGAAGCAAAAGCAACAAAACAAATGTTAAGCAAAACAAATAATTGCTCAGCTTATATAATTACCAAGCACTCTAATGACGAGGATAAATTAAGACCAGCCAGTTCAAAATCTTAACTTTAACCAAGACAAACCCCACTTCATGTACTTGCCTAGGAATGGGTTTCAGGCTGAAGGCTGCTCTCTACCATCCTGGAAGTGGGGGGCAGCACAGGGGAACTCATCTGGCTGGGTGTGGTGGCTCACACCTGTAATCCCAGCATTTTGAGAGAGCAGGGCAGGCAGATCACTTGAGGTTAGGAGTTCAAGACCAGCCTAACCAACATGTTGAAACTCTGTCTCTACTAAAAATACAAAAATTAGCTGGGCATGGTGATGAAAGCCTGTAATCCCAGCTACTCAGGAGGCTGAGGTAAGAGAATCACTTGAACCCAGGAGGCAGAGATTGCAGTGAGCTGAGATTAT
>NW_016803681.1:0-1878 GCF_001698545.2 Rhinopithecus bieti | reverse complement strand
CGCCTGTAATCCCAGCACTTTGGGAGGCCAAGGCAGGCGGATCACAAGGTCAGGAGATCGAAACCAGTCCGGCTAACACGGTGAAACCCCATCTCTACTAAAAATACAAAAAATCAGCCAGGCGTGGTGGCGGGTGCCTGTAGTCCCAGCTACTCGGGAGGCTGAGGCAGGAGAATGGTGTGAACCTGGGAGGTGGACCTTGCAGTGAGCCAAGATCGCACCACTGCACTCCAGCCTGGTGGACAGAGCAAGACTCCGTCTCAGAAAAAAAAAACAAGAACAAAACAAAACAAAAATCTAGTGTTTTGAAAAATCTTTACATTTTTTCTTAGAATTCCTAGGATAGAAAGAGCTTTCTGTTTCTTGAGAACTGCACGGATAAGATCCTGGAAGAATACCACCGTGCCTTTGAAAAGGCATCGTTTTTGCCTTAACATTTTTCAAGGTGACTTGCATTTGCAAACAGCACAAAAAAGCCAGCGCTGGGCCAGGCATGGTGGCTCACGCCTGTAATCCCAGCACTTTGGGAGGCTGAGGTAGGTGGGTCATCTGAGGTCAGGAGTTCGAGACCAGCCTGGCCAACATGGTGAAACCCCATTTCCACTAAAAATACAAAAAATACCTGGGCGTGGTGGCGCACTACTGTAATCCCAGCTACTCGGGGGTGAGGGGCGGTGAGGAAGGAGAAATGCTTCAACCCAGGAAGTGGAGGATGCAGTGAGCCGAGATTGCACCACTGCACTCCAGCCCAGGCGACAGAGCAAGACTAAGCCTCAAAAAGAAAAGAAAAGGAAAAAATAGAGCCAGCGCTGAAGTGTGCCTCCTTCCTGCCTCGAGTGGCCCTCACTAACTTCCCTAGAGGTGATGCTGAGGCTGCAGGTTGGAGATGCTTCTGAGCGTCCTCGGAACATTCCTGCGTGCTCTCCGGGCCACGCTGGACAGCTGGCTTTCCTCCCGTCTAGCTGAGATTCTCTCTCTCTCTCTCTCTCTGGCCTCTGCCAGTCCCTGGGTCTGAGCCAGAATGTGTCCCAATCCAGGAAACAGGTGTTTTTTCTGGTATTTCTTCTTTTTCTTTACTCTTTCTCCAAGAAGGAACAAAATTTGGGCTAGTTTCTTGCTTTTCTGACTCTCTTAGTTTGGGACTGAGGTTTCTGTTATTCCTGTTTGGCTGTCATGGAGAAAAACAGAAACTTATCGGTCCCGTTTTCCTTTTCTCTTTTTTTTTGAGACTGCGTCTCACTCTGTTACCCAGGCTGGAGTGCAGTGGCGTGATCTCAGCTCACTGCAGCCTCCGCTTCCAGGGTTCTTGCCATTCTCCTGCCTTAGCCTCTCGAGTAGCTGGGACTACAGGCAGGCTCCACCACGCTAGGCTAATTTTTGTATTTTGTCTTTTTTTTTTTTTCTTTTTTGAGACAGAGTCTTGCTCTGTCGCCCAGGCTGGAGTGCAGTGGCATGATCTCGGCTCACTGCAAGCTCTGCCCCCCGGGTTCACACCATTCTCCTGCCTCAGCCTCCCGAGTAGCTGGGACTACTGGTGCCCGCCACCATGCCCAGCTAATTTTTTTGTATTTTTAGTAGAGACGGGGTTTCACCGTGTTAGCTAGGATGGTCTTGATCTCCTGACCTTGTGATCCGGCTGCCTCAGCCTCCCAAAATGCTGGGATTACAGGCGTGAGCCACCGTGCCCAGCCAATTTTTGTATATTGGTAGACACAGGGTTTCACCATGTTGGCCAGGCTGGTCTTGAACTCCTGACCTCAGGCGATCCACTCGCCTCGGCCTTCCAAAGTGTTGGGATTACAGGCATGAGCCACTGTGCCCAGCCTATTGGTCCCATTTTCTGATCTATTTTACCCTCTTGCTTCTGGCTGTAGCCCA
>NW_016803680.1:3025053-3049775 GCF_001698545.2 Rhinopithecus bieti | reverse complement strand
AGCCACCGCGCCCGGCCTGTTTTTATTTCAAAGAATAAGTCTTGGGTTTGTTTTTTTAAGAATCAATGTTTCCGTTTCCCTCTATTCATTAATTTCTGTTTTCATCTTTCCAAAATACTTCCTTGTTTCTTTGTCTTTAACATTCCACTCACTTTTGTGGTTGAATCCTTAGCCAATTCATTTTCTTCATTTAATAAAGAAGCTAAGTTGCTGCTGAGTGCAGCTTTGGCTACATCTGACTTGTTTCAGTAAGTATTGTACGCATCAGTATTTTCTTTATGTTATACAACTGCGGTTTTGAAATTTATCTTTTACCTGAGTAACTGACAGCTGCAATTTTAACTCCCAAGGCTATCTTTTTTTGTGATTTGTAAGACTTCTCAATATAAACAGGTTATTTAGTAATATGGAGGAACATAGAGGTGGAGAGAGAGCCCAAAGAATTGAAAATCTGTTGCTTCCGTGAAGCAAGAATCAGAAGGCAGGGTAGTCAGACAGTAGGCTGCTATTTTGTGATAAGCCTTATAATGTTATTTACCTGTTTAAACTATGTAGACATGTTATTGTTGTTTTGATAAGCATTAAAATCACAAAAACAAAGTGGAGTAAAATACTTGGCATCCATAACATGTATAGAATTGGGGAAGAGGGAGGTTTGGAGTCGGTGTTCTCTAAGTAACTCTTTGTTACGTCTTAGTGTGGTCAGATAAACAAGTACTATTAAAAATACAAAAATGAAGAAAACAAACAAACAAAAAGTATAGAAATAGCCTATATCACTTCCACCTCAGAGGGAAAAAGAGGGAATAAAGAAGGCTCCACCAATCCAGTATTGAAGAGTCAGGAGAAGAAGAAAAAAGAAACAAAAAAATGAGCAAAATGAATATTTGAAAAGTTCAAATACGTTGATAATCAGAATACATAAAAAATTCAGACTTTCTTACTGAAAGATGAAGATGATCACACTGGATGAAAATGTAAAATCCAGCCAAATTCAACTCACTAGAAACATCTGAAGTAATAAAACACTAAAAGATAAAGTCAACCCACTATAAGCATCATTAATCATTAAACATCCTCTTTTAAAAATGGAAAGGAATATCTCCAACAGGGAAAAAATCAAACAAAAATTTCAGAAAATGAATGCAAATGAGCAATAAATATTTTTAAATAACTACCCCTAAATTCAAATTAAAAGAAGATAGTTTTCATGCATTAGATTGACAAAGAGCAAATAAATAGGTTGCTAATAGTCAAGGTTGACAAGCATGTGGAAGAAAGCCCTTTCATACTTTCATGCTAGGGAAGTATAAATGCTTCAGCTATATTGCCATAGGGGTGGGTAAAACTTGATAATTTGTATCAAAAAAATGGATACTTTTAAAGCATGGTTACTCTTAAACCCAAAATTCCTCTGAAATAAATTTATTCTGAGGAAAATCATTGGGTATGATACTTGCTGCTGCCCTTTCATTGTTAAGGAGCAAAAAGTGGGGACAATTTAAATGTCTATCAGCAGGCGATCTGGTTAGTGGTTGTATAAATAATAGTATATCTATCCAACTAGATGCTATTTAAAATAATTCTGAGCATTTAAAATGATTCCGTAGATACACTTATTGGCATGGAGAGATATCTGCATCACATTGTTAAATAAAATTGCAAGTTACAAAATGGAAGATAAAGCATATGATATCCACTATATATGCTGATACAAATAGCAGTATAAAATGGTGTATTAAGTATACACATGATTTGTCTAAAATGGCAAAAAGCAAACTCCTAACAATGATTACAACTGTGGGTACACTTTAAGTAATTTTTGACCTTCTTCTTCAGCTATACGTGCTCCTAGGTCATTGCTGCTGCTTCCATGAATTTAATTATCATCCATGGGTTAGCAAGACACACATTCTTGCCTCCAGTCCAGGTGGCTTCAGCACAATCACCAAAGTGTGTGCACTGACAACCACACAGGTAGTGTCTGAGTCACCTAAGAAAAGAAACCCACTCAACCTCGCCCAAGTGAAAGATGGTGGTTATGGAAGAATGCAGGGGTGCCTCGTGTATATAAAGTGCAAGCAGTACAGCCAGGCTTTAATGGCTACAATGGCTACTCTCTCTGTCATATACATAGTCTCTGTGTCCAATTCCAGATCAACACCATTGGTGGCCCATCTTTAGCAGAGGCTGGGGAGTGAGGTCTTGTAGCACACGAGCCTCTGGGAAGCATGAGTTCTCTACACAGTACTGAGAAGAAGGAACTGAGGGCATCAACAGTCCAGGGTAGATGCTCTCCCCAGCTCTGGGGGTGTTCTGGCTGGGAAGGGTGCATCAGGAAGGTTTTCATCCTTGCTGAGTTGGCTCAGGATGTAGGGTGGGTGGGGTGAGCAACAGGGATGCTTCTCCCTCAGTCCTCAGGCTATCTGGTGGGCAGGAGGTCATCGGTGCTGTCAGTAGATTGTGAACTGTCTTGTTTGGGGAAAACCCCGGGAAACCCCTTCCACTGTGGCTCATGGCCCATCTTTCCTCATCTTATATCCCCTCCAACTTCCCCCAGGACCTTCAGGTGGATCTTTTTATCCACCAGCATTCACTCCTATTATGAGATGCATTTCCCATAGCTGCCTTCCAGTATCCTGATCTCATGCCTTTCAGTAGAAGCGTGGCTGGACATCTATGCTGGCCACCCTGGCCTCAGACCACAGTGGAATCTTCCCAGCCTTTACTTCAGACCCCATCATCATTCAGGAATGTGGGTGTGGGATGGGGAAGACTTGAATACTGTCCGCATCCACATTCTAACTCATAATAAGGATGAAAGTTTAGGGAAGCTTGTGAATTCCCAAAATGTGAGGGCTGGATCTCTTTGATCATTAGGAACCACACTCTGTTGAGGGGTGTAGGATGCTCACCAGTTGCTGAATTCTATAATCAGGGATGTTTCTTGAATAAAGATTTATTTTTTAATTTTATCTTCAGATCAGGGACAGTAGCTCATGCCTGTGATCCCAGCACTTTGAGAGGCTGAAGTAGGAGGACTGCTTGATCCCAAGAGTTTGAAACCAGCTTGGGCAACATAAAAAGATCCTATCTCCACTAAACATTTTTTAAAAAACGATTAGCTGGGCATGGTGGCACATGCCTGTGGTCCCAGCTACCCAGGAAGCTGAGGTGGGAGGATCACTTGAGCCTGAGAGCCCGAGGCTACAGTGAGCTGAGATCGTGCCACTGCACTCCAGTCTGGGCAACAGAATGAGATTCTGTCTGAAAAATAAAAATAAAATAAAAAATGTTATATTTTAAAATTATCATACAGTAAAATCATCTTTTTATTGGCATTCACTGTATGAATTTTAACACATGTATAGATACATGTGACCACCACCACAATCAGGTACAGAGTTCCCTTTGGGTGTCCCTACAGAACACCCAGAAAACTCGCTTGTCTGCCTCTTGTGGTCACCCCTCCCTGCTGCCCTAAGCCCTTGGAACTACTGATTTGTTCTCTGTCATTTTCATTGTGTCTGAGAGTGTTATAGAAATGGAAACATACAGTGCATAACCTTTCTTCACTTGGCATAATGCCTTTGAGATTCATCCAAGTTACAGTTTTTAAGAAATAATAAACAAAGGCTTCTCATCAGTGATTTAAACTGAGATTGTAAAACAAACAATTGGGTTAGCCCTCAGGTAACATATTAGAGAGCAGATATCAGAACTTATCAAACCTACAGTCCAGATACAAATTATGTAAAACTGATCCAGGAAAGGAGACCTAAAAATACTGTGGAGTTGAATCTTTTCCTCCAGTTCTTCACGTCTGCACTTGCTTTCCCATGATGCCCCATCAATTTGCAATTGAAATTGGAATCACAGCTTTTTAAACCACCCAGACTTTGTAATGTCAGCCAGACCCTCCCAGGCTATTGATAGACCATGACAACCAAACATGATAAAATAATACAGTGCCATCAAAGCACGGAGAATCTTAGTGGGCATTTCCCGACATGTGGGATATGTACCACTAGTGTCTAAAAACAAATTTAGGTGGCACATGATATGGCTTTAAACGTCGTCTAATCACATCATTAGAAGATAATTATCTTTCCTTTTCCATCCTATTCAAGTCTTCTTATTCCATCATGGAGAAAGTCTTCATCGGGTGCTAGAATGTCGTTCACACCTTTCTTGATCTCTCTCTGGAACAGAGAAATAGGTAGCCTCATGTAGAACAAAGCATAGGCAATTGTATCGGGCTGGAATTGCACTGCATTGTTTGGTTTTCACTGCATTCATTTTATGACTACATTCTATTTCTGGCAAGAGATGAGGAGCCTCATTTAGGATGGTGATATAAAGTTTCAATTTTAAGTAAATGTATTTGAGTAAAAGTTATGAGTGGACCTCAATACGATGTAAAGTAAATGGAACTATTTGTAGATATGTCCAAAAAACAAATCATGAAGATGGCACACAAATGACTGAAGGATGGGAGGCAATGTGTTAGATGTTGTAAAGGACATTGATGACCCCATGACTGGGGAGATTTGTAGACAGTTTGTCCCAGAAGCAAAGCAAAGTTTGGATGGTCTCCTAGCTCTTCCACCAAGGGTTCATGCATCCAGACTCTCAATACTGAACTGAGAACCAATCCCAACAAACCTCCATTTGCATCAAAACTTTGCTTGACTTTAAAGGAAATTGTATCATCTCTGAGGCCACCTTGGCAGGTATTCATTCTCCACTCCTCTCTGTCCCACCATCCCAATGTTCCTCTGTCATTCTGCAGGTGCAAAGTACTGATCAAGGGTGAATAGAAATTCTTCCCAGCTGACCTTTATGGTGCACTCCTACTCATCTCTTAGCCTCCTCCTGTTAGCAAGACCACATGCTCCAGGTTAGACTTCATCTACACCAATAGAATGAGAGAGGTACTCACCTTCTGTGCAAGCAAGCTGATCTCTGTGAGCACCTCTACCCAATTGGCTGCCTTGGCTTCCCTAAGTGCTAGGATTACATGGTCTATCAATAGCCTGGGAGGGTCTGGCTGACATTACAAAGTCTGGGTGGTTTAAAAAGCTGTGATTCCATAAACAAGAACCTGTGAGCACCTCTACCCAATTCAGGTGGCTAATGCCAAGAGAAGTGTATAGGCTCTTTGTTTGGTGTTCCAAATGTGTCATTGGGAGCTGGAGGCGGTGACCAAGTTGCAGAGAGCTTCTATCCCACAGAGAGGCATCACAAACTCAACATCCTACAGGGAGTCTGTGGGCATGTACATGAATGACAATAAAGAGAGGTGGAGATTGCTGGCTGGCTGGCTGGGGCCCAGTTCTATAACCAAACAGATTTCCCCAAGTATGGGTCATCTTGGCTTGAGATTCTTCTCTGTATTGGCCCAGTTATTAAGACCTCAGCTCCCCTCATATTGACCAAGATCCGTATGATTACAGTGAGTGCCTCTTGTCTTCCAAGCACAGCCATCAGCTTAGTGATTATTACACCTCCTTCAAACACAATCAGGGAAGCAGGACTCAAGATTGGAATAACAAAATCAAACACTTTCTTATCACATTGAATCACTACAACAACCTAAAAGGCAGGAACACTTCATCATATCCTCATCTTATATAGGAGAAGCCAAAACTTGGAAAGATGAAGCAACTTGCCCCACAGCCATGGCAGAAGCAGGATTAGAAGCTACTAGTACCTATTTCTAAGATCCACCTTCCTAGAATCATAAGAGGGCAGATTGTAGTTCACATCCAGCCCACAGACATGTCCTGTTTGACCCACAAGTGTTCTATAACAGTTATGAATCAGTCAGATGTGATTATAAATTGAGAGTTCACTTTCTTTAAAATGCTATACTCAAGTTTTTCTTTAAAAAAAAAAGCCATAACTGGGAGATCTGGCCATGCAGAGATATCAAAAATATCATTTAGGACTGACTACTGATTGTCCTCTCTAAATAGACAATCAATACCCTATCTAAATGGGACCAAATACCCTATTTAAACAAGATTTGTATAAATGGGACAAGTCCCCACCTATTCTTCATAACCCACAGCCAACTTCATTCATTCATTTATGTGCCCACAGAATCCCTAAGGATGTTGAGTTTGTGATGCCATCACTACTTCCACCTGCTTCTCCATGGGATAGGAGCTCTCTGCAGCTTGGCCACTGTCCCCAGCTGACGACGACATATTCAGAACAGCTCAGAACCTCCCCATCCTTCTACATACCTCCCTTGGCACCAGCCACCTGGACAGAAGGAGGTGCTCAGAGGTTCATGTTTTAGAGACTACCTTGCTTGCACAATTGCCATTTGAATGATGACCAAATTTGAGAACCCGTAAGTGGCTCTGACGTGAGTACTTCCCAGAGTCACTTCTCGTTATTTCTCTTCTTCATCCTAGGCAGGAAAGAACAATTGAATTAAGTCAAGTTCTTTCCCTCTCCATGAAATCAGTGATAGACAAACATTTGGCCAAGTTACTCAAGAATTTCTTGTTAATGGAGAAGTTTGTGCTAGAGAAAATACAGGAAAGGGGGCCTAAAGTAGGGACTGCACCACCACAGAGCTTTGCAATGACTTAACTCATTTTTCACGGAATTAATAATTCAGATCCCACAGTGTTTCAGCTAGAAGTGGCCATAAACTTCAGAGAGTTTAACCAACCACTTCTGAAAATGGGGATTGATCCTAGGAAATGCTACCTCCACTTTAAGCCATCTCGCCTGAGCAAAATGAAAGCTGTTAGATGATTTCACGTCTTCATTAAAACCATCAAAGCAGAAACTCACTGCAAAGAGGCTGCCAAGGCAGAGAACATTTCCCCATGCTTCAGCAGCTTTGGGAAAGTCGGAGAGATTCAGATTCTGACTATCTTGCAGGAAGGTGTTATCATGTTCAATTCTGCTTAAGGGAAGCCACACGCACAAGCCCCCTAATCTGGCAGTGTCACCACAGCAGCCACCTCCCCATGCATGTTGATGAGGCTGGAACAAGAATGAGAAACAGGGTGGCTCCCATTGAGTGACACATGCCCTTTCTGGGTTGGAGAAGGACTAATTTAACCTTTAACAGATCTCAAGAGGTTACCTAAGAACTCTGTATTTATAAAAAGGGCCTCAAAGATCTCTAGAAATGAGGAGTCTGCTATCTCCTACCTATGGGAGATGGCAGATTCCTCATTGGGAGTGGAGACTCCAAGCTACAGTAGAACATAATGTTCTTTTCTTTGGTTAGTTTAGGGACATCTATAGATAGACAGGACCAGTCAAGTGAGGGGCTGTATTGGGAAGTATATTTGGTTCAGCCTCCAGCCTGTCACTTGTAAGGAAGAGCCTGAAAGATAGCAAGTCCTTAATAGGAACTTGGGCCGGGCACAGTGGCTCGCGCCTGTAATCCTAGCACTTAGGGAAGCCAAGGCAGGAGGACTGTTTGAGCCCAGGAATTGGAGACCAGACTGGGCAACATGGTGATACCCTGTCCCTAAAAAATACAAAAACTAGCCGGGCATGGTGCCTCATGCCTGTAGTTTCATACTAGGGAGGCTGAAGTGGAAGGAGCGCTTGAGCCTGGAGGGTCAAGGCTGCCGTGAGTCATGATTGTGCCACTGCACTCCAGCATGGGCAACAGAGCAAGACTTTGTCTCAAAAAAAAAAAAAAAAAAAAAAAAGAAATGCTATCATCATCCTCCTCAGCAGCAGCACTGCTACCATCATCATCACTAACGCTGTCTTTCTTGAGTCCTCTCTCCCACACTTTGCCCCATGCAATCATCAGCAAATCCTGCCACTGTCCCTTCAAAGTATATCAAGCATCTGTCCCCTCCCCCGTCTCTCTTCACTACTGCTCGGCAACCACTTTTGCAACAGCCCCCTAACCAGTTTTCCTCCTTCCATCCTTACTCCCTTCCATAGCAGCCAAAGAAATCCTTGTAGAGTGTAAGTCAGATCATATAATGCCTTCACTCAACACTACCCAATAGTCCCGCATTTGCTCAGAGTAAAAGGCAAAATTCTTGCAAAGACCTACAAGGTCCTGCACCATCTGGCCCCTGTTACCTCTCCAAGTTTATTTCGCATCCCTTGTGCACTTCTTGTGCACTCCACCCTGGACGCACTGGCCCCTAGGTTTTCCTCAATCATGCCAGCCACGCTCTGTCCTCAGGGCTTTTGCATGTGTGCTGCCTCTGCTAGAACATACTTCTCCCAGATCACAGCATGTTTTCCCTCCTCACCTCCTTCAGATTGTCGCTCAAATATTGCCTTCTTTGCTAGGCCTTCCCTACCCACCCTGTTTAAAATTGCAACACCCTCCCCAGACCAAGTACTCTCTCTCCTCCTCCCCATATTTTCTCCATGGCACTTACCACCATCTGACATAGATATGTTTGACTGACTTATTTATTAACTATCTCCTTCTTATCCCATTTAAAGTAAGCAGCATGAAGGCAGAAATTGTTGTATGTTTTTTTCATTCCTCTCTCTCCAGTGACTATGTGGCTGGCACACAGTAGGTGCTCAATAAATACCTATTGATGACTGAGTCACCAGCATCCACATTCCACATTCTTTCAGAACCAGGTGTGGCAAGCTTAACAAAGGGGTGGACCAGTTTGTAGCTCCAGAACAGACTCATCAATTCCTAATCATCCCTCATAGCTAAGAGTATTCACTCAATGCATATTAATTGAGCACCCACTGTGTGCCAGGCACCGTTCTGAGCTTCAGGGATATGGCCATGAATAAGACAGACAAGGTTCCTGGTCTCTAGGGGGAGTTTTCAGGCTAGTGGGGAAACAGTAAGTAAAAGAGAAAATGAACACAATAATTTCAGATGGCAGTGAGAAGTAAGAAGTAAATAAAGCAAGGTGGTGAGGAAAGATAGAGAGTGGAGAGGAGGTGAGCCAGCCTAGACTAGGTGGCTGAGAATGGTCTCTTTGAGGAGGTAACATTGAAGCTGGGACCTGCATGATGAGAAGTAGCCAGACCTGAGATGCTCTGGGGGAAGAATGATCCCAGAGGATCAATGTAGAGGAACAGCAGATGCAAACACCCCAAAACATAGGCACCAGCTCTCTTGAAAGCCTCTTTTGTTTGCCCTGGGTGGGGGCCCCTCCTCTATGACCCCACAAATGCTGGGAGCTTTCTCTCTCTCTCAGTAAGTTTGACTACTGAATTTCTCTGCATCTTTATCTCTTTAAAGGAGAGATAAATTCTCTTTCCCATCTTCATTTCTCCAGGGCTTATCACAGTACCTGGCACATAGCAGGTGGCCAATAAATTCATGTGGAACTCCTCCAGGAAGCTTTCCCAAATTCCCCTAAATGAATTTTCCCTCCTTTCCACGCTACTTACCATAGCTCTCCTTGTATCTCTAGTATGGTACCTATTCTCATCTGACTTGTGTGCAAACTTTCCATGGACATCTAGTAGCCTCACCAAACATTGAAGAGCCCAGAAGCTCTGTGTTATATTCATCTCTGTGTCCTCAGCATGCTGCTCAATAAAGGTATGATGAAGAAATCAATGGCCAACAATGACAACTAACAGGTTTTTAATACCGTGTGCCACAGATGTTTCGAGCACTTTCACGTGTAATTGTTCATTGGATCCTCACAGCAACCCTATGTGGCAGTCAATATGATTAGTCCCAGTGTGCAGATGGAGGAACAGTGTGCAGATGAGACTGAGAAGCCACTGGTTGGCACACACGCAGCTTGCATGTAGTGGAGCTGAGATTCCAACACATTTCTTCTCATCTCAGAGTTCGAATTTTTCATAGCTGTGCTGAAACTGCCTTCCATAGTAGTTTCTGCAACTTTATCTCCATTTTGAGTTCATGCTTGGAATCTGGGCTTCTCTCTCTCTCTCTCTCTCTCTCTCTCTGTCTCCAATAAGATCTGTCTTTGTATTGCTTCCGAAAAAGCCCTTGTGCCAGCATGAGGCCTTGCTTCAATGCCTACTCATCTCTCCATCAGCCTCAGGGTTGATCTGGGGTTCTTTCACCCAGCAGCAAGCACTGAGGCTAGGGGGCACCCTGAGCTGGCAGAAAGCCATCTCTCCTTAATTGACCATCTGCCCTATTAAAGGCAAGTTTGGGAAGCCCTGTTTTCATAGACACCCTCTACATTGCCTCTGTTAACAATATAAGGGAAATTCCAGGGACCATTTTCTGCAGTGGGTCTTCTTTTACACAGTTAAAAGCACACAAAGAAGTTGCATTGTCTTCCGCTCTTGATCCAGTGAAATTAAACTGCCTGAGAAAGCAAAATTGACATCCTACCCTGCCCTGTGTGTAAGCTTCATGTCATGGTTTTTTTTGTTTTTTGTTTTTTGGTTTTTTTTTTTAGAAGGAGTCTCACTCTGTCACCCAGGTTGGAGTGCAGTGTGCTATCTCTGCTCACTGCAAGTTCTGCCTCCTGGGTTCACACCATTTTCCTGCCTCAGCCTCCCAAGTAGCTGGGACTACAGGCACCTGCCACCACGCCCAGCTAATTTTTTGTATTTTTAGTAGAGACGGGGTTTCACCGTGTTAGCCAGGATGGTCTCAATCTCCCGACCTCGTGATTCACCTGCCTCGGCCTCCCAAAGTGCTGGGATTACAGGCATGAGCCAACACACCCGGCCCATGTCATGTTTTTATGCCTCACATCATGTTTTCCAGAATGGAAGAAAAGGTATTTTGCATCCTGAGATTTTGCAAAACGGACACCCTGTCTCACATGAGCCTCGAAATTAAAATAAAGAAGAGCCTTGTGCCACTGTCTCATAAATTGCTGATTCTCTAGTGAAAACAACTTTACCTCTGACTTTTGTGACACTGACGCCTACAGATATATAACAATCTATGTAGATATGATAATCGTGGAGAATACTGCTGACTTTTCACCAGTAAGAATAACGAAGAAATCCATTGTAACCCTGTGAGTTTACATTGTTTTTTAAATGCCCACCACACCCTTGATTCAGGGAACCTGGTTCTTGGGAAGGCTACACTCCCTTGTAAATATTGCAGGTCAAACTCTCCTCTTAGTGCTCAGTTTTGTTCTGAGTTTTCTTTTGGCTCATCTCTCCCAATCACTAACACGTTAAAGAAACCTGAAAAGCTAGAAACAATCTCACTCTGTCACCCAGGCTGGAGTGCAGTTGTGCAATTATAGTTCATTGCAGCCTCAAACTCCTGGGCTCAAGTAATCCTCCCATATCAGCCTCTCAAGTAGCTGGGACTACAGGTGCATGCCATCATGCCTGGCTAATTTTTGTTTTTTGTTTTTTTTTAGAGACGAGGTCTCCTTATATTGCTCAGGCTGGTCTCCAACTCCTGCGCTGAAGCGATTACCCAGCCTCGGCCTCCAAAAGTGCTGGCATTACCACCATACCCAGCCCATCATTGGATTTACTTAAGCTGAGTTTTCAGCAAATTCCAGCAATAGTTCCCATAACGTCAGTTGTGTACCTCATCTTGGTAATTTTAGGTACTACACAGACCTACTAAATACCACCACCTCACACAATGAAATGTATTATCTCTCCCTCTTCACCTTCATTCCTTCTGATTACATCAAGGAGAAACATCTCACATTGGTATTGATATTTCTTTAACTGCTCTTAGCAGTGTCCCCTAGTATCCTCTTTTAAGCAAAGATGGAAAACACTGTAGGCTTGGAACATTCCAGCCACACTAGAGAACAAAAATTCAATCACACTGTTTTGTTTTCAATCTAACTTATTTTTATGATCACTTTCTAATTATGGCAAGTGTTGCTGGTTTTCCATTTAGGGTGGTTTAAAATAAAGTTGCTTTTAAACAACATTTATTTTAACTATACTTGCACAGTATGCATTAGATTTGCAAATCCACAGCATATCTTTAGAAAGATACACAAAAACAGGTACCTATGGTTGCTTCTGGGAAGAGGAACTTCTTGGTTGAAAGATGAGGTGAAAAGAAAGGGATTCATTTTCTCTGAATATCCTTTGTCACTTTTGAATTGCACAATACAAATTTATTTTTTTCTGAGACACAGTCTTGCTCTGCTGCCCAGGCTGGGGTACAGTGGCACTATCTTGGCTCACTGCAACCTCTGCCTCCCAGGTTCAAGAAATTCTCCTTCCTCAGCCTCCCAAGTAGCTGGGACTACAGGCGTACACCACCACGCCCGGCTAATTTTGTATTTTAGTAGAGATGGGGTTTCACCATGTTGGCCAGGCTGGTCTCGAGCTCCTGACCTCAGGTGATCCACCCACCTCGGCCTCCCAAAGTGCTGGGATTACAGGCGTGAGCCACCACACCCAGCCGAATATCTTGTCTATTCTAAAATATATAAACTGAAGGGGAAAATGTGTTCTTTGTGATAAATTATAATTTTTAAATGGGTTATCTTAAGCAAAAAAATTAAGAAGGTCAGACGAGATGGCTGACACCTGTAATCCCAGCACTCTGGGAGGTCGAGGCAGGCAGATTGCTTGCGCCCAGGAATTTGAGACCAGCCTGGGCAACAAAACAAGACCCTGTCTCTAACAAAGGATTTTAAAAAGTAACCAGGTGTGTTGGTGCACCCCTGTAGTCCTAGCTACTTGGGAGGCTGAGGTGGGAGGATCACTTGAGCCTGGGAGGTTGAGGCTGCAGCGAGCCTTGTTTGTGCCACTGCTTGAGTCTCAAAAAAAAATTAAGAAAATAATAGTAGAGGTCGTGCTGGGCTTTGGCAAATGTCATGAAGGTGGCACAAGAATGTCTGAAATCTGAAAAAATTCTCCCTCCCAAATAACTCTGCCACCATTTGGAAGGCAGCGTGAGCCTCCACCCAGATAGAGCAGACACTTCTGGCTTTCTCACGTGGGGAGTGTTCATGGTGGCAGGTGGCCATGGGCACTGAGGTGAAGCCATTGTCAGCTCCTCTGATTTGAAAGCTTAGGAAGACACCCAATGGACCCATGCCCAGGAAATCCATGTGATGTTCGGGCTCCAGATCACCCAAGCCCAAACCTCTGTCTCATGTGCCCTGGAAAAACATACTTAATAATAATTCCCCTGTTCCCTGTCTTCACCCTGTCCCCTTATCCCACTGAGAAAGCCGCTGGGAGCACAGCATTGAACCAACAGCCCAGCAGTGTAGCTTGACAGGCAGCAATTACCTCAGAAGCACAAGGTCATTTCCCCTCCCGGGTGGCTTTTACCCACCTTGTCAAGCTGTTTGTGAACTTCACAGTGCTTCAGCCCAGCCATGCAGCCCATTAGGAGAACGAAGTGGCAACTGAGCCGGCCTACAGCAGCCTGGCACCGAGCCTGGCCCCGAGCCTGGCCAATGGAAAGCATTTGACAAATGAATGGATTAACCCGCACCAGAGTTAGCTCCAGTGGAGACAGTGAGTCCCACAGGTTTAGGTTGTCTGCGTGACTTATGAGCTCCCTTAAGGCTGACTCACTACCCCCCAGAGCCCCCCCCCCCATCACCTGCCCTGAGCCCTCACAGGTAGAGATGACCTCTCCTCAAGTCCTCCAGGGGATCTGATCAATAGGGAACTGTGTGCTCCCACTCCCTCCCCACCCACCCTGTCACTCAGTCATTCAGGAATGATTCATAGAGGTCTAACCAAAGAGAGGGAAGTTATTCTACAGCCCTGCACATCAGATACACAGAACATTACCAAAGCATTACCGAAGCATAAATGCAAGTAATAGCACCTGTTGGGCATTGACTCTGCTTCAAATCCGTTAGGGCCCTTTGGATGTGTCCCAGATATGCGTAAGGCACAGCAAGTGCCTCTGTACAGCAGGCCATGAAGGACATGCCCACCATCACATCTTATCTCCTGTGAGTACTAGCCCCACACCTTCCCTAATTTCAGGATAGTTGCTTTCAGGGAGATGGCATGGGTAACATTCAAAAATATAAAATGAATTCAGCTCCTGGACCAATCAGAAGAGAGCCCTGCTGGCTACAGAGATGAAGCAGGGTCTAGTCACTGGCTCTTTGGAAGATCCAGAAAGTCCAGGTTAAGCTGGGGAAGCCGGGTCTCCCAGGCACAGGGCATTTTGGGAATCAGTATGGAAACATCCTATATCTTCAATCTAAGACACCATCAATCATAAGATACATGCTAATTTCGGAGATGTTAAAGATGCTTCTCAGAATCTCTCAGTGGTATCTTCGCATGTTCACATCCAAAACAGCCTTAACAATGTGTGTAGCTGGAAAGTACTGGGGCTGTGAGCATCTTCTCCACCTAAAATTCTCCTGTACCAAGTGAT
This sequence comes from Rhinopithecus bieti, assembly GCF_001698545.2. NCBI lineage: Eukaryota > Metazoa > Chordata > Mammalia > Primates > Cercopithecidae > Rhinopithecus > Rhinopithecus bieti. The sequence goes on along the minus strand of NW_016803680.1, from coordinate 3,035,503 downwards.
AGGGTTTGGCTGTGTCCCCATCCAAATCTCATCTTGAATTGTATCTCCCATAATTCCCACATGTTGTGGGAGGGACCAGGTGGGAGAGAATTGAATCGTGGTGGTTTCCCCCGTACTGTTCTCATGATGGTGAATAAGTCTCACGAAATCTGATGATTTTTTATGGGGTTTCCCCTTTTGCTTGGCTCTCATTTCTCTCTTGCCTGCTGCCATGTAAGACATGACTTCCACCTTCTGCCATGATTGTGAGGCCTCCTCAACCACATGGAACTGTGAGTCCATTAAACCTCTTTTTCTTTATAAAGTACACAGTCTTGGGTATGTCTTTGTTAACAGTGTGAAAATGGACAAATAGAACAAGGCTTTGGGGTAAGCCTGTTCTTCATTGCAACCTCTTGCCAGTCATTCTCAGCTCCAAGGGGAAGGGAAACCAGCTCTTCAAAAAACTTCCTTGAGCAATGACAGTTCTCATTGCCCATTCTGAATGTTCTTCTGTGCCTGACAAGAACTGTACATTTGCTGGCACTAACTATTATATCTCCAGCATGCTACAAGGCTGACAGAGTGCTGCAAGACAAATGGGGGGGTTATGGACTCAATGGTTTCATTTAATCATAGTGTATGATGTTCGCCTGGACCAAGACAGGGAATTTCTGTATAAAAGCCTAAGTCTGCATAGATGCTGCAATTGTGCATGCAGGTTCACGTGTGTGGGTGTGCACACACATGCATCTGTGTGCACACCCAGTGAGCACAGATCAGTCTGTTTCATGTGTTGATCAATTTGTTAAAAGATGATAAAACTGTCTGCATTAACTACTTCATGCAGGAGGCCCCTTACTTTCTGCCTTTGATTTTATTTTTTTCTAAGGTTTTGCATTTCCAGAGAATTGGGCTTTGCAATTAGAATATGATTTCTTGATTAAAATGAACTGGAGATCTTATTCTGTGATTTTTATTCTCTTTCTTACTTAGACTGTTGCCTCTGGGGCAAATATTCTGTCTTCTTTGCTTTGCGCCATCCCAAGAACATCATCGATGCTGAACAAATAAATAACCAGAGTTGTGAAGTGAAGGCTGAAATTTATAGAATAGGCTCATCTATCAAAATTTGGACACCAGAACACAGAGTCAATTATCACATATTAACTTGCTCTTGTTGGCATTTCAATGCGTTTAGAAAAGATACACTTCCTCCATACACGTTCCCCTGCCATACCAAAACACTAGCAAAATTGAGAACACTTCAGACATAACTCAGCTTTCCCTATGACTCTAAAAACTACTACACACAGCAAAGCTTATATCTCTTTATAAAAGATGACCCTGAAGAGTCTATTTCACATCCAAACTTTCTTAGAATGGAGGGCATCCTAAAGATAACCTTAGATTTGGAAAAGCATTTTCACGTAGTCTTACTTGATTTTTATAAGGTTGCAAAGCAGTTCAGACATCATTCCCATTTCGCAGGTAGCAAACTGACACCCAGATATGTGAACTGACTTCCTGTTAACATGGAAGGAGGGAAGGAAAGAGAAAAAGAATGGAGGAAGGAAGGAAGAGAGGAAGGAAAGGAAGGGGAGAGGGAGGGAACAAAGAAAGAAGGAAGGAAGGGAGGGAGGGAGGGAGAGAGGGAGGGAAAGGAGATGGAAAGAGGGAGGGAGGGAAGGAAGGAAGGAAGTGGGGAGGGAGGGAAGGAAGGAGAAAGGGAAGGAAAGGGAAGGAATAAAGACGAAAGTATGGAACTATCTTTATAGCAATTGATTAATTCTTCAGCCCGATTTAGTAACAGCAGCAGGGTTAGAAACTAATATTTTAAATACTAACAGAATTAATACTGATAACAGGAGTGCTGTAGCAATTAGTAGTAATAACAGTGTAACATTACTGCCTTATCTTTATATGTCGTAGACTTTTCCCGGGCAATTTCATGTACAGTTTTGCATTTATTCTTCACAACAAGCTTCTAGGATAGTTACTACAGGTCCCATTCTATGATGAGGAAGCTGAGACTTGGGAGAATCACCTTTCTTCAAATCATACAGCACCTAGGTGACCACCTCTGGTCTTCTGATAGTGGGTCCTGTCCTGGTTCCCTCATCAGCCTGGTGTTGCTTTGCCCACTTGTCCAAGAAGCTAGGAGATGCCACCCTGCAGCTGTTACCTCGGGGAGGAAATGTGGGTGGGGGAGAACCCAGGCCAGAATACATAGTTGAGGTAAGCATCAGAGATGGCATTGCAGAAAGACAGCAAATTGGAAAGAACCCACTGCAGAAGGCTGGGTTCTTTGGTGGTGGCCTGAACTGGACTGGTTCCCAAGAAGGGGATCAGGCTGAGGACAAGAAGGTGCAGACTCTGTCTCCTGGTGTCTCCAAATGATGGTGTCTCTCTGGCTATATTACCCGGCCTTCAGCTTTATCTCCATTTACCCACAGAAAGAAGCCCCTTCTTTGTGTTAAGGGTAAAGCTTTTGATTTTTCCACTATCTGGATTTCAGCCTCCTGACCAGGAAGTTATCACCAGGGGCTTTGATGTGGGCAGATCGAACTAAGATCCACACTGGCTGCAACTTTGCAACACCCCCTTTGGAAAGCACAGTCCACTCCAATGGGTGCAAGGGTTCTTTGGCCATGTCTGCCCAGTGAACCCTGGCTTTATGATGGGAAGCTGTGAACTGACAAGGCAGTGGACAGAGAGGGGAACATCCTATCACCCACCGTACATAGCTCATGGAATTCAGGAAGAAAGTGAGAACGTGGGTTTTAAAGGATTCCAGAAATCCCCATGATTTCTGCAGTTAATGCATATGACTTGGCCATAATAAAGAGAAATGTACATAAATGTTCTTTATATACAGAAAGATGTTCTGGAGGTTATGGAAACAGCATCCAAGTGGAGTAGCATCACTTGCGCAGAAATGGCAATCCACAAGCTAAACACTTGACTCGAGGGGTGTGGATTTGTAACTGAAAGAAGCACAAACCACACAGCCCTTTCCTGACACTAGAGCCTCCCAGCTTTCCTGGTCAAGCAATGGGGAGAGGGCAATTACCATCAGAACTCTAAGATAATCTTTTAGAAATATAAAGTAGGAAAAGGTGGTAGAGGGGGAGAGGAGAGAGAAGCGGCGCTGTCAGCGTGCTTGATGTTAAATAAAACCTACCAAGACTCAGCTGAGAATTTTAGCAGAATCCAAATGTGCTAAAAAAAAAAAAAAAAAAAAAAGGCATGGCTCCCATCTCTAAGGTTCACAGCTAAGCTGGCTTAGAATCACACATGCCAAGCTTAAAAATAAAAAGCAGCCATCCCTGAATGACAAGGACTCCGGGATGGAAGCCTGAGGTATGCTGTTTGGTGGTGGAAGGAAGAGAGGGGAAGGAGGAGAGTCTGGGTTCAGGGTATAGGTATTTATTGGAAGGCACGCTATCTGAAAGCCAGATGCTCAGAATTTTGCTGTTTTGCACTTAAAAGGCACTTCACATTGGCAAAAGGTTTCATAATGATCTTCAGATTTTCCATCGAGGAAATGCTGGCCTGCATTCGAATGTCATGGCTGACCCACTCCGGGCTCTGCTGTTCAATGTGTTTGCCTCCCCCATCCCGGAGTCTGGCTCAGACAGTGCCCACATGCACCTAGACGGGATGCCCATGAGTCATAGTTTGGAAAGCACAGGGGGCTATTGGCATTGGCACGAAGCCAGATCTGTCACTCTGTGCCACCATACCCTATTAACCAGACATAATGGTGCTGGGGCCACCCACAGGCTAGTTAGCCCCTGCTTGGCTGCAATGGGGACAGACTATGGGTTGGCTTGCTAAGGACGGTGCATGACCCACTCATTGTCCCCACAACCACAACTATTGTGGGTCAGAGCTAACCTGCAAAGGTGCTAAATCAGGCCTGTGGTCCCCCTACTTTTGGTAAATCCAGGGCCTTCTGTTATAAGTCCAGTAGGGTCCTCTTTCTAATGAAGTTGTCCCTTGTCCAATATGCATATGACCTCTACCGCCTAAAGCTGTAGATAAAAATAGCAGGTTTAGCCTCAGCTACTGTGTCAGCTACCATGTTACCCCTCCCCAACGTCATTACTATGCAGATGTTTCTAGAAAGTCTTCAAAGGGTCAGGCGAATGGTGAGAATTCTGTGACCTATGTGTTAACAGGGAGCCCAGACATTACACCCCCAAATGTGGGCCGATCCTACACTTCAGCACCATACAGGGCTGGGGAGGCAGATGGGCATTGAGGAGTGGACGCTGCCACCTTACAGAAGCTTTGGTCTGTGCCTTGACACCCCCGGTGGGGATCATTCTCCTCCCTGGCATGCATGGGCAGCATAGGCAGTCTATGCATTACTGGCTGCCCCTAGGACCCTCGCCAGCCTTCACCCACATGCCCACCTTCAAATTCCACATTTTGGCTGCTGGCTTAGAAGTATCACTTAACGTGAAGTGTCTTTTTTACACCTTTAAGGCACTTTAGAAAAGCCTTGGAAGGTATACAGGGCAAGAACTGTTCTCCTGCCCATTGGGATGGATGAGAAAATAGAGACTGATAGAGTTTAAGAAACTTGCTCAAGCGTAAGTGACAGACCCAAGACTCAAATTCAGGGCTCTTTCCACTACTCCAAGACCATCTACCCAGGGCCAGATCTACTGGGGATCTCAGCCCCGGTACAGCAGCAAATACCTGGGTTTGAGATTGAGACTCCCTAAAGCATCTTTCTTACTGGAGACCTCTGGGGATGCGCTGTCATTTGACCTGAACTCTGGGGACCTTTCCCAAACAGAGCCTTGCTGCAAGGAGTCTCTGAACTGCCTTCCCTTTCTCAGGGTCCTTCAGGTGCTGGGTACCAGCAAAGACCTACAGAGGGTCAGGATGGGGTCGTGTTCAGGCATCACAGGTCCTCGCCCGTCCCTTCCTTGAGCACCCTAAGGGCTGGTCACAGAGGGAGTTAGCCCTCCAGCTGGCACTTAGGTTTGACTGGAGATAATCCTTTTCCAACGACTCCGGTGACAACAGGGAACGCCCTCTGCAGTTCCAGAAACTGCCCATCTAGATTATCACTGGGAAGTTCTGGGTAAATTCTGCTATAGTCCCCCATGGCCCGACGTGTCAGCCTGAACCCATACGACGAGACGGGTTAAAAGAAAAATAAAACACAAGAGACGGATGGCTCTCCTGATGGAAGCGACCAGAGACCCGGCGCGCGGAGCTGAGCTCCTGGTCCTTACCTGTACCAATCCAGCCCGCGGCCGTAGTTCCTGTCAAAGAAGTGGGGCTCCGTGCCCAAGGCCCGCACGTCTGGGTGCACACGGATAAACTCCAGCACGGCCCGGGTGCCCCCCTTCTTCACGCCCACAATGAGGGCTTGGGGCAGCCGCTTGGTACCCAGCTTGGGTGAGCCGGAGTGGTTGGAACCCGAGAGGCGAGGGGCGGGCACGGCGGCGGCGGCCGCGCTGGGAGCGCTGGGCTCGCTGGGCGTCGGCCCGGAGGGATCACAGGGGCGGGACTTCTGGAGAAGTTTCTGGCCGCCCGCGCTGGGGCCGCGGAGGCAGCGAGGCGCGCCCAGGAGGCGGCTCCGACCCAGGTCGTCGCAGCAGCACAGGAAGCTGTAACACAGGTAAGTGCAGGAGAGCGAGAGTGTGAAAGCGAAGAGCAGCCTGCGCGCCCTCCGCGGCTGAGGTGGCCCCGCGCGGCCCAGGACCCTATAGGCCATGGCTCCATGGGCCCGCGCCGGGGGTCATGGTTTCCGAGGGGGCACCGGCGGCGGAGCTGCTGTGGCCCTGCGGTCGCCTAGAGGGCTCGCGTGGCGCTGCCCCGGTCGCGCGGATCGGGCGTTGGGGGCGCCGTCTTCTCCGGGCGCTGCTGGCCGGGGTGCGCTCCGTGCCCCGGGATCCCGGGAGCAGCTGCTCCTCGGGGAACAGGCGGTTGCATTTCCAGCATCTCCCGGTCCTAGACGATGGGACTCCGGGCAGCCGGGCGGCTCGGGCGCTCCCTGGCTCTTACGTGCGCCGGATTCGGAGCGCGCCCAGCGCCCGAAGCCCCATTCCTGATCCTCGGAGCGCTGCGCACGAAACGCTCGGTGGCGGCGCGGCTGTGCGGGCTGGCGGGTGGACCGAACGGTGGCGCTGGAGCGGGCTGCGATCTGGCTCTTCGGGAAATGCCGAGCGGAGCGCGCTGCCGGCTCTATTTAAGGAGTCGCCTGACGTCAGCCGCGCGGGTCCCCCGAGCCCGCGCCGCGCCCGGGGACCTGGCCCGCCCCCTGCGCCCCCACTCTCTTACCCCTCCTAGAAACATAGGACGCGGGCGCTCCTCAAGCAGGCCACTCCCTACGGAGCCCCAGGCCAGCTTTGGGGCGGTGAAGCGAAGGTGTCAAGACGCAGTACTCCTCCGGGAGGCTGGACAACCCTACCACGCGGGCCTCTACACACCGAGGGACACGAACCCAGGTCGAGTTCGCGCAGACATCCAGACCAGACAGACCAGATGCAGACGCAGGCACCCTGCCCTGATGCGCGGTCCCACCACCCTGACCCGCACAAGCACGCACAGGCAAAGAAGCACACACGCCCTAGCTCGGACACACCCCCACACGGGGAGGAGAAGTCCCCTAACCTGGGCCCAGATACACCCACAGGGACACTCCCCCCGCTCTCGACATCTCGCCAAATGGACACACACAGCCCGGAATCGGACACGGAGCGCACGCACGCCCAGGACTGGGACACGCGCTGTAGATGGGATGGGTGGAGGAGCCGAGCGTGAGTGAGATTCCGTGACTATTCACCCAAGCTTCTTAGCCCCCCGCACGCTGACTCACACTCCGGCGGCTTGCTCTGTCTCACACCTATGAGGCACGCGCACCCCAACCCATTTTCACCCCACCTCTCCCCGGGCCTGCCCAGAGAGCGAGCCCCAGAGCGGCAGACTCCGCGCCAGGAGGGCTCCTCTCTTAGCAGCCGCCGCCTAGCGGTAGACTGCTCCCCGGGGAGCTGTCCAGGGTACTGGAGGGTCGCCGAGGGCTGAGCGCCCAGGGCTTCTTCACGCAGAGACACTAGGATGAGGAAACAGAGTACAAGGAGAACGTATCCAGGAGCAATTCCACTTCGAATGATTCCTAAGTGAATGCCCACAGGACAGTTCTCGGTGACCATGTCCAGAACAGGCTTAAGTGACGATCTCCAGTACTTCCCTGGGTTACCACGCTGTTACCTTGGATCAGAACCCTGCATCAGAACAGGCCTAAATGGCCATGGCCAAGAACACAGCTGAGTTGTCCTTCAACAACAATGCCAATGCCAATTCACCATGTCTGGGTGTTCACAAAGTGACCCCACCCCCCTCCCCGAGAAAGTCTAGATGACCACCATCGCCCCACCCCATTGCCCCACCCCAATCAGGTTATAACTGACTTCCTCCCTCAGGGCATAAACTGATCATTAGGTTCTGTGGATCTTAGCCCAAACCAAAAAATATTTTGTCCCCAAACCAGTCCCATCCCTGGAAACCTTAAACCAATTCTACTGCAGATAATAATAATAGCTACCAACTTTTTATCAAGCACCTAGCATGGGTTAACTGATTAAATATTCACCACAACCTATGAAGTTGTTACTATTATCCCCACATCACTTTGCTGTCTTAATTCTAATAGTAGCTAGCATTTACCGAGTGCTTGTTTTGTACGAGTTATGCGCTAATCACTTGACATGCACTACCTCATTTATCTTTGGAGGTAGATATTATTGTAATTCCTAATTTACAGGCAGTGAAAAGAAGGTTTTAACAAACATATACACAGTAACTGGCAGAGCTGGGATTAAATCCAGGCAGTCTGACTCCAAGATTCAAGCTCTTAGTTACAGCACTTTGCAGCTTCCTCACTTCCTTTGACCATTATTCATATAATTCCATCCTAGGCTCCTCTCCTGGATGTGAGCTAATTTGTCTATGTCTCTTCTAAAATCTTGCACCTGGGACTGCATGAGGAATTTCAGATATGGATTGGAAAGTTCAACAGGGCTCTCACCTCTCTTTTGTAAGTTCTATTTCTAGTAATGCCACCTAAAACTCCATCATCTTTTTATTGTAGATATATCATACTGCTGATATCTCAAACTTGCAGCCAAGTAACATCTCTAAATGTTTCTTACAAGTGCTGCTGATTAAGGCACAGCTACCCATACTGTGCTTGTACAGTGGGCCTTTTTGGACCCAATATGTAGGTCCTTATAGATTTGACTTGATTACATTTCATCTTGTCTCATCAGTTCACTGCTCCAGTTTTTGTCAAATGTCTATTTGAAGTCAAACCATGAGGTAGCTTTCATTTATTCAAAAAGAAAAAGTAGAAAGATTGTATCCCAGCTTTACCCTTTATTCCAGGTGTACTTTGGGCAAATGCACCCCCTGTGAGCCTCAGTTTCCTCAGCTGTAAAATGGGAAGTTATGATCCACCTTAAAAGCCTCTCAAAGTTTAGATGTTGTGTAATTCTATGATTCCATTATCCAAAGCATGAACCACTCACTTGGCATCATGTAATTTCCACAGTTGATCACAATTTAATTAATTCATCATTCTAATTGTTAATAAAAATGTCAAAACAAATATACTGAAAGGAGTTCTTCTCCTTCTTTTGGATGGGGGGAAGTGTCTCACTCTGTTGACCATGCTAGCATGCAGTAGTGCAATCATAACTCATGCTGCAGCCTCCATTTCCTGGGCTCAAGGGATCCTCCTGCCTCAGCCTCCTGAGTAGCTAGGACTACAGACATGTGCCACCACACCTAGCTAGTTTTTAAATTTTTTGTAGAGATGAAGTCTTACTGTGTTGCCCAAGCTGGTCTTGAACTCCTGAGTTCAAGTGATCCTCCTGCCTCAGCCTCCCAAAGTGCTAGAATTGCAGACATGAGCCATAATGTCTGGCCTGAAAGGAGCTCTTATATATACTTTGAATAATTATTCACATCATGAACCTGCTATTTTTGTATTCCATTGTTAAAATTACAAGGTTAAATGTGGAGTCATCTGCTACGATGAGTACTATTTCCCTTAGAAAATAAAACATGAATATAATGATTTCTCATAATTCTGTGCTTGGTTTAATTTTTAAATAATTTTTAATCTTTGAATTCATAAACTGTGATATCCCTGGGTACTCAAATATATAAAAGCCAGAAAGATTTTCCTCTTCAAATTTCCAATCAGAGTAATGACTGACTTGGATAGAATTTTTTAGACAGTGAGATAGTGGTCCATCTCCTATACCTTTATCTCTTTACAGTAGCAAACATGATTCTGCTTTGGGGGTATCAGGTAGGATTATGTTGGGTTGTGTAGTTTGTCAATTAGCACTCACTTAAGCAAGGTATGTGCTTATTTTTGTATCACATGAAAGTCCAGATGAAGGTAATTCAGGACTCGTATGGAAGCCCAAAGTGTTTGGGACCCAGGTTCCCTCTATCTTGTTACTCCACCATGCATTTCCTCCCTTCTAAAGTCATCACATAGTCTACAATGATTTATTCTTCTACAGCCATCATGTTCATATTCTGGTCATCAGTAAATAAGTAAAGACATGCAATATCTCTTTAAGGACATTTCTTGGAAGTTGCCTGTATTATTTCCACTCATTTTCAATTTGACAGCATTTTATCATTTATCTTTCTAGCTTCAAGAGATGCTTCAAAATGTAGTCTTGATTCTGGATGGCTATGTGCCTGGCTAACACTTTGAGATTTTGTTATCAAGAAAGAACTAAAGAATGGTTATGGAAGACAACTAGTAATCCTTACCATCCTTGGACAAACAATATTCCATCTTTTTTTCCCATGTGGTTTGTATGGGTTGAACATAGTTCAAAGACAGGCATATGACACCTGAAATCATCACTTTCTAATTATATTTCAAGGACTGAAAGTATCTCAAATCTTTCTAGTTAGAATAAAGCACACAACTTTTGTTAAAACTATTAGAAAAGAGAAACTCTTCTTTTTCTGAGATGATGAATTAATCTAAAATAAGCCTGAAGCATCCAATGGTCATCTCTACCATCAAGTGGAGAAACTGACAATGAAGCCAACGAAGAGGAGAGCAGAACTGACAGAGGGAGATTTAGATTCCTGATAATATCCTTTGAACCTCTGAATCTAGCCATGCTGAATGCATGGACCCTGGACTTTATAGCTCCAGTGATTAACTGTCTTTCTGTTAGCACTTGCAACTGAAAGAGTGCTGACTTTTGAGAAATGTCTGTTCGTATCCTTTGACCACTGTTTGATGGGGGTTGTTTGTTTTTCTCTTGTAAGTTTGTTTGAGTTCTTTGTAGGTTCTGGATATTAGCCCTTTGTCAGATGAGTAGATTGCAACAATTTTCTCCCATTCTATAGGTTGCCTGTTCACTCTAATAGTAGTTTCTTTTGCTGTGCAGAAGCTCTTTAATTTAAT
>NW_016803680.1:2975359-3024053 GCF_001698545.2 Rhinopithecus bieti | reverse complement strand
TATACCTGATGTAAATGATGAGTTGATGGGTGCTGATGAGTTGATGGGTGCAGCACACCAACATGGCACAAGTATACATATGTAACAAACCTGCACCTTATGCACATGTACCCTAGAACTTAAAGTATAATAATAAAAAAAAAGAGTGCTGACTAATACAATAAACAAACAAAAAGAGTTGCTCCCTCAGTTGCAAGGAATAGGTACCATTTTAATAAAAAAAAGTGGTGGGGTGCTTATTTTGAAGGATATGCACATATCAGGACTACAGCCCTTCCAAATTTGAGACAGTCATAGGATCCAGTTACTTTCTTCAACTTTTCTCCCTTTCTTGTATCTTATTTATTTTGCTTCTCATTCTTAACTGCCATTGCTCTTTGTTTATGAATCAGTAAGGGTTACGAGAAGTTAAAAAAAAGAGAGAGAGAGATTTGGGATATCTCATACAGGAAAGGAACTTTGGGGTAGCTCACAGAATTAAGAAGAAGGCTGGAGAACTGGACTCAAATAGAATAGTAACCACAGAGCACATTACACTCTCTTTCTTTTCTTTTCTGAGTCCATTTTCTTTTGCATCAGCATTCTCTTGAATCTTCCTTCCCACTCTAATGCCCTGCATTCAAGACCTTGAATTTAAAATTATAAAACAAGGAAATTTTCTTCCCCGTCAGTCTTTGGGCCTAATCAAGCCTTTTTATTCAATTTTATTTCAGTGTGTAAGCTTCAAATCTGTTCCCTAAAGCAGAGTTTTGCAAAAATATGAGAAAATGTCCCAAAGATAGTGACTCCTATGAGGCAAAGGACATTGAAGTGGAGCCACATGGTCTGCAGGGTCTGTGAGGTACAAAGCTTGCATCTGAATCAGAGGATGTGCATATATCTGCTACATTTAGGAAAGAGGTTGAGAGTGAGAATAAGAGAAGATTTCAGTTGTGCTTCATTCTTTGGATAAAATCAGAGGATAAAAGCTCAAGGGGCTTCCAGATACTGCCCGTAGAAAGGATTCAAATCTAGAAGACCAGAGACCTGGTTGATTTTAAGAACTCTGTAAGATTCCAAACCCTTTGTTATTCTCCATGTGGGTGACTTCTGTTTTTGCCAATAATAATAGTAGGTACCATTTATTGAGAATTTACTCTGCACCATGGACTGGTGCATTTAGATGTATGACCTAATTTAATACTCTCAATAAACCAACAAAGTAGGCATTATTATTATTATCCCTATTTTATAAATAAGGAAAGTCTCAGGTAGGTTGAATTTTCCATGTTTCTACAGATGTTACAGGCTGAGGGAGGGGGAAATTAGTTCAAAAAAAAGCATTAATGGGGAGATCCAGGATCAGGTTTACTCATCTCATAATAGTCCCGTGGGTCAGTACTGTTTAGCACCTCCATCTCCTATGCTGCATTATTTAAACCACACTATATTATCTCTCCCAATCTTACCATCTTGCCTTCTTAATGCAACTGTGAACTCCTTAGGGGCAGGGACAAAATGACAAGTTCTAACTCAGTCTGGCTCTTGGAATTTGGGCTGCATATTCATGTTGGGACTTCTCCCTTGGTTTCTTTATCCCCTTCCCCTTCTTTGATGGACCACTAACTATTACCCACGTTGGGGCTTACAAGGAAGAACTAACATTTTATTTCCAAATATATCCAGCATGGATTATTTGTAATGGCAATGATGATACTAAGTCTGTTTACTTGAACAATAATATAGTAGGGCTGACATAGTAATGCACCCTCTCCTCTAATTTTCCTTTTATCTGGAAGTAGATAAAAATGACACTACTGAACCAGGGGTGACCACAATTGTTATCACTTCCCTAAAATACAGACCTTAATGGTATATGATGGAATAAATGGAAGAATATCTAGCTATAGAGAACAATATAGGGAGGTATCTTTATTGTTTTGTACTGATTTTTTTTTGTTTCCCTTTAACATTTTTGTTCTATAGGTAATATATCCTCAGTGTAGAAACAATGAAAATACTGGTAAGAAAAAGGTCCTCTAAATCATAACACCCAGAAATAACTATTTCTAATATTTTATTTATATCCTTCCAATTATAAGTGTATTTATAATTATATGTTTATAATTATATGTATAATTATATGTTTGCTTGCTTATGGCTCAGTCCATGCCTACTGTTTTGTAAAGTTTTGATTTTTTCAACTTTGTAAAAGTGTGACTTTCTCTATTCTATGCCATTAAATACGGACTTATGTAATAATGAGCCTAGTACTTTTAGAAAGAGAAAATAACTTTATACTGAAAATGCTAGATGTAAGGATGGTGTGAGTCTGCAGCTAACACGAATGGAGAAAACCTAACCTGCATGTGAATTAACTCAGTACAGAAGTAAGCAGAGTGACAGTGAAAGGCTGAGTCTTGATAATAATGCTTGAATCCCTGGATCCAGCTTTGCCTAAAGCTTTCTCTTTAAGAGGCAGTAAAGCAGAGTGGTTAGGAGTGCAGTCTCTGGAAGCAGACTGCCTGGGTTCAAATCTTGGCTCTGCTACTAGGTTTTAACAGGGTATTAATAGTCATGCACTTAGAACACAGCCTGGCTAACAATAGGCCCTCAATAAACATTAGCCATTATCATGCTGAAAACTTTTCAGTTATAACCATCAATAATTTTTTTTGGCTTAAGCCATTTTGATTGATATAGATATGTACTTTTCAACTAGATATATATCTTTCAACCAACTTGAAATTTTATTGAAAACAAAATAAAATCGCTTTGTGTTCTCAGTAATCACTTAAGACCCTTCTTGCTTTGAATCCAATGTATCTCCTTGGTATTTTAAATGTTTCTAAGGAAGAAACCAAATATTCTCTCTGGACATAGCTCATGGCAGGTGTTCAATAAGTGCTTCCTGGATAAATAGACAGATAATGCCTTCAAACACCCCTTTGCCTGAAGGACAACAATTTTAGCCATGAGGGCATGGTACAACTTATCTTAAAGGACCAAATTCTCTGTTGATTGATCACCTCCTTTATGTCCTCTCTTCCCTCTTTATTCAGTCAAAATTCCATGGATAAGCACGATAATCAACTTTTCTCTTATAACCATCAACTCGTTGACCATCTCTCACTGTGCTGTATTTCTTGGGTTAAAATCAACTTTCTTCCCACTCAATGTCTGCACCCGCACAACCGAACACAGCGAATGTACAAGCATGACGACTAGTCTCACTTAAAATTCATCATTTCTATTCTCAAGAGGGCCCTTAACACTTCCTAGCAATCATACTATATTTCCTAGTCCATTCATTCTCAGGCTCTATATAGCTACTTAGTACCCTCCCTCCTCTTTGCAAACCTCTAACGCTTTCTCCACTATCCCCATCAGCCAACGGCCTTGCGTTTTCTTTACTGGTAAAGTAGAAGAAACCAGAAGAGAATTTTTATGACCACCTCTACTCACCTACCTGCATCTGTGTTCATATACTTTATTTTCTCTCTTGTTAGTATGATTTTTTTATGGTCGGTTTGTTTTTTTTATCTTTTATTTTTATGAGTACATGGTAGGTGTATATATTTATGGGGTGCATGAGGGGTTTTGATACAGGTGTGCAATATGTAATAATCACATCAAGGAGAATGAGGTATTCATCCCCTCAAGCATTTATCCTCTGTATTTCAAACAATTCCAGTTACACTTTTTTAGTTACCTTTAAATGTACAATTAAGTTATTACTGAGTATAGTCACCCTGTTGGGCTATCAAATAGTAGGTCTTATTTATTCTTTCCAGCTACCTTTTTGTGCCCATTAACCATCCCCACCTCCCCAACTCCACGCTCACCCCACTATACTTCCCAGCCTCTGGTAACCATCCTTCTACTCTCTGTGTGCATAAGTTCAATTGTTTTGATTTTTGGATCCCACAAATCAGTGAGAACATGAGATGTTTGTCTTTCTGTGGCTGGACATCACTTAACATAATCACCCCCAATTCCATCCATCTTTTTGCAAGTGCCTATCAATATGATTTTATTGTCTGTGTTTTTAGATAAAGCCAACCTTGCCACTTATACACATATCAAATCCACTCTTGTCTCCTCCAGGACATGACCCCAGAAATCCTTCACTTTCCCTCCTTTATCATCAATTTCCCCTCTCCACTGGGTCCTTCTCATCAGCATACATGTTGTTATTTGTGACATCTTAAAAAGAAAAGAAACTACCTTATCTTGACCTCACCTCTGCCTTTCTAGTGCTCTATGAATATGCTTCCCTTTACAACTCAACTCCTCAAAAGAATGATCTTCAGTGCTCCCAATTGCCCTGAACCCATTCCAATCAACTTTTGCTCCCACCTCTCCCCTCTCCTCTACAACTGTTCTTCTCAAGGTCACCAATGAACTCCACATTGTTGGACTCAAGTCAATTTTTCATCCTCATTGGTTCTACGCATTTGACACAGGTGACACTTTTTTCTTCTTGAAATGCTTTGTTCACCAGGATTTCAAGATGCCGCATTCTTCTAGTGTTTCTATCACTTCTCTCCTTCTCCTTTGAAGCCTCTTTTGATGATTTCTTTTTGCCTCCCTGACCCCTAACTTGTAGTATCCTAGGGATTAGTCTTGAGACATCATCTCTTTGCTACTTACATTCATTCTTTTAGTGATATTACAAGTCTCATGGCTTGATATACCACTTACATGCTATTGAGTCTCAAATGCATACCTTTTTTCCCCTCAACTGTCTACCCAGCATCTCTACTTGGATGCCTAATGGACATCTCAAATAAACATGTCCCAAATTGAACTCTTACGAGTTCCCTAAAGCCTGCTTTGTTCATAGTCTTAGTCATATAAATAAATGACAATCTTAATCTTCATTTGCTCAGGTCAAGAAAAGTTAGTCCTGATTCCTTTCTTTCTTATACTCCACACCTGATATGTGAGCAAATCCTGTTGATTCTCCCCTCAAAGGCTATACAGTAGTCCCTCCCCATCTGCAATTTCGCTCTCTGCATTTTCAGTTACCCACAGTCAACCATGGTTTGAAAATATTAAGTGAACAATTCCAGAAATAAACAATTTGTAAGTTTCAAATTGCACAGCATTCTGAAGAGCATGATGAACTCTCTCCCTATCCTTCTCTGTCCTGCCTGGGACGTGATTCATGCCTTTGTTCAATATAGCCACACTGTAGATGCTACCCCACCCGTTCATCATTAATAGCCGTCTTGGTTAACAGACCAACTGACCAACTGTTGCAGCATCACAGTGCTTGTGTTCAAGTAACCTTTATTTTACCGAATAATCACCCCAAAGCACAAGAGTAGTGATGTGGGCATATTGTTATAACCGTTCTATTTTATTATTAGTTATTGTTTGTGTTTTTAGATAAGTTAATCTCTTATTGTGTCTAATTTATAAAGTTTATCATAGGTGTGTATATATAGGAAAAAACATAGTATATATGGAGTTCAGTACTATCCACGGTTTCAACCATCCACTGGGGGGCTTGGAACATATGCCTCTTGGATGAATTTGACTGACTCACCATCTCCATTGTCAACAGCCTGGTCCAAGTTACTATCCTTTCTCATCTAAATTCCTGCAATAGCTACTGACAGACATTTCTTTCCTCTGGGTTCTGTTCCCACTCTTTCATATTTTCCTTTGAATTGCAAGATGCTGGAAGTCTGAAAACTACATTTCCCAGAATCTTTGGCCAGCTGGTTTTCCAGTTACATTCACCCACAGGAGATCCTGGCAGAAGACTGAAAAACAGATGGAAGGAAGAAACCACGTTTTGCTTCTAGAGATATCGCATATAGCATTAGCAGTAACAGCAGGGGTGGCTATGTGCAGACTTATAATTTCTTTCTTGTGTTGCATGGTGGTTGAAGTGGGCATTCCTACATCCTCAGCAGCACAGAATTCATAGGTCCTGGCTCCCACATGTTTAATGGACCCTCTACCTCTCAGACAATTTTGGGTGCCCCAGGATCCTGCAATGTTAGCGGAAGTGTGACCTTCTGGCTTCCTGCAAGGTGGATGTGGCCATGGTTCCTAAGGCAGCAGTAACAATAGCAGATGCTCCAACTATCACAGCGATGTAGCAGTCATGGACTCTGTTAACACCACTTTCCCTTGATCCTCCAGTCTAGGAATGTTTTTTGCAGTTATTAATTTTTCAGTAACTTCCATTCTCCCCTTTTTGCTCCTCCAACCCTTCCATCACTTTTAGGACAAATTCCCTCTATTAAATCCTTTCCATTTGAAATACCCAGAGCTGTTCTGTTTTCCTGAGCAGATGCTAACTGACAGTCCTCTAACAGATCTTCCTAAAGTCCAGTCTCAAAAAGAGGAATCCTTCTATTTAAAGCCCTCTATGGCTTCTAATATCACTCAAATAGAAGTTAACACTTGTCAACCTGGTAAGAAACCTGAAGCTAAACACTTGTCGACCTGGTAAGAAATTTTTTAGGACAATAAGCCAAAATAATACTGCCAACTGCACAGATCACTCACCTCCACCTTGACCCTACACTGTTCTTAAGCAACAAACAGACTAAGAACTGACCCCATTTGAAAACGAAAAATAATCAGAAGAATCCGGCATGGGATCCATGAATAAATACTACATAAGAGGATGATTTTAACCTGATTCTTCTTGGTTCATGCTAACATTGTGACTTTTCCCACCACTATGTTTGAACTCTCACAGTCTGAAGCTCCTCTTAATCAATTTTCCTGTAAGATAAGTGACTACAGAGTGAGTGGCACTGTTTTCTGGTTATGTGCATGGCAAGGGATGCATGCGGGATCCAACTGCTCAACCTTGTGCCTCTTTCCTGCTCCCCACAGTACCTGATGCCTCCAAGTGCTGAGACTTTTGAGAGTTTCAGAGGCAATGTTTCCTACTGTAGGCAGTCAGCTGCAACCTACTTGTCTGCTATGCTGGGTGATGCTTCCAACATTTTATGGTAATCTTACATTTTCAACTGCATCCTCTCACTTTCTTTGTCCTTGTAGATTAATACCTTTATTTCCATTCCTTTAGACACGGTGGTATTGTGAGAAATACAGTTTATGTGACAGAAGTGTTCTGAAAGAACCTTCACCAACAAAAAGCAATCAAGTGGTGGCTCTTGAGTTAATCTCTCTGTACCAAAGAGGCAACTCCTCCAGTTTTGAGTCTTCAGCTCTGGCTGTTTTCAAATGTGGACCCTGCAGGTGGCAAGCAGTGAGCAAGTAAACAGTTTAAGAAGGTCAGCCAGTGAGTAGCAGGGAAACCTAATTAATTTGTACCATACAAGTAGTACATGACTCGGTCCTTTTTAAAAATGTAGAATAGTGCAGCCAAAGATAAGATGCCCTTTGACCACCCATCCCCAGCAATTTTTGTGCTCTCTTCCTCTCCCTAAAAGTTATTAACACTGTCACAGTTTAGGTAGTATACTTTTAATCTCTTTCCTATGCCTTCATGTATAGAAAAAAAGAGAAAAGAAATTTTAAACCCAGCATACTTTGTTGGGGGTTTTGCTAGAAATGTACAGACATGATGAGGGTATTCTGCAGCTTGCTTTTTTTCACTGAACATGTTAATGCCTATAGATTTAACTTAGGCTCTTCAGTGTATTTTTATCACATATATGATACCTCAAATTACTTCCAGTTTATATTTATTTATATGTTGTGGTTTATATATCCATTTCAGTGTTCATGGGCATTTAACTTTCTATCCTTTTCCTTTAGGATTAGATTTGGTTGCATATAATGGAAAACCCCAAAACAATAGCAGTTTGAATAGGATATAAATGTATCTATGTCATTTAACGGAAGTACAAAAGGAAGCAATCTGGGTCTGTATGGTAGCTCTATGAAGTTATCAGGCACCCACACTTCTTCCATCTCTCTGCAACCTTGGATATATCCCACCTCCTTATGGTTGAAGATTGGCACCTGACATGTCCACAATCACATCCCCAATCCTGTTGACTGTGTGGAGGAAGCAGAGAAGGTTACTCTTCTTCCCCCTTAAGAGAATTTCTCAGAAGTCTACACAAATGTCTGATCACCTTTCATTGGCTAGAATTTAAACACATGGCCACATCTGGCCACAAGGAAAGCTAGGGTGTGTACTCTTTTGATGAGTAGTAGTGTTCATTAGTCCTATTGTTTTGAAAAAGAAGTGGATAGGAAGTAGGCAGCTAGCAGTTTCTGCTTCCAGTTGTTTATACTCTGTTATTCTAACAACAATGCTTCAATAAGCATCTTTTAACAACAAGGATCAGTAAAATATCCCCAGCCAATTAGGACAGACCCGGTCACTCCTTTACAAGTCAAACATTAAAAATAATCAGATGCTGGATCACAGAAAAGGCAGGGAAGTAAGGGATGGAAGGCGGTCCAGGGATGAGGTCGCAAGGGCAGCTTAAACGACCTGAGGTTGGGGCCCTATCTAACCAAACCAAAGGAAAGCATTTCAATTATTTATGATAACTGTAGAGGCCTGCTATATGTCTTCCTTACAGTGTACATCATGGGCAGTGTTCGTCTGAAGAAGAGTCACTGGGTCACAGGGTATACATATTTTTAATTTTAATCAGATCTCCCCACATTTCGTCCAAGTATTCTATGCTAATCCACACCAACCCCAGGCATACGCACCCCAACCTCAAGAATTCTACATATACAGTGAATCGTAGCTTAAAAATAATTTTGCTAATGGTGGTTTTGTTTGTTTATGGAAAAAAATGATATCAAATGTTTATTTTATTTGCAATTTTTCCCTATCACTGAGGGTGAAGAATCTTTTTATATAGCGCTGTGTCATGGACCGATTTACTTGATTTCTGTTTTGTCAATTGACTCCTTCACAGACTTCTCATTTGCCGGAGTTTACTGTTTTTGTTTATAATGCTGAATAAGTGCATAAGTTTTTCCATTGGATAAGTAGTATTTGTGCCAAATAAATCAATTACGAATGCGATCTTCTTCTTTTCTTCGCTGATATAAATATGCTATGTTTCTTAACTCTGGATCTCTCTCTTCTGATTCGTCAGAGATTCCATTTGATCCAACATTAGCACAACAAATGGTCTTAAGCATGGCTCAATTTTGTAATGTTTTTGTAAGATTTTTTGTAGAAATAATATTTATGTATAGGAAGAATCATAAAGAATAGACAAATGCTTTTGAAAATAAAGGAAGAAAGTTCTTAGCTTGCCAGATCTTAAAATAAGTTATAAATAAAGTTGTGGTAATTAAACAGTGTGGTATTGCCTAAGACAGAATACACAAATTGATCAAAAGGACGAAAAAGAAAGTCAAGTAATAAGCCTTCGGTATTTGTTGAATATGTGATGGGGTAGGCATTTGGTTGTTGGAGTTGAGACAATTTGTTGCCAAAACAAAACAAATTCCAAATGAATTGAAGCATTTAATATTATTCTAAATGATGAGTTAACAGGTACAGCACACCAACATGGCACATGTATACATATGTAACAAACCTGCACATTGTGCACATGTACCCTGGAACTTAAAGTATAATAATTAAAAAAAGAAATTAACCCATAAAATATTATAAGAGCATTTTGAGATAAAGAAGTTTTTAAACATAAAAGCAGTGGAAGATACCACAAAGGATAAGATGGTCAATTTTGACTATGTAAACACTTTACATCTGTATATTTAAAAAAAATAATAAAATAAAAACACATGACACCAAGAAAAATCGGCAACATGTGACAAAGTTTAATACCCTTAATATGTAAAGTCTTTAAAAAATCAGTAAGAAAAAATGAACACCACAATGGGAAAATGGTCAAAACATATGAGTAGCCATTTCAGAAAAGGAGAAATGACTAATATACAAATGAGAAACTTAAGCATTAAAGAAGTACAAGATAAATTTATGTTTAATAGACTTTACCTATCGAATTGGCCAATATTTTTTAAATGATAAGCTTCAGGCTATCAACCCTATATAAAAAGGGCACACTCATACACACTTGAGTGTTTACATTGAAGCAGTAGTTCTGGAAGACAATTTAGCTGTGTGTATGACACACATTAGAAAGTATTCATACCTTTTCACTCAGGGTAGAAGTGTATCCCAAGAAATAGATTGTAAATAGATTGTAGATACTTACAAAGATTTTGTTGTTGTTGTTGTTACTGTTGTTTGAGACGGAGTCTCGCTCTGTCGTCAGGCTGGAGTGCAGTGGCACGATCTCAGTTCACTGCAACCTCCACTCCCGGGTTCAAGTGATTCTCCTGCCTCAGCTTCCTGAGCAGGTGGGGCTACAGGCACGTACCACCATGCCTAACTAATTTTTGTATTTTTAATAGAGACAGGATTTCACCATGTTGGCCATGATGGTCTCGATCTCTTGACATCGTGATCCACCCGCCTCGGCCTCCCAAAGTAAGGTTTATGCATAAGGTTAGTGTTTGTCACATTATACAAATAAAATTGGAAGCAACCTTAATGCTGCATTAACTGGTTATTGCTTAAATAAATTACAGTTTCTTGTGCTCTCAATGTCAACCCCCTATCCCAATTCAGAGTTGACTGGGAAGAGGCAGGAAGCCAGACTTGTATTAGGCATGAGTGTCTGAACTTGGCCCCTTAATGATCTAACCTACTGATTCTCAGCCCTGGCTGCACATTAGGATCACCTGGGGAGCTTTAAAAAAATGCTGATATCTGAGGCTCCCTTCTCCTCCCAAGATTCTGATTCAATTGGTCCTGGGTGAGGCCTAGGCATTGGTATTATTTTTAAAGCTCCCTGGGTGATTCTAATGTGCAGCCAGGGTCAAGAACCATTGCTAACCAGCACTCCCTTTAAGTTGATTAATTATATAGGCTATTGACCAAAGCTGGAACTAACAGCCCTCAAGAAACCCCAGGGAAGCCACGCCATTGCTTGAGTCCAACTGATCACAAATGGGCAGCGGCCAACCTCATGCCCCAAGAGACTGGCCTCCCTGGCCATGCTACAGCCCAGTCAGCCAAGCATTTATTAGATTTAACACCAAAGAGGTCATGGGTGACCTTGACAAGCACACTTACCGGCGAGGGATTCTTGACTGTTCTGTGACAAACTGCCACAACAAAGCTACACACTAGTTCATGTTTCCATTTTTAGCCTCTTTATTACCTCCATCTGTTGATGGAGATGCAGCAGCAAACACACGGAGTGTGAACTGCAGCCTTATCTGGTATTGTATAAATAAGGACAGCCAAACTCCTACAATGTCTCCCACTTGCAGGGGGTACTAATGCTTCCTAAGTGGGTCCCTCCTTCTGTCCATGCATTCCTTCAGTCTCTGTTCCCCTCTCCTCCACCTCAATAACACGTTTGCAGTTTACACTCCATTTCACACAGACAACTTTCTAGCACTTCCTTGCTCACACAGTGATGGCTTGAGGCTTAGCTGCAGACCATGAAAAGGCTTCTTTATTTTCATCAGCAATTGCCTCTTCCCTAATCCCCCCCATGGCTCTGTCTCTGACTCCCAACCTCCTCAACCTGTCTAATGACATTGTGAGCTGTAAGGACTATAGTTCATTTCAGATAATGTATTAACATATTAAAGGAAGTATGTGTTAATGTCTGGAGTCCCTCTTTCTGAGTATAAGATGAAAGACTTTTAAAAAAAGAAGAAAATAAGTGGCTACTGTTTATTGGGAGTCTTTAATTTTCTGTACTCTTTCCACCACACTCAGATTCCCAAGAGAGAGAAAACGGGGACTAGGGAATATTCCAATGTTTCCCAAACTTCAGTCATTCACATTGCATCTCCAAGATTTCTCCCCCACTAGTGTACAAATAGTATGATTATTTATGTAACTTTTTAATGTTATCTGACTCTAAAATATATGTATATGATTTTTCAAAAGTGAACCTTATCATTACTCAAAATAAAACAGCAGTCTCATTTTCCAAAGTTGAAGGTAACCTTTAAAACATATTAGATATATTTCCTTTGGCTATATGTTCCATAGTGGGATTGCTATATCATATGGTAGTTCTATTTTTTATTTATTTATTTATTTTTGAAACAGGGTCTCACTCTGCCACCAGGCTGGAGTGCCATGGTGCAACCTCAGCTCACTGCAACCTTCACCTCCCCAGTTCAAGCAATTCTTGTGCCTCAGTCACCCGAGTAGTTGGGATTACAGACATGAGCCACCACGCCTGGCTAATTTTTGCATTTTTAGTAGAGACGGGATTTCACCATGTTGGCCAGGCTGGTCTCAAACTTCTGGCCTCATGTGATCCACTCACCTCAGCCTCCCAAAGTGCTGGGATTGCAGGCATGAGCCATCACACCCAGCTATTTTTCAATTTTGTAAGAAACTTCCATACTCTTTTCTATAATGGCTCTACCAATTTACACTCTCACCCAGGGTATATAAGAACTCCTGTTTCTCCACATCCATGCCAGCATTTTTATTGTCTTTTTGATGATAGTCATTCTAACATGTGTGAGATGATATCTCATTGTGGTTTTGATTTGCATTCCCCTGATGATTAGTGATGTTAAGCATTTTTTTTTCAAACACTTGTTGACCATTTGTATGCATTCTTTTGGGAAATGTCTATTCAGATCTTTTGTCCATTTTTTAATCAGATTTTCTTTTGCTATTGAGTCGTTTGAATCTCTTGTATATTCTGGATATTAATCCCTTATCAGATCCGTAGTTTGCAAATGTTTTCTACCATTGTCTAAGTTGCCTCTTCACTCTGTTGATTATTCCCTTTGCTGTGAAGAAGCTTTTCGGTTGGTGTAATCTCATTTGTCTGTTTTTGCTTTTGTTACTGTGTTTTTGAGGTATTACTAAAAAAATCTTTGCCAGACCAGCCATGAGGCATTTCTCTTATGTTTTCTTTCAGGAGTTTTATTGTTTCAGGACTTACATTGAAGTTTTTAAGTCATTTTGAGTTGGTTTTTGTATATGTTGAGAGAGAGTGGTCTAGTCTCATTCTTCTGAATGTGAATACACAGTTTTCCCAGAACCATTTATTAAGGAGATTGCCTTTTCTCCAATTTGTGTTCTTGGTACCTTTCTCAAAAGTCAGTTGGCTGTAAGTTGGTGGATTTATTTCTGTGTTCTCTATTCTGCTTCGCTGATTGATGCGTCTCTCTTTATGTCAATACCATGCTATTTTGACTATCATAGCTTTGAAATATAATTTGAAGTCAGGTAGTGTGAGGCTGTCAGCTTTGTTCTTTTTGCTCGAGAATGCTTTGGTTATTTGAGGTCTTTTTTTGTTCCATATGAATTTTAAGATTTTTTTCTATTTTTACGAAGAATGTCATTGGTATTTTGATAGGGATTGCACTAAATCTGTAGATCACTACAGTAGTATAGACATTCTTATAATATTAATTCTCCCAATAACTAAGAGCATGGTACTATTCACAATAGTCAAGATATGGAATCAATCTCAGTGTCCATCAGTGAATTCATGGATAAAGAAAATGTGGCATATATGCATAATGGAATACTACTTACCCTTAAAAGGAATGAAATCCTGTCATTTGCAGCAACTTGAATAAACCTGGAGGATATTATGTTAAGTGAAATAATCCAAGCACAGAAAGACAAATACAGCATGATCTCACTCACAGGTAGAATCTACAGAAACTGATCGTATAGATGTAGGGAGTAGAATAGTGGTCACCAGGGAAGGGAAGAGGAGCAGTGGGATAAAGACAGATTGCTCAATGCATACAAAGTTACGTTACATAGAAAAAATAAGTTCTAATATTCTATTCCACAGTAGGATGAGCATGGTTAACAATATTGTATTGTATATTTCAAAATAGCCAGGAGAGAAGACTTGAGTGTTCTCAACACAAAGAAATGATAAATGTATTAGGTGATGGACTTGCTAAATACCCTGATTCAATTATTACACAAGGTGCACATGTATCAAAACATCACATTGTATCCCATAAATATGTACAAGTATTATGTGACAATTAAAAGGTAATCAAGAAATAAAATCTTTAAAAACACTTTCACACATGTATCTCAGAACTTAAAGTATAATTAAACACACACACACACACACACATTCAATACAGACAACACAATACTATAACATTCTTTAGATCCTATTATCTGCTAGAAATTGAATTTGAGATTTGCTTTCTCTTTGTTTGGAAGAGGAATAAGCAAGAGAGGCGTTAAAGACATTTTAGCACCAGACTGATAGTTCTTGATGTAATCAGAAGGACTGAAAGAGGTTTGTAAAAGAATAACTTTCTTTGTGAATTGATGGCTGTGTGACACCTAATATTATCTTGGTACTCATAGACACCCCACACTTGGAGAAACGTTGCTGTAGCCCAATGTTTGCTTTTATTTCTAGTGAGAGCCTTTATATACCTCTTTTCCTATCTTAGCTGGACCCAAAAGTAAGCTTGAATATGATTTTGGATCCTTTTTCCTTTAAACCAGGCTAACCATCTATTGATCAATAAATCTCCCTAAGAGATTACAACTTGGTAGGTCTGAATCACAGCTCGAAAGCTGTAGTTCTAAAAAGTGCACCAGGAGATTCCAATGGGAAGACAGCTTTGGGAAACTTTTACCTAGGATCTATCCCTAACCAACAAGGTACCACCAGTACCCCCAGTAGAAACTGTACTACCTCACCCTCCCCTCAACCACTGTGCTCAAGTGCCCCCAAACTAAATTCCTCTAAAACGCCTCAGCTATGAAAGGTTCTCTCATCTCTTATCATCTTCCTGCAAAACTGGAAAATCTGTTCTTTATTAATCATCCCTAAAAGCATCACACCCTAATCCTACACTTGGGGTGTGGAGATGGGGAGAAGAAAATAAAGAGACCACAGAATGCCTGCCTTCTCTCCACCACGAAGGTAACACATGTTCACCTCCCAGTCACTCACCATACTTTTTCAGTTTCTACTGGGATTCCTCAGTCTTACCTCCACAACTTCAACCTCTGTGAATCCTTGGTCCTAAAGAAGGCTGGTGAGAGGAGAGGGTAGCAGGCCAACTGTGTTAAAATATCATTGAACTCAGCTTACAGAGCACCCTAGAATGTTTTCCCCATCCAGTGAACTCATCCTAATGGGTTTTCTAGTTCAGAATCAAACATTTGTAGGGAGCATTAGTCAGGTTTCCTATAGCTAAGGCAGATAGCTGCTAACATATATGTTGAGTTGGAGGTGATCTCTATCAGCCTACTCTCTAGAGGATGTCCAGTGTAGAGGTAAACCTTGGAGTTCCTGGAGACAGGTGGACTTGTGTTCCAAGCCTGTCTGTGCTACTTGCTACCCAAGTGACCTTGACTAAGTGATCTAACCTCTTACCATCTCGTTTTTCTTGTCTCTGTTGGGGGTGGCAGTAACAAAAGGGACTGTATCTTAGAGTTGTCATGAGAGTAAAAAGAGTAAAGAGATTTGCATGGTGCCAATAGAAGTGAATGTTCAAAAAAGGTTAGCCTTTATTGTGATCAATGTCATTGTCATCATCATCAATCTATGAACGTCTAAGCCCACAATTGGATAATATCATAGTGGACATTTGTTCTTTTAAGCTGCTCAGCTTTGAGCACCTTTCCTATGTTTATGGAATTCCCTACACTAAGTCTTGGTGGCAGGCAAAACCTCAAGCTGAAAAGTGTCAGATTTCACTTTCCTGGACTCCCTTGCAGCTAGGGAAATCCAGACTCTGGCTGTGTCCCTTTCCATGGGGTGAGAAGTCCACAGGGCCAAGGAGATGTGTTCACCTATGGCCACCTGCCCCCCAACTTATAGATCACATTCCAGGTATCCTGGATCCTGGACTATCTGGTCAAAAGGCTTCAATTCATTTCCAAGCCTGTACTATCTCCTCCCCAAATCCATTATTTTGAGGGTGGACTGAATGCACATCCTAAGGTTCAAAGGGTGGCCATGAAGTGACTGTTTGCAGGCAGAGGATGGCGGTAGTGTGTGGATGGTGCTTGGATGCTTACATGCCTGTGTATAAGGCAACTTAAAGTGGAGAATGAGTCAGTGGTGGAAAGAGAAAGGGGATGAGCCACCGACCAGACTGGTTCTCCCCCTGCCATCACCTCCACTTGAACTGGGCCTTTAAGGATGTTCTGAAGGCATATTATAGAACATATTTTATGTAATAGTTTATTAGGTTTGGTTTATAACTTTTCAATGTTTAAGCATACAGTAGGTTGGACTTCAATTGTGCTCTTGCTCTAAGCCCTGAAAGTGTTAGGAATTGTCTGTGCACCTGCTCTGGTCTTTGCATCAGTAGCAAAAGACACAAGGAAGCAAGGACTACAGAGAGTCTCCACCCACCACTGTGTGTGTGTCAGCGGGGAGGGGGCAGTGTGTGTGTGTGTGTCTGTGTGTGTGTGTCTGTGCAGCTGTGTGTGTGTGTTTCTGTGTGGTTGTGTGTGTGTGTGTTTGTCTGTGTGGCAGTGGCAGCTGCAGCAAGATTAGCATTCCAAAGGCAAGTGGTAGCAGGAAGAATGGGGTCCATTGCTGGTGGTGCTGATGGCAAGCTGCATCTACCACTGGGGCAGCAGCAGCAGTACTCTAACTAGACCGTTTTTGAAGGGATATGGCCAGAGATTTCTACTGGTCAGCCTCTTTTTTCGCTTGTCTCCACTTTTCTCTTTCTCCAGACATCTCAGCAATTCTATGAGCTACCCAACAGCCTTTTATTCTCTCTTTTAAAATGTTTACTTATTTCCACCACTTGAGTCCATGTGTCCAGTAGAAAAAACAATAGAACACACAAGGAAATAAAAGAAAGTTACAATTAAAGTTACCCAAAATCTTGCCACCCTGAAGAACTGACTGTGATCATTTCAGCATATAACCTTTCAGACTTTATATGTAACTATTAATATAGACATAAAAACTTACAAAAATAATTCATAGAGTATATTCTGTTTTGCAACCTAATTTTTTCACAAAACCCTGTATTGTGGACATCTTTACATGCCAATGTAGTTTTCTTTTTTAATTTTTATTATGACTTTTTTTGAGACAGAGTCTCACTCTGTCACCTGGGCTGGAGTGTGGTGGTGTGATCCCGGTTCACTGCAACCTCTACCCCCAGGGTTCAAGCAATTCTCATGCCTCAGCCTCCCAAGTAGCTGGGATTACAGGCCCTGCCACCACACCCGGCTAATTTTTGTATTTTTAATGGCAACGGCGTTTTGCCATGTTGGCCAGGCTGGTCTCAAACTCTTGATCTGAAGTGATCCGCCTACCTTGGCCTCCCAAAGTGCTGGGATTACAGGTGTCAGCCACTGTACCTGACCCATTTTTCTTTTCGTTAATTCAATTTGCTATTTTGAGTTATTTGTAGATTCACATACAATTGTACGACATAATACAAGGAGAGCCCATGTATCCTTTACCCAATTTCTCCCAGTGGTGACATCTTGGAAAACTATTGTATCACAACCAGGATATTGACCTTTTTTCTTTTTCTTTTCTTTTTTTTTTTTTTGAGACAGGGTCTTGCTCTGTTGCCCAGTCTGGATTGCAGTGGTGCTATCATAGCTCCCTGTAGCCTCAAACTCCTGGGATCAAGTGATCCTCCTGCCTCAGCCTCCTGAGTAGCTGGGATTACAGATGGAGGCAAATGCATCCAGCTAATTTTTTAATTTAGATATTGACATTAATCCACTGATATTATTCAGATTTCCCATTTTACTTGTGCTCATTTGTGTGTGTATTTAATTGAATACAGTTTGATTGTGTTCATTTATCCACCACTACAGTCAAGATACAAAACAGTTCCATCATCACAAGGACCTTTAATAACCTTACCCACCTCTCTCCTGCCCCACTCCCCATCCCTAACTTCTAATCTGTTCTCCACTTCTAAAATTTCATCTTTTCACCAGTGTTACAGAAATGAAATCATATTGCATGTAATCTTTTGGAACTGGCCTTTTTTATCAGTTGGCATAATTCTCTGGAGATCCATCAAAATTGTGACACATATCAATAGTTCATTCTTACTTATTGCTGAGTAGTATTCCATGGTATGGGTGTATCACAGCTTCTTATCATCCACCCATTGAAGGACATTCGGGTTGTTCCCAGTTTTTCCCTGTTACAAATAAAGCTGCTATGTATACTTGCGTATACGTTTTTGTGTGGACATAAGTTTTCATTTCCATGGGTAAATGAATGTCCAAGAGCTCAACCGCTGGATAAAATAGGAATTGCATGTGTATTAGGTTGGTGCAAAAGCAACCTAATTTCTAAGTAGAAATTACCCTGCGCAGAACTTCCATCTACGAGTAACAGTTCCATTTCCTAATTCTACACAGAGGCAGGCCTTCCAAAATGTAAAGCCAATGGTGTATTTGCTTTTGCACCAACCCCATAGCTTATAAAAAACAGTCAAGCTGTTTTCCAGAGTAGCCATACTATCTTACAATGTGTGAGTGGTCCAGTTTCTCCACATCCTGTACAGCGTTTGATGTTGTCACTGTTTTTTATTTTAGCCATTCTGATAGATGTGTGGTGATAACCTTATTGTGGTTTTAACATGCTTCCTAATGACGCTGAACATCTTTTCTTATGCTTATTTTTCAAATGTATGTCCTTTTTGCTGAAATGTCTCTTCATGTTCTTGCCCATTTTCTAATCTTATTTTTTGTTACTGTTGATTATTGAGAATCATTTGTATATTCTAGCTACTAGTCCTTTGTTGGATATGTGGTTTACAGATATTTTCTCTCAGCTTGCACCTCCTTGTTTTCATTCTTTTCATGAGTTCTTTTGCAAAGCAAAAGTTTTTAATTTTGACCAGGTCAGATTTATCAGTCTTTCCTCTTCCAGGTTATGCCTTTGGTGTTAAGTCTAAAAACCAAGATCTTTAAGATTTTTCTTTTTTAAAAAAAAAATTTATAGATTTATATTTAATATTTAAGACTATGATCTACTTTAAGTTAATTTTTAAATAAGGTATGAGGTTTAGGTTGAGGCTCAGTTTTCTTCCAGATTTTGTATATAACTATCAACATAAATATATGCTACTTTAAAGATAAATCATATCATAGCTTATATTCTTTTACGTAACCTAATATTCTCACAAAGACCACTGTTGTGAACATCTTTACATACCAAAAAGTTTAAATCTGTTTAATAGTTTATAATGGCTTTGATATAAGCCATTGCATAGATGTATCATACTTTATTAAAGCAAACATATTCAAAAATCTTCTTACACTGTCATCCATTTAATAGAATTCCTTTTAGCTTAAAGCAGGCAGAATCAAGCATCATATCTGTTGCTTGAAGCTAAGAACTCTCACACAAGTACATAAGCTGCTTTCTGAGAGGTTATTTAAGCAAGCATCACATGTCAAGTGTGTCAGAAAAAGAGCTAGAACCTAAAAAACAGTTATTTCCTGGCATCCTTTAGGCCTTAATGTTAGACCAAATCAGAGAATCTTGCAGCTTCAAGTTTAACCTCAATAAAAATACTCCCCAACCCATAATGGCTATGTTACTTATGTTTCTATTTCAGTGTGTATTTGAAGGTTTACATAGATTTTTTTCTTAAGGACCTGAGTCATTGCCAAGGTTGAGGTTGGGGGTTTGTAGAGGTCATTCATCTGACTTAGTGTTCTCTTTTAAGAGTTCTTATCAGCTCAGCATCTGGGGAAGTTTTTCAACTTAGACCTGCTCAGCCCACCTGACTTTACTAGAATATAATCTTCCAGGATGGTACCTGGACCTGGGTACTTGGGGATACTTCCCAGAGCATCCACATTCAAGGTAACAAACTGCTTTCATTCCATCTCTCTCCCTTTCAGACATCCCAAAGTCAAGATTTCTTTTGGAGGTCACTTCCAAAGCAGCCCGTTCAGTTGTTAAATTTTGTTTTGTTTTGTTTTGTTTGTTTTGTTGGAGTCTTGCTCTGTCACCAGGCTGGAGTGCAGTGGCGAGATATTGGCTCACTGCAACCTCCGTCTCCCAGGTTCAAGCAATTCCCATGCTGCAGTCTCCTAGGTAGCTGGGACTACAGGCGCGCTCCACCACCCCCAGGTTAATTTTTTGTGTTTTAGTACAGATAGCATTTCACCATGTTGGCCAGGATGGTCTCAATCTCCTGACCTCGTGATCCGCCCGCCTTGGCCTCCCAAAGTGCTGGGATTACAGGCATAAGCCACCGTGCCTGGCCTTAAATTCTTTAACTATTAGAAAGTTCTATCTGCTGGGTATGAGTCAGCTTGTCTTAGAACTTCTTCCTGCAGGTTATAGTGTTGCATTATCTATAGCTGTGGTTCTTACCCTTGCCTTCACCTTGGAACCATCTTGGAGACCTACAAAAAACACCAAAGCCTGGGTCTCCCCTCTGGAGAGTCTGATGTAATTGGTCAAGGGTGCAGCCTTAGCACTGGGATTTTTCAACGCTCCCCAGGTGATCAAATGCACGGCAGAGTTGAGACCCACTGGATGAAAGGCACAAAAGGTCACAAACTCAAATGCCTGCAATGTCAGACAGTTAATCAGGTAAGGACTCTGATGAACTGGAGAGCTCTTGATTCATCCAAAAGAGATACCAACTACTCAGCTCCAGGCAATTTCTCACCTCCAGGCAGGTGGAGCAGATATTGCCAAATATGGGAGTTTTTTTTTAAAAGAGGCCGGAAGTCCAAATATTTATGTTAAATCTCGGGATTCTTAAATGTTGGCAAGTGACATAAAAATAAAAAATAATCTGCAGGCCAGATCCAGCAGACTTGGTCCTCTGGTCTAAAACATTTTAGGATAGGATTCCTTCTAAAGCAAAAGCAAGTTTCTTGAGCTCAGGACTTTTTTTCTTTTTTTTTTCTTTTTTTTTTTTTTTCGCGCTGGGGGTCTCAAATCTGTCACCCAGGTGGAGCACAGCGGTTTTGATCTCAGCTCACTGCAACCTCCACCCTCCTGGGTTCAAGCAATTCTCCAACCCTGCCTCCCGAGTAGCTGGGACTACAGGTGCCTGCGCACCATGGCGTGGCGTATTCCACAATGCGTGGCTATTTTTATTAATTAATTAATTAATTAATTAATTTATTTATTTATTTATTTATTTATATTTTTAGAGAGACGAGGTTTCACCATGTTGGCCAGGATGATCTCGAACTCCTGCAGGTGATCCACTCGCCTCAGCCTCCCTAAGTGCTGGGATTACAGCCAGAGGTCAGAACTATTGATATCTTGAACTGGATCATTCAGCCTCTGGGGGCTGTCCTGTGCACTGTAGCAGCATCCCACTGGAAGCCAGCAGCACTTCCCATTCCCCATTTGTGAAGATCAACGATGTCTGTAGACATTGTCAAATATCCCCGGGGGGGGGCAAAATTGCCCCTGAGAACTACTGTTCTTTTTAAAGATTTTTTTTTTTTTTTTTTTTTTTTTTAAATTTAGAGACAGAGTCTCACTCTGTCACCCAGGCTGGAGTACAGTGGTGTGATCATAGCTCACTGCAGCCTCGAACTCCTGGGCTCAAACAATCCTCTTGCCTCAGCCTCCCAAGTAACTGGGACTATAGGCAGGAGCTACCACACGTGGTTAAGAGAACCACTGTCCTAAAACAACTGAGTAATTGCCTCCAGTGATGAGCAACTCACTCATGAAAGAGCCCATTCTATTGTTTGATAGGTCCAACTGTAAGGAAGTTGTTTCTTTTTCTAAGTAGAAATTACCCTGCCCAGAACTTCCATCCATGAGTAGCAGTTCCATTTCCTAATGCTACACAGAAGCAGGCCTTCCAAATTGCAAAGCCACCCTCTGTGAGGCCCCTGCAAAGTCCTCTTTTCTATCTGTTAAATTTCCTGATTTGCTTCCTGCTTCTTACGCAGCATGTTTTCCAGACCATTCACCCTCTGCCAAATGCCCTCCAATTTTTTTTTTTATATCCCTCATAAACTGTGGTACCCAGAGGAGCACAACATTCCAGGGGCGGCCTAACCATCAGGGCCTGCAGACGAGCTATTTCCTGCCTTGCTCCGAACATTGTGCTTCTATTAATGCCCCTCTGGACCACATTAGTTGTTTTTTTTGTTAACCACATCCCACTGTTGACTCAGTCTGAGTTTGTGATCAATTAAAACCCACAACTTTTGGTTGTGCTGCTTTTAGGCAGTTGTAGTCCCGCTTGTGCTTCTGCAGTTGTGTGTGTGTGTTTGTGTTTGTTCACACACTCCCATGCATGCACACATATGCACATGTGCACCTTAGCCTAATTTTAGTAAATTACATGTTTTGCTGTTAAATTTCATCTCCTTGGTTTCAGTATACCATTTTAGTATACTACATATTTTGAATCTGTATTCATCATTTGACCAAATAGCTATTAGGCCCAATTTTTGTGTCATTCACAAGTTATTAGCTTGGCAGCCCTCCTGTGGCCTCACTTAAGTCATTGTTAGAAATGTTGTCCAGGGCAGAGCCTGGACAAGAGTATTGTGAAACTTCCCGAGACAGCTTCCTCCAGATGCATGGATTCTGTGATGTCTCCATATCTCATCCCTCGGCCTGAATTCCTATAGGATAGTGGGAGAAACTCTGTCTTTTAAAACTGAGATATGCTGTTTTCAGTCTTAAAAAGAAGGGAAATTCTGACACGTGTTACATGTGGATGAATCTTGAGGACCTTATGCTAAGTGAAATAAGGCAGTGGCAAAAGAATAAATATTGTGTGATTCCTCTTATAAGAGGTTCCTGGGATCACTAAATGCATGGAGACAAAGTAGAACAGTGGCTGCCAGCAGCTGGGGGAAGAGACAATGGGAAGTTACTGGGTAGATTTTCACTTTGGGAAGATGAAAAAGTTCTGCAGATGGATGATGGTGATGGTCATACAACAATGTGAATATACTTAATGCCCCTGACATGTACACCTAAAAATGGTTAAAATGGAGAATTGAATTTACCACATATATATGTAACATATATATGTATATATGGAGATATATAGTTTTTACAAAGATTGAGATACACAACCTCCATATTATATCCCTGAGACTTATCCCCTCGGAATCAGGGAATTAGGTCAATTTCATATGATTCACTTGGTGACTGTCATTCTTTCCCAAGTACCACAAACCAAAATTGCAAGGATTTATTGAGGGTTTCACCACTTAACTCTCTTTCACTTGTTGGAATTTGCCATTTTTTGGAAACAAAGATTAGCATCTTTTTCTAGTCTCCTGATTTTTCTTCCTATAAACATTGTAGCTGCTCACTGCTCCAGGCTATAAAGATGAATGAGACTCAGTATCTGCCTCTCAAAAAGTCAAATGGTTACTGGCAATTGTTTGGGTATCCCATATGTATAAGTTTTAGAACTATTATTGTTCAAAGGGAGTCAGGAAGAATAGAGAATTCAGAGCAAGATCAAGTAGGTAGGGCAGACAGACCATAATCTAGACTAGATTCTCTTTCTAGTAAGGAAGAGACGTGGAAAGTAGCAGGGGCTGACCTCCCAGGTTCAATTAGCAAGGTGTGGTCTCCTGCATGTATGCCTGTATGATCTTCCATGCTCATGGTGTAACTAAGTGGTTGCCTGGCGCACTGGCTGCTATGGAGAGTAATGGCATATGGGTGTCAGGGGACAGCCCCCAGAAGAACAGTGCTCAGAAGCCCAGGAAGACAGAAAGGCAGTGTCTGAGAAGCCTCCTTGTGGGTGGCAGGACCCAGCCCCCAGCAAGAGTGAGGATGGTGATCCCCATGGGGATGGGAGATGGAAAGCATAAACAATTTGTAAGAATAAGAGCAAAGAATGGAAATCAAAATGGAATCCCATTCTTATGAACCCATACTTATCCCAAGTAACCCCTTGGGGGCAGAGTTGGATCCCAATAGTCAGATGACCACATGGAAACCCAGTGTCCAGTCCAGAGTGCAACAGTCAAGGTCATTCCACCAGGGAGATAACGGGTAAATTATGAGTTTGGACTATGAAAAAGAGAGGTCAGGAAGAACACACTAAGGTCAGGTCAGCAGGGGAGAGTAAAGCACTTATAAGTGGATTAAAGCATATCAACATGGGTATGAGTAATTCCCAAGTTTCAAGCGATAGTTAAATTTTGAAAGATGTTTTCCACCAATGGCCTTGTAAAAAATGGGGGTAATATAGTGTGGATGTGTGTCCTCTCCAAATCTCATGTTGAAATGTAATCCCCAGTGTTGGAGGTGGGGCCTGGTGGGAGTTGTTGGGTTGTGGGGGCAGATCCTTCATGAATGGCTTAGTGCCTTCACCTTGGTGATGAGTGAGTTCTCACTCAGATCACGTGGCAGCTGGTTGTTTAAGAGTTTGACACCTTCGCTGTCTTTCTCCTGCTCTCTCACTCTCACCATGTGACACTTTGGCTCCCCATCACCTCCCATGATGATTGTAAGTTTCCTGAGGCCTCACCAGAAACAGATGCCAGCACCATGCTTCCTGTACAGCCTGCAGAACCGTGAGCCAATTGAGCCTCTTTTCTTTATAAATTACCAAGTCTCAGATATTCCTTTATAGCAACACAAAAACAACCTAACACAGGAGAAAAGGGGTATTGAGAGATATTGATGCAGGATTAGCATTTTAAGGACCCAGATAAAGGCTAAATTTGCTATATTGTTTTAGGTCAGAACTATGATCTGAGATGGTCAATAGTGCTATCCAAGAACAATGATGCAGAAACATTACTTTGTTGAATAAGATTAGCAATTGTTATTTGGGGTTTCACTCCAACAACCGTCCCAGGGTTTTCTCCATCTCATGAATGTTATGTGGCGCTCCCAGAAGAGAAGGCAAGGCCTTATCAACTTTTCTTGGAGTATTTTGTAAGAGGCTGGAAAATACAAAAGTACGTGTATGTTGTGCTTCTTAGCAGCAGGGGAACCACAGCCCTTGTGTTCCCCAAACTCTCCTACCTCTGGCAGAGGAGATGGTGACAATAAAGCCTAGTTTCCTATCATCAGAAGACACCTCCCTTGACCTCCCTTGTAAAGAAATACCCCGCGTGCACGTACACACACACGACCACGCATGCACGTGCTCAGGCGGTCATGCCTCTTGTAGGCCCATCGTAAGGATCAGGAGAGGCCTCTCTACAGCAGAGTTATTCTTTCTAACAAGTCTTCACCTGACGTGGTTCCCTAATAATCTCTTTCATCAGACTGAGCTGAGAACTGGCTGGAAATACACCCAGAACTCAATAAGTAACCTGAGTGCCAAGCTTGGGGGAGAAAATAAAAGGCCCAAGAAATGGAGAAGGGGATTGAGTTTACAGTTATGCCAGGTTTGAGGGGCTCAATCTTATTTAATGAAGCAAAATGTTGTCTCTTTTCATACTTCCCTTGCTCTTTAGGTTTCATTTTTAAGGATCTCTTGTTTCAAATCTTAAGAGCATTTTCTTTGTTGGAAACAAACTAAAACCCAGGTTCTGCTTTTAATCTGTCATGTGTGTGGCACAATCTTGTAATTTATCTTCTTGCTTCAAATGTGCCCCCAAATCAATTCTTCTCATCCTTAACATTTTTGCAAGCCTTAGCTCTTTTTTTGCCACAGCCTCCCTGAGACCATTCTTGTCCGTGCTCACCACTCTTTTGTATTCACCCTTAGTTTTAAGCCCCTCTTTCCATGTTTTATGTACTGATCATTTTAAGATCAGAACTCACCAGAGAACTCCCTATGAGAACACACTCGTTTCTTTGGGGCCCTCATCCCCACCCCATTTTTCCCCCGTGGAAATCATATAGAAAACTGCCAAACATCCCCTTATTGAGTTTCACACAATCTGCTTTGCATTTTTGGCATGAGGCCATGGCCTATGAAAATGTCAAAATCTTTCTATCTAACAGTTAAGCCATGGGGTCAAATAATTCACTTGATGGTCACAGCAGCCCCATGAGCTAGCAGGGCAGATACTAAGGTCCCCACCTCACAACTAAAAACAATCTCAGGGAGGTTTCATGACATTATAATGGAGGCTAAAATCCAGATGATTGGGCTTCTAGTCACCAGCAACAATATTGATTGGGCCTCTACCCAATCGTGCAAGGCAGTGTTCTAGACTACAGGGATACACTGGTGAACAAAACAAAGTCAGATATCTCATGGACTCGCCTTCTAGTGTGGCGAAACAAACAAATAAACATTGAAAGTAAGCCAGGTGGTGATGGCCAAGGAGGGAAAATATGTTGCTTTATATTGGATTAGGACAAGCTTCACTGATGAGGTAATATTTGAAGGATGGTGCATTTACTGATCACAGTATAGGAGCCCCAGAGGGTCAATGGAAAGGTTGGGGAGGATGTGAGGGATCAGAAGGGGTCAGCAGCGGATGCACAGAGAGATATGGAGCAGGGAACATCTTTCATGATTCCACACTTGCATATCCAATTACTTTCTTGGCCTCACTGTTTGGAAGTTTTAGTCTCTCAAACTGGTTCAGAACCAGTCCATTGATCTTCAACCCTAAATTTATGCCTTCACTAGTCCTTCTCACTTCCGTAAGTTGCAACACCAGTTTCCCAGTGCTCACAATCAAAACCTGAAGCCTTCTCTGAGTCCTTCACTACCCCAGCCCACCTCCAAGGCAACTTATCCACAATTCCTATTATGTGGTCTTCCTAGAAAAGAGGTCTCAAATCCAACCACTTCTTTTTCTTAACCATCACTGCACCTGTCCAGGCCTTCAGCATTTCTTACCTGGTGGGTGCAAAACCCCCTCATTCATATGCCCACTCCTACACTTAGCCTTCTAGTCTGTTCTCCACCCAGCAAGCTAGATTAATATTTTTAAAACATTCATTGAATTACATCACTCCTTTGCTTAAAATCCATAGAAAAAATTCCAGACTCTTACTGCGGGCTTCAAAGTCCTACATGCTGAGGTCTTTTCACTTGGATATCTTTGCAATCCTGTTTCTCCTGACAAGAGGATCTCTGAAATGCTTTTCTGTTTTCTTCATACCTGAATACCAACTTGGATGCATATCGAGTTACAATCATCTTTTCTCGAAGCTGTAGAGGCATCACTTCAGTCTGTGACGGTGTTTGTTGCTGAAGCAGAAAGGTCTGAGCCTGCCGGATTCTTTTTTTAAATATATATTTTGTTTTGTTTTCCTTTTGTGCTTGTGTTTGTTTTCAAAGGTAACTGTTTTCTTGCTTGAATGCCTGCGGCATTGTTTTTTATCTTCAAAATGTAAAAACACACTTTTAGATTGTGTCTAATGGTAGGTCCCATTTCATTTTTTTTTCTGAGAAAATAATGAAACATTTTATTAATGAACAGAAGAGTTTTTGCTGCTTGCGTCTTTTGTAATTTTATATTCACTAGCCTGTCATTTCCCTGCCTTCTTTTACATTTCACTCCCACTGGTGATGGTGTTTCCACGCTGAGGAAGAACGTTTAAAATCTCATGAATCTAACAGAGTTACGGCCAATCCAGTAGCTGCTTCCTACAACAATCACGGGACCCCTTACAAGTGCCCAGCATGACTTCTCTTCTGGGGTTGTTGTAACAGAAGCATAAAATGTCCATTCAGAGAAACACACAGCCTTATCCGCAAGGAACAGAGGAGCCAAAGGGATATAGTCTGGAAATGACTAATAAGATTAGAGGCAATATTCTGGCCTTGATGTTTTGTCAGGTTCTAAGTAGAAAAGATCAAAGTGTGTCTTTATTTCCACAGTCCAAAAAAAAGCCCTCAGGCCAAAAAATGTCACTGCTAATTCAGTTTTCTTTTTCTAATGTGTATGTCACTCAGCACCTTTTGATATTGTAGCCATCTACCTGCTGCTGTATTTTTTAATCCTATTAGAACTGAACTTCATGGCCAGTTGCTTCGGTCTTTGAGAAACACAAATGAGACCCAATGGACTACTCTGTGCTCAACAGGGATTTCAGTTATGAAGTCTGGAATCACGGGGCTCCTATAAGCCTAAGGAAGAAAAACAGCCATTCACCATTCTTTCCCAAATGTCTGTCTTTTCGCTTCCCAACCTGTTTTCTAAATCACAAGAAGAAGTTGGGGATGGGATAAGTGGCATTTCCAGTTTGACTTAATCACAGAAGTTAATTCCACAGGGCAGAATCAGAGTTAATTCAGCAGTGGCCTGAATTTAAGCAGAGTCATGGTTGAAACAGTACAGAGCCCTTTAAGGTCGGTGAAAAAAAAATCATTAAACATATAAAGTTTCTAGAATTTGTAATCCAAATCTATAAACAGATTTCCATACTCTGATGTAGAGAAAACACAATTATCATTCATCACAGGTCTTTATTGTCAGAGCATCTGAGCTGAGGCCAGTTCAGCAGCAGAATTCATGCTTCTCCACCACGCCCCAACTGAAGCCCAAAGAGACGGGGACGTGAGACAGACACTGAATAATTCAGGCCCTGAATTGCCCCCCTGAGCTCCCTCTCCATGTGTATAGTTCTCTGTAGATCTGGATGATTCTGTGCACATCTATGGGTTTGAATCAGGAAATTACCTCTATTGATTTCGTCGGAGTGTGTGATATAAATTTACATTCTGTCTGCCTGGCCTCAAGCTTAAATGCCAGCAAGCATCCCCTTCCAAATGGCCGAGTCCACACTGGCCATTCAGTTTGGGATGGGAGCCTCTGCTGGGTAGGGGATGCTCGGAAGGTATTTTTATTGTGATCATTTAAATTTTCATGTTTTTATTTGTGAACAATTTCAAACACAAAGTAAATAAGATTATAGCCATCTGTGTACCCAGCACTCGAATTGTACACGTGTTCACGTTTTCCCTTATTTGATTCAGATTTGTTTACATCTAGAACGTTACAGGTAAAGCAAAAGTCACGCCGGGCACGTGCTCCTCCCTAGTCTCCTCCCGACCTTCCGCCTCATATGTAAGCACAACCCTGAAGTTGGTGTGGATCTTTCCCGTGAATATCTCAGTATTTTTACCACAAATATATATGCATCTTTAAAATTTAAAGACATGTTGGCTGGGCGTGGTGACTTACGCTTGTAATCCCAGCACTTTGGGAGGCTGAGGTGGGCAGATCATGAGGTCAGGAGTTCGAGACCAGTCTGGCCAACACAGCCAAACCCTGTCTCCACTAAAAATACAAAAATTAGCTGGACGTGGTGGTGGGCGCCTGTAATCCCAGCTACTCGAGAGGCTGAGGCAGGAGAATCGCTTGAACCCGGGAGGTGGAGGTTCCAGTGAGCAGAGATTGTGCCACTGCACTCCAGCCTGGGCAACAGAGCTAGACTCCGTCTCAAAAAAAAAAAAAAAAAAAAAAATTAGAGGCATGCTACATGAGGACATATCTTCAACATTATGATTTTGAGATTTCTCAAGTGTTGACACATGTGTACTTAGCTTATTTTAACTGCAGGATATCCTTTATCCACTGAGTGGATAAAGACAACTTTTCTTTTCCGTTACATTATGGATAGACATTTAGAACTTTTCAGCTTTTGGTACTGCAAACACTACAATGAGTACCCTTAGCTCTATCTCTTGTGTACAAATGTGAGAGTTTCTTTAGAGCAGTGTCTAGAAAATTCTTTTTTTTAACCACAACCCCCCAGAAAAAAAAATGTATTTACATTGCCACATACACATACACTTACTTGTGCACAATTTTTACAAAACCAATACCTGGCTGAGCGCGGTGGCTCACGCCTGTAATCCCAGCACTTTGGGAGGCCGAGGTGGGCGGATCACAAGGTCAGGAGATCGAGACCAACCCCATCTCTACTAAAAATACAAAAAACAACATTAGCTGGGCATGGTGGCGGGCACCTATAGTCCCAGCTACTCGGGAGGCTGAGGCAGGAGAATGGTGTGAACCTGGGAGGTGGAGCTTGCAGTGAGATGAGATCGCACCACTGCACTCAAGCCTGGACGACCGAGCGAGACTCTGTCTCTAAAAAACAAAAAAACAAACAAACAAACAAACAAAAAATACCTAATCTTACTACACTTTGAGCTTTTTCTCTTTTCCCCTTCCTTCCTTCCTTCCTTCCTGCCTTCCTTCCTTCCCTCCCTCCTTCCCTCTCTCCCTTCTCTCTCTCTTTCTTTCTTTCTCTTTCTTTCTTTCTTTTTTATCTTTCTTTCTTTTTTCTTTCTCTCTCTCTTTCTTCTCTCTCTTTCTTTCTTTTTTTCTTTACTTTTAAAGCTGTTTAATTAAGACCCTTGGGTTTCACAACCACTAATGAGGGGTAGACAGTCCAGGGTATATGCCTAGAGGTTACTTGCTGAATTGAAGGGCATCCTCGTGCTCAGCCTCTCTTCAGAACGGCTCTGCTGTTTACTCCTCCAGCAGCAGGGTTGGGGGTTCCTATCATCTCACTCATTCTTGCCAATGCTTGTCATTGTCAGCCTTTCTAAGTTTTTGCCCTACCAATAGGCATCAAAGAATCTCCTTGCTATTTCCATTTGCACTTCCCAAATTTCTGCTGGACCTGACCTTTTACTCTTCCACGTGAATTTTTGAAATCAAGATCCCCATGCTGTAGCAAGTAGTGGTTTGGGTTGTTTATGTCTAAATATTTCCTAAGATCCATTAAATTTCTTCTTGGGTGCATCAATTGTTTAAAAGTATTATTATTTCCAAATGTAGTGGGGAGAGGGTTTGACTTCCTTTCTACATTTCTTTTGCAATTTTATTGCATTGTTAAGGAAGTAGTCTACATAATATTGGGTCTTTGGTATTTGTTGAGGCTCACTTTGTAGCCTTGGGATATTTTGATAAATATTCCCTGTTTATTTAACAAGAATATATTTTAATTTTTAGGTTGTACATCATCAACATGTGCATTAGACCAAGCTTATTAACTATGAAGGTCAGAACCTCAATATCCTTACTCAGTTGTCATTTCCTTGATCCATCAATTT
The DNA here is from genome assembly GCF_001698545.2 of Rhinopithecus bieti. Taxonomy (NCBI): domain Eukaryota; kingdom Metazoa; phylum Chordata; class Mammalia; order Primates; family Cercopithecidae; genus Rhinopithecus; species Rhinopithecus bieti. Next base: position 2,993,186 of record NW_016803680.1, on the reverse strand, counting down.
CTGAAAAATATCTACTAAAATCTCCTGCTATGATTGTAGATTTGTCAAATTCTTCTTGTAATTCTATCATCTTTGCTTTTATTTTGAAGCTGTGTTTTAGTTGAACGTAGCTGATGACTTTTCCCTTTAATAATTATATAATGATCATTTTAATCCCTAATTATCCTTTATCATCTTGAATGATATTTTATGTGATGCTGATATTTGTACATATTGTATATATTTGGTTGGCATTTGCCTGGGATATCTTCTTACATCCCATTACTTTCAAAAATTACTTTTTAGGTATATTTCTAATAAATAATATGTAGGTATATTCAGGTTTTTTGTCCAACTTAAGCATATCTATATATTAATTAATGGTAATGAATATGGAGCCGGCCCAAATGCCCATCAATCAACAAGAAGATAAAGAAACTGTGGGGTGTGTGTCTGTGTGTGTGTGTATATATACATGCCATGGAATACTACTCCGCCATAAAAAGGAACAAAATAATGGCATTTGCAGCAACCTGGATGGAATTGGAGTCTATTATTCTAAGTGAAGTAACTCAGGAATGGAACACCAAACATCATATGTTCTCACTCATAAGTGAGAGCTAAGCTATGAGGACACAGAGGCAGAAGAATGATGCAGTGGATTTTGTGGACTAGAGGGGAAGGGTGGGAGGTGGGTGAGGGATAAAAGACTGCTTGTTGGGTACAGTGTATTCTGCTCAGGTGATGGGTGCACCAGAATCTCAGAAATCACCACTAAAGAACTTATTCATGTAAAAAAAAATTGGCAGTGATCCATTTATGTTTATTGTAATTACTAGCATCTTTGCGTTTATTTGGACCATCTAGTTTTGTGATTTTAATTTATAGACTTTTATAGTTTGTATCTCCTACTTTTTTTTTTTTTTTTTTTTTTTTTTTTTTTGAGACAGAGTCTCGCTCTGTCACCCAGGCTGGAGTGCAATGGTGTGATCTCAGCTCACTGCAACCTCCTCCTGGGTTCAAGCAATTCTCCTGCCTCAGCCTCCCAAGTCGCTGGGATTACCGGCACCCTCCACCACGCCCAGCAAACTTTTTTTTTTTTTTTTTGAGGCGGAGTCTCGCTCTGTCTCCCGGACTGGAGTGCAGTGGCCAGATCTCAGCTCACTGCAAGCTCCGCCTCCCGGGTTTTATGCCGTTCTCCTGCCTCAGCCTCCCGAGTAGCTGGGACTACAGGCGCCCGCCACCTCGCCCGGCTAGTTTTTTTGTATTTTTAGTAGAGACGGGGTTTCACCGTGTTAGCCAGGATGGTCTCGATCTCCTGACCTCGTGATCCGCCCGTCTCGGCCTCCCAAAGTGCTGGGATTACAGGCTTGCGCCACCGCGCCCGGCCAAACTTTTTTATTTTTAGGAGAGACAGGATTTCACCATATTGGCCATGCTGATCTTGAACTCCTGACCTCAGGTGATCCACCTGGCTCGGCCTCCCAAAGTTCTGGGATTATAGGCATGAGCCACCATGCCCAGCCTCTATCTCCTACTTTTATTGAATTACTTATTTTTCCCCCTACTTGTTTGGAAGTTGTGCATTCCATTTCTATTCTCTTAGTAGTTCCTTTAAGTTTTTAGTGTGCGTAGGTCATTTCTGTAGTTAATCACTACTTCTCCTATCCTCCAGAGCAACACGAGGGCCTTAGGAAGTTTTAACTCTCATTGTTCTTTTCCCATCTGATTTATTTTTGTTGTCTGGTTTTATTTCCACCTTGCTTTTACTCCCTTCTTCAATGTTAGTTACTATTTTTTAAGAAAAATGCTTTGTTAGAGTTACCCACAAATGTCACCAGTTTGTCAGCTCAATAATACTCCCTGTCCCCCACTCCTTCCTTCTGTGTTCAATATCCTTTTACAGAAACACATCCCTGGGATTATTAAATCCTCTCCATCTTTTCTGTCTAGAGATGTCTTTTTATTACCTTCATTCTTGATATTTAAACCGAATGTGGGATTCTAGATTGACAGTATTCTTTCTCAGGACTTTGGAGGGACTGTTTCATTCTTCAGAGTGTCTATTATGACTATCAATCTGTTTTTCCATTGCAGGTAATTTCATTATCATTTATCCCTGGTGGCTTTTAAGATTTTCCTTGTCTTCCTTGTTTTTCAGTTTTACCTTGATGTATCCATTTGTGGATTTAATTTTATGTACCTGTTTAGAACACAGTGTGCCTCCTGAATTCTGGAAACGATCACTGCATATTCCTCTCTATTCTTTCCTTCTAGAACACTTTCTTACATCCTGTTCTCCATATCTTTTTTCATCCTGTCCACCTCTTCCTCTCTGTTACCTTTATTCTGGGTGATATTCTTAGCGCTGTCTTACACATCAACAATTCTCCTTTCAGCTGTGTTTAATCAGTTGTCTAACACATTTATTGAGGTTTTATTTTTGTTGGCAGACATTCTGTTTGATTCTGCTTGTTAGTTTCACATCATTCTGCTCTTTTGGTATTATGTCTACTTTTGCTTTTATCGCCTTCATATTTTTAAGTAGACTTATAGTCTGTTTCACAGTGTTATTCTGTTACCCAAAGTTGCTGGGACTGCTAATTTTACTGTTTGAGTGTCTGCTGGCTTTTCCTTATGGTTGATAATTTCTTCCTATGGTTTGTAGTTTTTGAATGATTGCTAAATCCTAGCAGGGATTTTTTTATACTATGGGAGTCCCAGGGAGCCTAGTGTTCTGAGAATGTTTTTACAGAATGTGTTTGCCTTTGGTCTGCAGAGAACCTTGGGTGTTTTACCAGTTTAGGACAAGGTTATAATGTTAATTGATCACGTTAGAGATATTCCTGCGCTTACCAGTAGTATAAACTTGACTTTCAACATGACCATGTGGTGCAGACTTGGCATTTCAGTTTCTCATGGATGAGTCGTTTTGTAATTTTCCAACCCAGAGCCCTGGTGAGTGACAAATTCCTCAATTTGCTTCTCCAGACTGGTGGGCACAATGTATTAGTCCCTGTTTCACAGAGACAATAGCCCTATCAGGGTTCTAGCTTTAGTTTACCTAGACCTCAATTTTCAATATTTGCCATCATCTAGTAGGAACAGTGAGTAGAGAAACACAAATAAATAGATAACATTTGCCTCTTAGTGAGTAGTAATGCTGACTTCAGTATAAAGCCACTATAATCCATTCACTATAACCCAGTCACCATAACCCACGCTCCACTCACCATAACCCAGGGCACTATCACCCCATTCCCTGAAGTCAAGAAATTGTTTTTCCATTTGTCATAGGTACGCATTTCAAACTTCAAAGTCAGTAGTGCAATAAATGTATTTTCTTTTTCTCTGGCCCAACGTGATTATTTCACTGCATGTTCCCTATCCCTCTGATTTGTAGGGAAAAAAAAAAAAAACTCTGGCTCTTCCCAGGATCATGTCACATCCATATCTTTTGCACCCAAAGAGTGGCTGAATTTGATTCTTAGTCATCTCTCTATACAAGCTGCCATGGATGCAGCCATTGTCCCTGTCCGTGTGACTTCTTTTCATCCATTTATTCAGTGCTTCTTTGTAAAGCTTAGAAAGTGGGAATCTTTTGTGAGCCTTCCTGGGGTCCCATCTGCCTGGAAGCACTGCATGGCCTTTTTTCTCTGAGTTTTGTGATTGCTCCCATCCGTGCTCCTGGGAAGTGAGGGTCAGTCAGATCTCTGCTGCTCGGGGATCCAAAAAGTGCTCTCATGCTCTCTCTGTCTCTGTCTGTCTCTTTTTGTCTGTCTCTCTTTCTCTGTCTCTGTCTTCCCTTCCTCTCTCTCTTCCTGTAGCTCTCTATCTCTGTCTCTGTCTCTTTTTGTCTGTCTGTCTCTTTTTCTCTGTCTCTTCCTCTTTCTCTCCTTCTTCTCTGTCTCTCTATCTCTGTCTTTCTTTCTGTCTCTATATATCTCTGTCTCTTTTTGTCAAACTACCTCTTTTTTTCTGTCTCTGTCTGTCTCTCTGTCTCTTTCTTTCTTTCTTTTCTTTTTTGTAGACAGAATTTCACTCTTGTCACCCAGGCTAGAGTTCAGTGGCAACCTCTGCCTCCCAGGTTCAAGCAATTCCCCTGCCTCAGTCTCCCAAGAAGCTGGGGTTACAGGTGTGTGTCACCATGCCCAGCTTATTTTTGTATTTTTAGTAGAGAGGGGTTTCACCATGTTGGCCAGGCTGGTCTAGAACTCCTGACCTCAGGTGATCCACCCACCTTGACTTCCCAAAGCGCTGGGATTATAGGCGTGAGCCACCATGCCTGGCCCTCTCTGTCTCTTTCTGTCTTGTCTTTCTCTCTCTGTCTGTCTCTGTCTCTTTTTGTCGGTATCTCTTTTTTTCTCTGCCTCTTTCTCTTTCTCTGTCTCTCCTTCTCCCTCTCTCTCATACATGTATATGTCCATATTTTTTAGGGACATATGAGTAGCTGTTGGGATTCACTTTTTATTTAGAGCTAAATAACTTTGGATGAGTATTTTAAGTTCTCAATCCCTCGATTCTCTCGAGTGTCATAAATTGCAGGGGGGTGCCATATTTGATGATAGTGCTTACAAGCCTATAGCACATGCTCTTGGTTCCTCACCAGGTCCCCTTTACAGCCCCCAGCTTCTGGTGGTGATGACTATGAGTTCATACTGGCATTCTCTCAATGGGAGCACTCTGCCTAGAGATGCTTGAGAGATTACAAACCTCCTCCCCAGGACCACCTGCCTCCAATAGCTGACTGATGTGGGGTGTACCAGAGCCAGCCCCCTTTCTTGTGCTCCCTGCACACTCTGCAGCTCTCCATGGGATTGGACCGAAGCCAGACTGAGGCACCAGAAACCACCAGACATCTTTGTCTAGCTTCTCACCTGTCTCCATCACTGTCTTACATGTTTCTCCCAAGAAGAGTCTGATCACTTACACAGGAAGCCCGTTCTCAGGTTCTGCTTCTAGGCACCTGACCTAAGACGGAGCACAAATCATAGTAACGCTCAGAACATGAATGTTTCTGACACTGGAGATGAAGGTCTTAGCTTCTATATTGATTGCACTGTCCTCTCTAAATTGAATTATTTTACAGACACACATACAGATGCCTGACAGAGGGTGAGTGCCAGAGAAATGACCATTCATTCAAAAAAAAAATGTACTGAAGTCTTACTATGTGCCAGACACTGTTATAGACCCAGAAATTACACAAAATTTTAACTACGTGAAAAACTTGGATTTCATAATCATGTTAATAGTTACCATCTATTGGCAATCTATTATATGCCAGATACTTTACATAGTATATATAGTACTCAGTATAACACTGCAAGGCTGACATTATTTTTGCCTTCTTTTGTCATAAAGCAACTAAGATCTGGAAAGGTCAAGTAACTTGTTCAAGGTCTTCTGCCCAGGAAGTGGTAGAGGGAGCATTCATATTGAGGTATTTTTGTAATCTACATTCTCTTTTAAAAATAGATTCAGGGGGTGCATTTGCAGGTTTGTTACATGGATAGATTGTCTAATGATGAAGTTTGGATTTCTAGTGTGCCCATCATGCAAACAGGCAATTGTACCCAATAGGCAATTTTTCAATCCTCACTCTCCTTCCACTTCCCCCACTTTTGGAGTCTTCAGTGTATATTATTTCCATCTTTAAGTCCATGTGTGCCCATTGTTTAGCTCCCACTTACAAGTGAGAACATGTAGTATTTGATTTTCTGTTTTTGAATTATTTCACTTAGAATAATGGTCTCCAGCTCCATCCATGTTGCTACAAAAAGTATGACTTGATTCTTTTTTATGCCTACATAGTATTCCATGATGTATATGCCCCACATTTTCTTTATCCAGTCATCTATTGATGGACACTTAGGTTTATTCCATGACTTTGCTATTGTGAATAATGCTGTAATAAACATACTAGGGCAGGTGTCTTTTTTACATAATGATTTGTTTTTCTTTGGGGAGATACCCAGTAGCAGGACTGCTGGGTCCAATGGGAGTTCTATTTTTAGTTCTTTAAGAAGTCTCCATGTTGTTTTCCCTATTGGTTGTACTAATTTACAATCCCACCAACACTCATACTCTTTTATAAGACTTTGTTGCCTGTTCTATCACCCGGAATGTAAATGTTTGCATCCCCTACTACACTAGACTTGAGGTAATGGCAAGATAAGATCTTTTTCATCTTAATATCCCCAGTCCTAATAAAGTGCTTGGCACCCCCAGAAATGTTTGCTGAATGAGTGAGTGAATGAATCCATGAGAATCTGAGAATCAGCCATCAGGACTGAGGTCATCTGTTTCCAGAATTGATGCCACACACTCTCTTCCCCGCAGGACTCCATTCCAGAGAAGGCTGTTAAGAGAAGACACAAACTAGCTTTTAGTAATCCACTTCCATTTAATTCAATATGCATTTTTATGGGCTTAATATGGGTAAACTCATTGTCTGTTTCTAGCTAACAGTCCAGTTTGGCTGAGCAATCAGCCTCAAAGGAGGGTGATAAAGCCTCTGGGCAGAGCCCAGTGCCTATGAACCATCAAGGAGAAAAGCAACAGAGCAATAGGGCAGTCAGGTAAAAGCAACTCAGGTGACCTACACTTCTGAGATGTATTCTGGTCTCCAGAAGAAGATTGTGTGTCCTGGAATTTTTGCAAATGATCAGGGTGATTTGGGACATTAAGGCAGGCTCCAGGAAGGCACTTGGTGGAAATGTATTGGAAAGTGTCAGGTCAAGAGAGAGTCTATCTTGGTTGAAACTTATCGGAAAGTATCAGGTCAAGAGAGCGCTGTGAGGCAGGTAGATGCTTTTACCAAGGGTTGGACAAGATATTACCTGACATAAGCATCCATTAGAGGATCTGCCTGACCCTTATCTCTGAGAATTGCCCCTATACCCAAAACCATGGCTGTGTCTCTACTGCGCACATCTTCTGGCCACTGGGGATAGGGCCAGAGGCACACACTTGACCCAACTGCACCAATCAGATTCTTGGTCCTGAAAAATGTCACTGATGGATCCAGAGTCTTGGAGTTGGCAGCTGTGTTAGGCCACGGTAGAGCTTTAGAGGGAATGTTGATAAAGTCCCTCACTGACATCCCAAGACTGTCCTGGCTTCTGCAATTTCTTGAGGTATTGTTTGCCTTTTCCTTGGATTCCAAGAGTGACTATATCCTTATATTCTTCCAACAAATTTTCTTTCTTTTCGCTTAAAGTAGCAAGATTAGGTTTTTGTTGCCTGCAACCAAAAAAGCCTCAACTAAAACTGTGCCATATAAAGGCTGGGGAGAGACTAAGGGCAGCTGCCTTTTATCTGTATTTATCCTTCATTCGGTATATTTTCCCGTTTCTTAAGAGAGAAATAGAGGAGCCTTCTGACACTTGCGGTCTAGTGGGAGAGACAGACATACACAAATCATTTCAATACAATGTGGTAAGTGCTCTAATAGAGGTATGATAAGAGCGCCGTGGAAACAGAAAGGAGGCATCTTCTCACTCTGCTTGGAGTGGGGGTGGGGAAGGCTTCACACAGAGCTGAGTCTCTTGGGATGGGTGGGGTTTCTGATGTACTGACGTATTATCAGGAGCATCAGGAGAGTGTTAGCAGCTTTTGTATTTCTTAAAAGGATAAGAGATGAAAGAGGAAATAGAGTAAGCTGTAATTTGCTTTTGTCTGTAAGGTTGTGTCTGTAAGGTTGTTTTAGTCAAGATAGTCTAGGTTTCGCTGTGGTAACATATTAACCCTGAAATCTCGGTGGCTTCAATCCAACAGGTTGTATTTCCTCTTCACAGTACATATCCAGCAAGGTCAGTGGGGGAACTCTGCTCCATAGAGTTACCCAGAATGATGGATGGAGGCTCTGACATTTTGTTGCTGGACCATCTAGAATATGAAGCCTTCATTGGTCACCAGGACAGAGGAAGAGAGAGGGATATGCCATCATGATAATTCAATGCTTTGGTCTAGAGGTGACATGTCACTTCCACCCAGCCCACTGTCCACATAGCCCTGTCCTAGTTTATAGGGGTTAGGCTGTGTCATCCTCTGGTGTGCCCAGGGAAAGAGGAGGATCACATGATGTTGGGAACCAGAAGTCTCTCCCATTAGAGGGGAATCTTCATAACTTACTCATTAAACACTTTCAGGGAAGGGTGATATGGGAGGAGCCCTCTCTTTCATTGCACATTTCTTCCGTTTTCTTTTGAGTCATCTCAACTCCCATCACCTCAAGCCACATTCCGTGACTAATCAGGGATATTATGAGAGGCATAAAGAATAACCTTTCAATTGTCTAAAACAGAGACATTTATCTTCCCCCTCAAAACTTGTACCCTCCACAGCCTTCCCTGCCTGAGTTAAAGGCGACTCCATTCTTTGACTTGAGCATGTCAACCTTGAGTACTCTTATTCCTTCACCCTATGTCTATTACATCAGGGAATCCCATTGGCTCTCCCTTCAAAGTATATTTAGAATCCAACTACTTCTCACCACTTTAACTCTTATCGCTCTGGTGGGAGCCACCATCATTTCAGAGTTTTTGAATGGATTTCTTACTGACCTCACTGCCTCCATTCTTGCTTAATTATGATCTATTCTCAACACAGCAGCCACCAGATTCTACTATGTATCAGATCATGTCCCACCTCTGCCCAAAGCCCTACAATGAACCTCCATTTCATCCAAAGGAAAAACCAAAGCCCTTACAATGTCCTACGAGGTCCTACGTGCTCCTCCCACCCTATTATCTTTCCAGTCTCATCTCTTTTAACTTATACTCCCTTTTCTCCGGACACTGTCTCCTTGCACCCTGGGCTCACTCCAATCTCATAGACTTTGCTCTTGCTGTTCTTTCTAGCCTGGAACACCTTTCCCCAAAATATCTGCTTCTTTAACTCCCACACATTCTTTAAGTATCTGGTCAAAAATTACATTCTCAGTGATGCCCACTTGGACCTCCTTATTCAATACTGTGACTCCTCTCCATCCCCATTGTCCACCTCTGGCAATTACATGCTAGACTTTTTAATTTAATACCACTTATCACTTTCTGCTAGTGTAACATATAATTTGTTTATTTGTTGTGTGTATAGTTTCTACTCTGCTGTGCTAGAATGTAAGCTCACTGAGAGCAGATTCTTTCTCAGCTTGGTCCATTTAATATATTATAAGACTCTATTCACTTGTTATCTTCCAGGCATCTAGGATGGTGCTTGGCACATAGTAAGTGCTCAATAAATATTTGTGGAATAAATTTGTAAAATATGATTTCAGAGACAATTGCTCTCAGTGATTCCACCTGATGAAGTTATCTTATCCCTCTATGATCTGGAGATGTGACATACCTACTCATAAACACCAGAAAAGTGGCATATGTACCAGCACACTTCCAACACCCAATGCTAAGGAGAACATTGGGCTTATAGATGGGTCACGCCCAAGGGATCCTACAGATAATAAAGGAGGATGGTGAAAGAAAACTTGCTACAAGGAGTACATGTTAACACAGGGAGATCCCATGCCTAGATAAGAAAATGCAGGGTTAGAAAACTCTAATAAGTATCTCAATGGGCATTTGTAGGCCAGGACTGTCCATTTCTGCTATAGACTGAGTTCATGAGGCTCCCACATTCCTCCTTTATAATAATCCACCCAGATACCAGATCGGTGCTCACCCAGCACCCCACCTGAAACCTAGCCCCACAGCTTGACTATTCTGCTCCTGATGCTGCCTGCATCCCTGAATATCACCTATAGTCATGCAGGGAAACATGAAGCAGCATTCTAGGGTGGTGGAAAGGGCACAGACCTCAAAGTCAGACAAACCTGAATCAAGATCCTGAGTCTTAGTTCCCTCGTTTTCAAAATGTGGCTGAAAATGTCTCCATCACAGAGTTATTAAGAGGGTTAAGTTATGTAATGGAGATGAGTACCCTAACACAGTTCCTGGCACTGAGTCCATACTCGAGCAATTCCTGATCCCATTATGTTTCTGATCACCTGTAGGATGCTCCCATTTCCTCTAGGACTCAGCACTGATTACTTGTCCAGTCTACCACCTGTTGTCAAAATTACATGTTCTGCCTCCAAACACCCATTGCTGAGTCTGTCTTCCAAGGAAACTTTTATTCCTAAAGCTTAGCTCAAGATATGAAGCGACTTCCACCACTGGAAGGGAGAGAATATGGGAATAAGAAGTTGGATAGGCAATAGCATGCAGTGCCTCTGGAATCTTGGGTAGAGAAAACAGGTTTTGTTAAGAATCTATCAGCGTGAGTCTGCTGAAAGACCAAGTACGATTCTGTATGTATAGATTTCAATTTTGCCTGGCCAAAATATTACTGATACAGAGAAAGTCCTTGTATCCGTTGCAAAATTTAGTAAAAAGTACTCAGAAGATCAACCACTTCCTTAGAAAAAAGGTTGAGCACACCTGTAATCCCAGCACTTTAGGAGGCCAAGGTGGGTGGATCACGAGGTCACAATCCTGGCTAAAACGGTAGCCTCTGGGCTCATCCTGGACAATGTCTGAAGCCCAAGCCCTGAAGGGCTGTCAGCAGCATGGGTGATGGTGACGTGCTTCCAGGGGCCTGTGAACCTGTCCAGATCATCCTGGCCAGCACGGTGAAACCCCGTCTCTACTAAAAATACAAAAGAATTACCCTGGCATGGTGGCGGGCACCTGTAATCCCAGCTACTCGGGAGGCTGAGACAGGAGAATGGCTTGAACCCGGGAGGCAGAGGTTGCAGTGAGCCGAGATTGCGCCACTGTACTCCAGCCTGGGTTCAGAGAGAGACTCCGTCTCAAAAAAAAGAAAAAGAAAAAAGGTTGGAGAATGAGCACACGATGTTGAAGGTGGTAAATAACTTTCTTTTTTATTGTTCTTTTTTAAATTTTACTTTAAGTTCTGGGATACATGTGCAGAACGTGCAAGTATACACAAGTATACACGTGCCATGGTGGTTTGCTGCACCTATCAACCCGTCATCTAGGTTTTAAGCCCTGCATGCATTAGGTACTTGTCCTAATGCTCTCCCTTCCCTTACCCCCCATGCACCAACAGTCCCCAGTGTGTGATGTTCCCCTCCCTGTGCCCATGTGTTCTCATTGTTCAACTCCCACTTATGAGTGAGAACATGTGGTGTCTGGTTTTCTGTTCCTGTGTTAGTTTGCTGAGAATGATGGCTTCCAGCTTCATTCATATCCCTGCAAGGGACATAAATTCATTCTTTTTTATGGCTGATTAGTATTCCATGGTGAATATGTGCCACATTTTCTTTATCCAGTCTATCATCAATGGGCATTTGGGTTGGTTCCAAATCTTTGCTGTTGTGAATAGTGCTACAATAAACATATGTGTGCATGTGTCTTTATAGTGTAGAATGGTTTATAACCCTTTGGGTATACACCCAGTAATGAGATTGCTGGGTCAAATGGTATTTCTGGCTCTAGATCCTTGAGGAATTGCCACACTGTCTTCCACAATGGTTGAATTAATTTGCACTCCCACCAACAGTGTAAAAGCATTCCTATTTCTCCACAGCCTCACCAGAATCTACAAGGAACTTAAACAAATTTACAAGGAAAGAAACCAAACAACCCCATCAAAAAGTGGGTGAAGGATATGAACAGATATTTCTCAGAATAACTAAGTATGAAAACAAGACAGGAACTATAAAATAAAAGACTAGTAAATTTCACCAAATAAAATTTTTTGATGTGTTCCAAAACATACTTTTAAAAGGACAAAATTTTATATATTGTAATATATAATATGTAATATTTTATCTTAAGAGCTAATATGTAAAGAACTCTTACAAATCAATAAAATAAAGATCAACCTTCCCAATAGAAAAAGGTCAATGGACATGAAATATAAATTTATAAAAGAAATACGAACAGTTAATAAAAAATTCTACCTCTTTTACTGGCAAATAAATGCAAATAAAACAACAAGATAGCATCCGCACCTATTAAATTGGCAACGGTTAACCAGAAAAATGTTAGCCAATACTGGCAGATGTGTGGGAAAGTTGGCATTCCTATATACTATATTTTTAGGAATGTGAATATCTTTCCAGTAAGTATTAAAAATCATAATACTATGCATAGGTTTTAGCCCAGCAATAATCATAAATAGGCACAAACATTTGGCTATTAGAATGCTGAATTGAAGCATTATTATTATTATATTAGTTATACTAGCAAAAAAACCTGTGGAAAAAAGATAAATACAAAAAGAATATTAATCACCTATATTAATCAAACTCTGGTACCTGCAAACAGCAGAATATGATCCAGTCATTAAGAATGGAACTGGAGGGGAACAAAAGTGTCTGCAATTGACAATTCAGCCATTCAACTATGTTCATTCACTCAACATCTACTCACTGAGCACATACTCAATATTCAGTACTGCTGACAACAAGGTGAACAGAACAGAATCCCTACCATCAAGAAACTGCCATTTTATTGTGGGAGACATTTGGCTAATGATACAACAGAGGTGTGAACTGAATGTGGTCATATTCTCTCCTCCCCCACCAAAAAAAAAAGGGTCTCTCCTGGCGAGTGATCCAGATTTGGAAGAATCAATAGCAGCAATTAGCAGTTCTAAACCATGAGTAAAATGTTTAGGGACAGAGATCGGAGCAAACTGAGAAGGAATGTAATTGTTGAAACTCCAAGCCCAAAAAGCATGTGTATTAGTTATCTATTGCTACATAACAATATTATAATACCGCCAACTGAGCAGCTTAAAATAACTCACATTTATTATCTCACAGTTTCTGACAGTGGTTCAGGGTTTGATCATGGCTTAACTGGGTTCCCTACTTCAGAGTTTTACAAGGCTCCAATTAAGATGTTAGCCAGCTCTGTGATCTCATCCGATGACCTGACTGGGGAAGAAGCCACTTCCAAGTTCATGTGGTTGTCGGCAGGATTCAAGTCCTTGTGGGCTGTTGGACTGACGGGCTCAGTTTCTTGTTGGCTGTTGTTCACTCTTAGTTCTCAGCTGTTTGTTGGCCAGGAGCCTCTCTCAGATCTTTGCTCATGGGCCTTCACAACATACTCACTTGCTTCATCAAAGCCAGAAATATAATCATGAGAGTGTCGTCCTGTCACCATTGCCATTATATGGGTTAGAAGGAACTCACAGGTCCTTCCTATCCTGCAAGGGGCAAGATTCTACAAAGGCACTGGAAGGCAGAGATCATTTGAAACAATCCTAGAGTCTGTTCACAACAGGGTAGAAGAGAGAAACATTAGTTCACTGAAGCTGAGTTATCAGGGAAGCCAAATCAAAGGTGTGGTTTGGGGTGGAGAATTCCCCAAACTGAGTCCAGTGGCATTGTCTTGGCCTCACTGTCGACAAAATCATCTCCATATTTGCAAAGTGGCCCATCCCATAAGTTCTTCTAAGCATGAGTATGGTTTATCTGGGGCAGGAAGCTCAGACTCAAGTATCCACAAGGGCTGGGCAGGTAACATAATCCATACAGTTTTCATCTTAAAGGAAAGTTGGAGACTGTGGCAAACTGGACGCATATGGCCCATCATAAAGGAACTGCTGCCAGGCAGCTCAAGGAGATTGTTGTCCATGCAGGAATGCAGTCCTATTCCTGCCAGAATTTCTTACTTTACAAAGAAGCCCCTTAAACCACATTTGTCCATGAAATTTCCCAAAATTTTAAATTATTTGTGGACTAAACAAAACATACCTGCCAGCCAGATTCAGCTCCCAGGACCTCAATTTCAGACCCCAACCTAGCAACCTATCCTGACTTTGCAAGGATACAGAGCAAGGCCATTTGCTGAATTTCAAGCTAATATTTTCCACTCTTCTAGCTCCTGGCTGTTACTAACATGTTCTCTTCTCTTTTGAGTTTCTAATTGTGTGAACTCCTCACATTCAAAGCAGACTAGCCTGCTGATTAGTTTTAAATTTCAGGAGCTTTAAAGTCTCCAGATTTGGAAGTAAGCGGACTCTCATTAAGAAGTCATTTGATAAAAATTAATCCCTCCAGGAATATCTTGGACTCAGAAGAAAGCCTCAGCTCTCTCATTAGCTGGTTTTAAGTATCCAGTCCACCTTGGAGGCCCCAATCCTCCCTGGGTTTGACTCTGAGGCTCCAGACAGCTGCCACTGTGTCTGGGGACCAGATGCCGGTGATTTTAAAATCACAGGGAAGGACGCAGCAGAACTTCGAACTCAAAGGCTACAGCAAGCCCCCTGCTCCCTGAGCCCGACTCCTCGGATTTAATCACTTCCCCTTGAGCCTGAGAACGAAGGGACAGATTTTCATCTTACTGAGTAGATTTCAGAGCTTACGTCGCCTAATCCTTGCAGATTTGTCACTGACCTAGCAAAGAGAATAACTAAATGAGTGTTTGGGGGTCACCACGGGGGAGCTCCTGGGAGAAGAAACATCCCTCTGGGCTCATCCTGGACAACGTGCAGAGCCCAAGCCCTAGAGAGCTGTCGGCAGCATGGGTGGTGGTGACGTGCTTCCCGGGGCCTGTGAACCTGTCCACAACCGGCCCCAACTTTAATCTCTAATCCAGTTATGAAAGCTTTTATGTAAGTGAGTGTTTGGGAAGCAAGGCAGCTTTCTTAGTTTTTTTTCCTAAATGTTTCTATTTTTATTTTTTGAACAGATAGCACATGCACATGGTTTTTAAAAAAAATTTAAACAGAACAAAAGGGAAGACCATGAAAAGTAAATCCCCCCATCCCTACTTTTGTATCCCAATTCCCCACCTCAGGGCAATTGCTGTTATAAGTTTCTCCTGAAGAAAGATGGATGTTTTTAAATTTTCTAATCTGGCCTCAAAAATAGCCAAAGGCCAAACAGAGCCCACAATAATGTAATTAAAACGAGTGATGGAGCTACACACATGACATGTCATAGGAAGAGAAAGGTCACGAACACAAAGTCACACTCGCAGAGCACACAAAATCAGTGTGTGTGTATGCAGAGTGTCTTTGTGTGTGAAGAGTGTGTGGGTGTGAAGGATTTGTAGGTATAGTGTGTGTGCACTTGTGCATGTACTACGTGTGTGCCAGGCTGTGTGTGTGTGCGTGTGTGTGTGTCGCCCTCATCTCTCTGGAAACTTCAGTCAATTCCATAAACATTTATTGTGTGCTGTGTGCCAGGCCCTGTTCCCAGTGCTGTGGGTTATACCAAGATAAATTATACAAGGTCCCTGGCTTTGGGGAGCTTACAATAAGAATAACTCACATTGGATTGGCCCCTTCCCCTTTACAGGGGAATTTTCAGGCTAGTTATGTCATAACTCAGGCTGGCTACAGCCCGAGGCATGCTGGGACTTAAGCAGCCAGGGCTGAGCTGGCAGGAGGAAGAAGCCCCAATGTGGGATGGGTACATGGAACCAGCAGCAGAGGCTGGTCTCCGCAGACTGCTAAGGACCAGGGACTTGGGCCACAGGCGCCAACCCCTCGAGCAGGTTCAGATAGGCACCTGTGTCAAAGAGGCCAGATGCATGCTGCATTGGCCTGGCAATTCTATTTCTACAGCAGCACTGCTTCATAGCCCAGCTCTGCCACTAATTACAAGTGTGATCCTGGGCAAATCACTTAACCTCTTCATCTCTTCAACAAAGACAGATGAAGATGACAGTTTCCTCCTCCCAGAGCTGATATGAGGATTAGTGAAGCAAGGCAAGCAAATACATAGCATGGTGTTACTCAGTAAATGCTCAGTACAGGGCAGCATGGCTGCTGTTATTATATTGCCATTATTCAACAACACAAAACTCTTGAATCTCCACAATTTAATACAAGAAGGGGGATCCCCTGGTTTAGAGGAATGCCTGATCAAGGGCCCTTGAATTGATCCTCTTAAATGTCGCTTTCCATTTGCGGACCCTCATTTTGATTCTGGCTCTTTCTGCCTCTCCTGGTCAGCTCCAGCCCCAAAAAAGCATAATGAAAGCAGGGCAGAATTTTCAAAAAGTTTTGCTAAATTTTAAGTCAAATCAGCACACTACTTACAAAGAATCTAACTCTACCCCATCTTGCCAGCTCACCGTGGCTTTCAGGCCCATCTCTCAACATGGAACCCCAAGGAAAGAGGCAGCTTTGCATGAGTCCCTCATTTCCTGGCTCAAGTCCAGTAGGTTCCTAAGCTTTGCAAGTATATACCAGGCATCCTACCCAAGTCAAGGGTCGGATAAGTTCCCCAGAGAAAACAGCCCTGCAGCAAACACCTGAAAAAGGAGTTTGAATATCTGCATGGGAGGTGAGGAGGGCAGAAATGCAGAGGACATTCCAAGCAGGAATGTGAGCACAGGCAAAGGTCCTGAGGCAGAAAGGAACATGGTGAATTTGAGAGATGGAAGGAAAAAGCAGTGTGCCTGAAGAGGAGGAAGTAAAGGGAAAAATAACAAAAGATGAGACTAGAGAGGTAGGCAACTTTCAGATTGCAAAGAATGTTGTGGCCATCTGTGGTGAACACTGTGCTACCACTCAGGCCCTATTCCAAGGAAGAACTTGTTACTCTAGATGCTAGGCATGTTGTGGTGGCCAGCTGTCCATGGTCATGACCTTCAGGGATTGTCTCAACTACATATGGCTGCCTCATCCATTGTCACACCGGTTATGGGGCAATGCATATCTGGTGGGGCTGTAAAGGTGTAACCGTCTTTACTCAACTCAGGAAAACAGTGATGGACCAGTCTGACTCCAGAGCTCCCCATGGGACCAGCGGAGGCTGTCAATGGGCCCATATCATGGCTCGACTCTTTCTCCCCATTCGTGTTTCCATCTCCTGCATCCATGAGTGTTTATCCCAAGGGATTAAGAATGAGCATGCTTCATGTCAAACTCCATCTGTATTCTGGGGAACCCAACCTATACTACCATGTCCAGAATTTTGGATTTTATTCTAGGAGCCATTGGGGAACCATTGAAGGGTTTACACAAGGGAGTGACGGTTGCAGTTGTGTTGTAGAACACTTAATTGGCTCCTCTGGAGATAATGGGTTGGAAGATGATGCTTCCAAATGAATTGGGTATGGAGGCAGTTCTTCTGGCCATCTAAGTGTCCCCACCACATTCTAAGACATGTGCCCTTTCCCAGATAATCATGGGAAGGTCTTACCCTTTAGGGAACACCTTGTCACTCACCCTATACACCGTGTAATGCAACACCACAACCACTGAGGTCATGCATCAGGAGTTGCACATTCACAATAATGAGGGCAACATTGGAACTGGAGGGGGATGTGTAAGAAGTTAGCTCAATAAAGTCAGACTGAAGGTACAGCCCTACGGGGTTAATAAGATGCTTTAGCAGTGACTCTCAGCAGTGATAGGTGCACAGAGAGTTTTCGATATCCCTTGCCATCACTTCTCAGGGGTCTTCAGATCACAGTTTGGAGAGCATGCTTAAGGTCATTGCTATGGAGTAATCTCTCTGTGACAGAACAAGTCTAAAATTTGATTGAATGCCACAGCTCGGTGTTTCTCAAAGTGTGGTCTTTGGGGCAGCATCGAGGAACCTGTTAAACGCAAACTCTCAGGCCCATGTCAAATAACTCAGAAACTCTGGAGCTGGGGCTCAGCAAGTTCCCCAGGTGGCTCTGATGCTTAAGTCTGAGAACCACTTTCTATCAAAACATGATGAAACACTTGTATCAATAAGGATCAGTTCTATATGCATGTGTTTAAACAGGTAGGCTCTCACCTGAAAAGTAGAGTTAGTCACTTAAAAAGGACAGTTACCTGGAAAATGGCTATTTAGTCTTGCTGTGCATCAGAATCCACTATGAAATTGGACTTACTTTTCTTTTGTTTTTTTTTTTTTTTTTTTTTTTTT
>NW_016803680.1:2968349-2972062 GCF_001698545.2 Rhinopithecus bieti | reverse complement strand
TTTTTTTTTTTGGAGCCAGGGCCTCACTCTGTTGCCCAGACTGGATTGCAGTGGCTCAGTCACAGCTCACTGCAGCCTCGACCTCCTGGGCTCAAGCCATCCTCCCACCTCAGCTTCCTGAGTAGCTGGGACCACAGGTACATGCCACCATGCCCGACTAATTTTTTAATTATTTTGTAGAGACGGGGGTCTCGCTATGTTGCCCAAGCTGGTCTGAAACTCCTGGCCTAAAGCTATCCTCCCACCTCAGCCTCCCAAAGTGCTGGGATTACAGGTGTCAGCCACCATACCCACCTGCATTTTTTTTTAATGCTGATGGTCAATATTTAATGTATACATTCAGCTCAGTCTGTTTTTTAAGAACCACAGATGATTCTGATATATAACCAGGATTGAAATCCATACTAATTCACAGATAGAATTCTATCTGTACAGTAGAGCAGAGATTTAGTGGTCAGGACTAAGAAGGAGTTTCTAAACCTGTGATTGCTAACCCTGACTGCACATTAGAATCACTGAGGAAGCTTTCAAAAACCCCAAAGCCTGAGCTAAATCCTCAAGACCAATTACATAAGAGCACCCCAGGTGGCCCCCGGAGAGCATCTTGCACTTGGAAACAGGGTAGAAGTAAGAGAAGAGGGGAACTCTGACACAGGATTCTGAAATTATAAAAATCTTTTGAAGCTGGGGCTGTGGTTCTTTTTATTTGGTTTTGCCTTCTGATTTATTTATTTCAACTTTTATTTTAAGTCCAGGATACATGTGCGGGTTTGTTACAAAGGTAAACTTGTCTCATGGGGGTTTGTGGTACAGAGTATTTCATCACTAATCACTAGTATTAAGCCTAGTACTCATTAGTTATTTTTCCTGATCCTCTTCCTTCTCCCACCCTCCACCCACCACCCTCCAATAGGCCCCAATGTGTGTTGTTCCCCTCTATGTATCCACGTGTTCTCATGTGGGAGCTGTGGTTCTTAATGGCCTCCCCATCAAGTCAGGAGTCCTTTATATATAATGCATATATTATGTTGTACATACATGTGTTATTTATTTATTTTTGAAAGATACCCAGCCCCCAAACCAGACCCAGTGAATTTGAATTTTCTGGGATGTGAGCCCTGGGCAGATTAATTAAAACCTCCACAGATTGTTTTATGCTCACCCTTGGTTAAGAATCTCATTTAGAAAAGAAAACACAAGTATGACCAAAGTTTTAAGAAGAGGAGAAATTCATTAAAATAGATAGGAAACTATATTATAAAGACACAATAATTAAAACACTGTGGTGATGTGTAGCAAAGGCATACACATTGACGTAACAGAATAAAATTTCCAGAAATTGACATAGATCTATAAAAGTCAATGTAGTATATGGCATTTTAAATCAGTCATCATGATGTTGAGACAACATGATGCCCATTTGGGAAAAATTTGTAAGAATCTTAGCCCATACCACACCCCAAAATTAATTCTAGCTTTTTTTAAATTTTATGTAAAAATAAACCATAAGGACCCTGAAAACATGGGTGAACAATTTTAGAAACTAGGTATGGAGAATGGTTTTCTAAGCATGACACCAAAGGCAGAAAACATAAAGGAAAAGCCCATCAAATTTGATTATAACACATAAAAACAGTAACAACTTAATATGTCAAAAACCATCATAAATAAAACTGAAGGGCAACTGATACACAGCAGAACATATGTTTGCCATTTATGATGATATCCTTAATATAGAGCAGCTCCTTTAACTCAAAAAGAAACGGTGAATACCCAACAAACAGAAGCACATAGGATGTGAAAATGCAATTAATAATAGAAAAATTATAAACTGGCTGGTATATATTAAGTGTATATGTCACATGACTAGAAATCAAATAAATACAAAATAAAGCAATAATAAAATCTCACCTTCCTCAAATGAAATTTTTTAAGTGAATTAGAATGACCCAGTGTTGGCTAGAATATAGGGACAAGGGAGTTATCATTTATTGCAGGCAGGAGTACAAATTCACCCACTGATCCAGCAGTTCCACCATTTCCAAGACTTCACCCTGAGGGAGGGGTGGATGCACACAAAGGTCATATAATTTTGTATTGTGTACAGGTTCAATAATGATATCCTTCAGAGTGCCTTTACAATGGTGAAAAATAAATAAAGACTCACTGGCAGGAGATTTTAGCTACCTATGTAATGTTTTTCCTTTGAAAAATGACTGAAAGTGAATATAATAAAATATTAATAGTTGTTAACTGCACAGGGTGGGAGTATAGATGTCTATTATGTTGTTCTTTGCCCTTTTCTAGAACTTTAAATTATTTCCAGATTATAGTCAAACATGTTATGGGAGAGTAATCGCTGGCATGGCAAATAGTAAAAATATATTATCAGTGAAAATAAATACAGATTTAAATACAGATTTATAGAGTATATTCTAAATTTTATTTTAAAAATGTGGATGCCAAGAAAAAAACTTGGTGTGCCAAGTTATTTAGGGGCTGGTTAGATACATAATTTTTATTTTCTTCTTTGTGCTTTTCTGTTTTCTGTATTGAGCATGTATTACCTTTGAAACATACTGAAATCATACCTAAACATACTTACAAGGCATGTCTAATTCCTGTGCATCACGATTCTGAACATAAATGAAACTTCCTTTTACAGTTATCTGTGAAGAGCCAGTTGATGTCACGTTAGAGATCACATTGAACTTCTCAATGTGAAAAATTGGGACAAAGTGAGCAGAGTTCCAGTTTTTTAAGATTCCTTCCAGCAAAGTTCCGATGTTATCCATTCAACAAGTATTCATTGAGCACCATGTTAATCAGGATTCTTGGGACACTTTTCGAAAGAAGACATATATGCAGCCAACAATCATTTGAATAAAAGCCCAACATCCCTGATCATTAGAGAAATGCAAATCAAAACTACAATGAGACGCCATCTAATACCAGTCAGAATGGCTAGTATTAAAGAGTCAAAAAATGACAGACGCTGGTGAGGTTGTGGAGAAAAAGGAACGCTTATACACTGTTGGTGAGAGTGTAAGTTAGTTCAACCATTGTAGAAGACAGTGTGGCAGTTCCTCAAAGATCTAAAGACAGAAATACCATTCGACTCGGCAATCCCATTACTAGGTATATGCCCAAAGGAATATAAAACATTTTGACATAAAGATACATGCGTGATAAGTTCATTGCATCACTATTCACAATAGCAAAGACAATGAATCACCCTAAATGTCCATAAATAATAAACTGGATAAAGAAAATGTAGTACATATACATAATGGAATACTATGCAGCCATAAAAAAGAACAAGATCATGACCTTTTCATGACCTTTTCAGGATCAAACTAGAGGCTATTATTCTTAGCAAACTAATACAGGAATGGAAAACCAAATACTGGATGTTCTCACTTACAAGTGAGAGCTAAATGACGAGAACACATGGGAGCAACACACCCTGGGGATTTTTGGAAAGGGGAGAGTGGGAGGAGGGAGAGGATCAGGAAAAATAACTAATGGGTACTAGGCTTAATACCTGGGTAATGAAATAATCTGTACCACAAACCCCCATGACTCAAGTTTACCTAAGTTAACAAACCTGCACTTGTACTCTTGAACTGGGGCCTATCATGGGGAGGGGGGAGGGGGGAGGAGGGAGGGATTGCATTGGGGAGTTATACATGATATAAATGATGAATTGATGG
>NW_016803680.1:2936020-2968103 GCF_001698545.2 Rhinopithecus bieti | reverse complement strand
AAAAGAAACAAAAAAAAAAAAAGAAAAAAAAAGTTAAAAACAAAAATGACTTAAGTTTATCGAAAGAATTATTGGCTCACAAAGCTGATGGTCTAGGGATAGGTGGACCAGGCTCAGATAGATCCAGGATTTAATCTCTTTCCGTCTCCCAGGTCACCTTTGTGCTGGCTTCGTTCTCAGATAGCCTCTTCCCTAGGTGCAAAGGTGGCCAGTGGCAATTGTAGATGTTTAAATTATATCTCATTTTATTATACCATATTTATAACCATCAAAAAAGAGACAGCCTCCTCTTCACTGGCTCCAACCAAAGTTCGGGGGAGTTCTCCTTAGATTTACATGGTCAGGTAATGCCTGAAACCATCCACGTGGCCAGGAAAAATGAACCTACTGATTAGCCAATCCTGGGTCACATGTTCACTATAAAGCTTGGGAGGGAGATCAGCCCCCTCTAAACCAAGGGCCATGAGAATGGGAACGGATTGGCTCCCCAAGGGAAAAACCAGGGTGTAGTTACAGGAATTAGGATTGATGCTAGACAGACAAAAATGGCAGATGTCCTCTTCAAGTATGCGTGCACAAACTAAATGACTCCATGCATGGGCAACCACCCGCCATTGAGCTCCCTCCATTTCCATAATGTAATAAGCCTCAGGAGGTCACTAAGGTAATACCACATGTTCTTAAAAGTCTCTTGGTCAGGAAGAACAGCTAGAATCTGTGGCCATGCTTTTGTCCTCCCAAATTCATTTTCTAATTGCTCACCCCTCACACTCCCTATTTCCCTTCCTTGATTTATAGTTTCCAAAGCACTTGTCACCACCTGGTATAGTATATATTGCATTTGTTTGTCGTTTATCTTTTACCACTGGGAAGCATGCTCCTTCAGAGCAAGTCTCTGTCTTGTTCACTGCTGTATCTCCAATGCCTAGAACAGTGTCTGGCCCACAGCTGGTGCTCAGAGATATTTGCTGGCTAAATGTATGGGTATATAAAAGGATGAACAAATGGATGAATGCAATAATGAATGGACGAATGGGTTATTAAATGGGTAAATGGATGGATGAATGCAAGGATAAATGGGTTATCAAGTGGGTAAACAAATGGATGGATGGATGGACGGATGGATGGGTAGATGAAAGGATGAAAGGAAGAATTAAAGAATTTCACCTCTAATCTCAAAAAAACATCAAGCTGCCTTTTAAAGCTTTGCTCCAACATGGATTTAACCACCCCAAACCTGTAGCAGAGCTAAACTAGCTGGGATATTCGAATTGCCAAATGCTAAGAGAGAACAAAAGAGAAGCAAACACTGAGAAACTCCCACCCCTACTCCCCGCTGAAAAATTAGAAAAACACTCTGGATAACCAAGCAGAGCGTATAATCCTGCCACAGTCAGCTTGCTCCCAGAACTCTTAAGCCTTATAGCATGTCACACACTGTCTTGATGCAACAAGATAGTCTCTGGACCACAGAGGTTGGTGCAACTCAGACTCTCCTTCCCTCACCAAGGACCGTCTTACTAGACACCCTCACTGCACATAACAAGAGAACCTGAGCTCAGCCCTGAATGATCCTATGAGTTCTTTCCCAGGTTCTTCTTCTGGTCTGCAAGACATACCTCTTTTCCAGGTGCATAGCCCTGGAAAAACCCTGTAACTACACTCCCTGCACCTACAGAAAGTCTTCCACCAAAGCTTAGCACTATAGTAATGCCTTAATTCAATACGGAAACAATAATTCATATAAAACACTTCCACCAGGAGTTAGGGGAAGGTGGGAAATCACTGCTTTACAAGACCAAAGGAAAAAGGTTCAGAGACTACAGAACTTAAAGTCATTCCAAGTTTATTGACCTTCCCTATTCATAAGTATTTTTCTGACTATTCTCTGATACGTAAGGCAGAAAACAGAGAGGAAAATACCTGAAGAGTCTTCGGGACTGTTCTGGGAAAGCAACTCCCGGAATAAATTGAATGTTCATCTCAGCTTGGCAAGTGGTAGTAGGGATTGTTATATAACGACGAAGGCTATCTGGGGTGATCACTATGTCCCAAACACCGAGTTATTCACTTTACATACTCAACGTCATTGAATCCTCTTGACAAACTGAATCCCCATTTGATGGAGGAGGAAGCTAAGTCATGAAGATTAAGTAACCTACCCAGTCACCCAGCCAGGCAGCGTCAGGGACAGGATTTGAACCCAGGCCATCTGACTCCAGCTGCCACACTCCTGACCACCATACCTTGTATATATTTCTTTCTGTAGCTATCGGTCAGACCTGGGAAGTGCATCCTTATTTTTGTAGTCTCAGGCTGGTGGCTGAGATGAGCACAAGGACATCTGAGCCCTATTTGCAGCCCACATCTCCTTACTGATAATATTCTCACATCAGTATTTCTCACCTCTATAGGTCTCTGGACATCACCAAAGTATTGCATTGGAAAAAGCCCATTGCCTTCACCTCTGAGTTCCTGATCTATGACTTTTCAGTCTCCAAAAAGATGCAAGCATAGAATTTACAGAAGTGTCACGCTCTAGGACTGCCATGCTCCCTGTTATCAAAGTTGCCTTGCAGGCAACAGAGCATTTTTGTATTAGAGTGATGGGAATGACACTCTGATGCCTGGTAGCTTAACCTCTTAAGTGGCCCCAAGCAATCAGTTCTGGAAAATTAGCAAACATTCTGTATTAGTTCAGGCTGCCACTACAAAATACCCTAGACCGGGTGGCTTGAACAATAAAAATGTATTTTCTCACAGTTCTGGAGGCTAAAGGTCTGAGGTTAAGAAATGAGAGACAGAGAACATTAGTGTGAATGCTCTGATGTCTCTTCTTATAAGAACACGAATTCCATCATAAGGGCCCTACTCACATGACCTCATCTAAACCGACTTGCTTCTCAAAGACCCCATCTCCAAATACCATCCCGCTGGGGATCAGGGCATCAACATATGAATTTTGGGTAGGCACAAATCAGTTCATAGCACACTCCCAAACTAAATAGCAAATTATTCCTAAACACCCAAAGAAGGATCTGTATGGGAGAATCATGCCAGCTGGTAGAAAAAGAGCTAAGACAGTAACTTCCTGGCTCAGCAAGAAGGCAGTAATAAATGGTCCCAACAGCTACCAGGTGCCAGGAATGATCTGAAATGTTTTACATGCATCACCTTAAATTAGCATGGTGAGGTTGGTACCATTACATGCCCATTTTACAGAAGAGAAAAGTGGAGTCACAGAGAGGTGGGGTGAACTTGCCCAAGCTCATATGGTTAGTCAGTAGCACCAGGATTTGATGCAGGGAGTCTGACTCTAGAGCCCCACACTTCACTTTATTTGGCTGTCTTCCCACTAACCTCCCTCTCCCTGGCTTCATAACCTAGCCCCACTACTTCCTAACTGTGTGTTCTTGGGTAGGTTTCTTAACCCAGCTATGTCTGAGTTTCCTTACCTGTTAAATGATGATAACCAATAGCTTCTACATAACAGGGTCATTGTGAAGGTTTAATGAAATAATAGATAGAAGCTCTTAGTCCTGCACATAGCACATAATAAGTGCTCAAAACAATTAACTCAAAATATTGTGATTATGCCTTCAGGGAGCCTCTCTGCAACCAGTTGAAAAACTGCCTGGTCGGCCGGGCACGGTGGCTCAAGCCTGTAATCCCAGCACTTTGGGAGGCCGAGACGGGTGGATCACAAGGTCAGGAGATCGAGACCATCCTGGCTAACACGGTGAAACCCCATCTCTACTAAAAAAACACAAAAAACTAGCCGGGCGAGGTGGCGGGTGCCTGTAGTCCCGGCTACTCGGGAAGCTGAGGCAGGAGAATGGCATAAACCTGGGAGGCGGAGCTTGCAGTGAGCTGAGATCCGGCCACTGCACTCCAGCCTGGGCCACAGAGCGAGACTCCGTCTCAAAAAAAAAAAAAAGAAAAGAAAAGAAAAACTGCCTGGTCACATGTTCCACCATTCCCTGTCTAATGGGAAGTCACATCAGCACAGCCACTGGAACTGCAAAACCACTGGGCTCTGTGCTTGGCACCGTGTAGGTGCTCAGTAAACATTTGTTAAATGAATGAATGGATCATCCAAATAACCTCCAGCTCCAATGATGAAGTCCTCTCTCACCCTCCTGGAATGCACATTGATTTGTTCTGGATTTCTTGATAATTAATCTCTTGATGAAATTTAAGACCTGTTAATTACCCCTGATTAATTAGGGTGAACTTTTTAATTGCTTCCCTAAGCTGAAATACACTGTCAATAGGCTCCATAATTAGTGACCCAGTAATCAGTTTTAAACCAATTATCCCAGGGTAACAAGTGAAACTAGGCAAGAAGTGCCCCAGGGGCTTGGGCCAATTTCAGTGGAACTTAGAATAATACAAATTGGCACTTATGTGGGTGAAGAATGCATGTTCAGTGTAATTGGAAATACGGATACTCGGATTCTCTTGGGTATTTCATTTGTCTGGCTTTTCACTGCTGTGTTATTTGAAAACAATAACGTAAGTGTACCCTCCACACACCCAGTGAAAAGCCTGGAGCAGGTTTTTGGGGCTTCCTGACTGCCTTTGGATACAATAAGGGGTAGCATGATAGACTGTGCAGGTTGTGTACTGCATAATTCCAGGGATACCATTCACACTACAGTCTTTGTGAATGGCACCCCCAAAGGTTGTGAAGTACACAACCTGAGTGCAATAACCCATTGTTCACGTGATGCAAAGAATAGGGACCCAGTCATCAAGAATCCCCCAAAGACAATGATGGGATTGGAGGCACACTGGGCTTTCCCAAGATGGGAAAATGTAAATGGCAGGCACTTTTCATGGTCTGTCTAGAATTGTGGAGTTGTATCACATGCACATTTAATTTCTGCAAATCCAACCACTTTGATTTGGGAAAAAATTAAGAAAAAGAAATAATAACTTAAATAATACAGGCAATTCTGCCTGCCACTTCATTCAGTATGTACACACCCCATCGTGAGCCTGAAATGGGCCTTCAAATCTGCTACTCTTTGTGTGCCTCTTATAAAGAGAATACCACACCATATGGAGTATTTAAAGATTGGTGCTCTTTTTTTTTTTCAGCTTTATTAACTTTTAAAACAGTAGGACCTCTAATCTAGCCATTCATTTGGTGTCCAACTGAAGAAACAGATTTCCTCCTATAGTGGAGAGAAAATGGCTGGGCTGGTCTTTTTGAAATTGGTAGAACAACCTCCAACATGGTACCTTCCTAAGTGATTTTCAAGAGTAATTTTGACAATGTAAGTGGTTTTTTTCTCTTTTTCTTCCTACTTGAGATTTTTTTTTCTCTTCTGCTTACTTGAGTCCCTAAGGTGAAGCAAAATTCCAATTTGGGGGAGCTGGGTATTAATTGTCTGGCTAGGGAACTCTTTCTCAATGTGTAAGATTCCTGGTAGACCTGTTGGTTCTCAAGATGTGGCTGGACCAATTGCATTAGAAGGACCCAGGATGTTTGTCTTTTTTAAGCACAGGTTCTTCATACCTGCCCCAGATCTATGTCAGGATAGTTAGTAATGAGGCTCTGGACTCTGCATTATAAGTTCCATGTAATTCTGATATACATTCCCAACTATAAGCTAAAGTAAAGGTAGGAAGAGTGCCAATGTTATTCATGTCTCTGTCTTCAGACCCTGGAACAAGCTTAGCACATGGTATAAGTTTTAAAAATATCGATTGACTGAAGGAAAACAAGCCTCTGACCCTAATCCTTTGTTTTGACTTAGCAATCCATAGAGCAAGGGTTAAGGTATCAGCCCAGCTGGGCCTTACAAAGGAGGAATAGATCCATCTTCTCCTGTGTTCTCTTCCTTCTTAGCGTTTCTCCAGGATGAAGGCCTGAGGCCTACCTTGGTAAACTCTACAGCTCAGCTTGTGCCCTGCCACCTGCTTTATGGCCTCTGTGCAACATCTCACAGAAGCCATTAGCCATTCATTTAATGCCTAATCCTCTAATCCAACTGTTTGTTGATTTGCCAAGTGAGGAATGTGCAGAGACACAAGCCACTTGTTCCCAGAGTTCTTTCCAGCTGGTGAGTGGGAGGCAGCTGGAGAAGAGACTTTAGGTTTTGTTTAGGTTTTGTTCCTTGAAGCAGGGAATCCCAGTGTGATACTGGGATATAGCTGCTCCATCCGGGCCCTTCTGATGTTGGGTATCCCCAAGAGTAGTTCCTAAAAAGACCAGGACACCCCAACAGTCCCCAGTGGTCTATCTGCTCAGAAATGCAGCAGGATGGTTCTACATTGAGAATATAATCGGACTGCCACATTTTACCCAAATATCTCATTCATTCAGGAAGCATTTACTGAGCAACTGCTTATGCCAGACTCTGCTTGAGGAACAAAGGAACAAGGCAGATTCAGATCTCTGTTTTGTGGAGCTGCCAACAAGCCTCGTGCATTCCCAATCCTGTGTTCCTCCAGCAGAGGACGGATCCTCTCGGAAGACCTGAACTGTCCACTCTCAGTCAAGTTCCCTTGCAGCTGTCCTCTGGGCTGCCCCCAGTGATGCCTTCTTCCCAGGCTCTCCTCCTCCTTATTTACAATGTGGGAAAGGAAGGGCTGGTGACTTGACTGTGACTTGATTTGACTCTGAGAATTAGGACCTGATTCACAAGAAGCCTTAGGAATCCTCAAATATCTGTTGGTTGCATTCCCTATGTCAAATGTCTCCATTTGTCCCACTAGATCTTCTCTCCACTTCCTTGCATCCTCCTCTCTGTGCCAGGGGCTAAGATTTATATCCATGGGCTGCCATGCCCTCGTGTTCCAGTTGGATTTGGCCAATGGAAAACACCAGGAGCAGGAAGGAAGGTGGTCAGGATATTTATTTCTCTGGTTCCATCTCTGAGAGGTAAGCTTAGGCTGGCTGTGTCCCTGAAAAGAAAGTCATTGTACCTCTCAAAGAGGCTTGCTCTGCTCAGCTCCTGCTCCCCTCATCCCTCTGATGTGTGGGAGGTGGCAACTCTACCACCGCCAGTCCCAGGTCTTGCACCATGCCTCAGATCCCCCACCACCCTACTCACAGTCTTGTGCTCAGTCTCCTTCTTAATAAATCCTTCTCAAATTAGACTAACTTGGGTGTGCCATCTGTTTTCTTAGTACAATCTCACTAACAAACTCACTCTCGTCTCTCTTTTCTCTGATACTCTCTGTGAAGAAGCAAAAACCAAGGTTGCAAGCTCAGTCCCTCAGGCCACATCCGGCCCACAGATCTGTCTTGTTGGGCCTTCCATGCTGGGATCTCATATGCTTTTATATTTGAGAAAATAGTTGTCACCATTAAAAAAATAAGATGTTTTACATTAAAAAAAAAAATTCCAACTTCTCTTGAAAAGTAGAAATGCTGGCAGCACTAGGCCTATGATTCTGCATGGCATCACTGGGCTAGAGCTGAGGGTCAGCTGCCCACCCTAAGCCAGGATGTAGTATTTCCTGTTTGCTGCAGTCTCCACCACTCCCTATAGTCTCCTCGATATTGAGACTGCTCTTCAGATCCCATTTATCATTGTACTTGTGTGGTTTTTCTTAGAGTTACAAAAGAGAGAAAACATGTTCTGTTCCTATATTTAGTGAAAGAAAAAAAAAGGAAAAGAAAAACTAGATGGGGATAGGCAGAGGACAGAATGAACAGATTTCTTTTATAAACAGACTTTTCTTAGTTTTAATATTGAATTTCCTGCCTGCTTCACTCATTTTTTGTTACCTTTCAAACTCAGGCAAGCATTTGGATTTGGGGCCTTGAAATACAGCTTTAGCTAAATCCCTGTCTTAAAGGCTTCAAATGAGAGCTCAGAATGACAGAAAATAAATGAATTAAGACTGAATCAGGCTAAGGGGTGCTACATGGGTCTTCGAATAAGTCCATCTATACCACGTTTTCTCATTTTCCCACCCCTGAGCTGCAGCCTCCCTGAAACCCAGACTCCAAGAAAAGGAAAAAAAAAAAAAGCTGGGCCAATTCTAGAAAACTTTGTCATAGTTTATAGTTTATAGAGGGTAACTATGATTGATAAGTGTATTAGGCTGTTCTTGCATTGCTATAAAGAAACACCTGAGACTGGGTAATTTATAAAGAAAAGAAGTTTAATGGGCTCACAGTTCTGCAGGCTTTACAGGAAGCATGATGCTGGCATGTGCTCAGCTTTTAAGGAGGCCTCAGGAAGCTTCCAATCATGGCAGAAGGTGAAGGGGAGCAAGCATGTCACATAGTGAAAATAGCGGCAAGCAACAGAGAGTGTGTGGGGTGGGTGGTGCCACACACTTTTAAACAACCACATCTCATGTGAACTCAGAGCAAGAGCTCACTTGAGGTGTGGGGGTGTGCGATGGCCATTCATGAGGGATTTGCCCCATGCTCCAAACAGTTCCTACCAGGCCCCACCCCCAGCACTGGGAATTACAATTCAACATGATATTTGGGCATGGGTCAATATCCAAACTATATCAATAAGGAACTGATCTATTCTTACCGTTTATACAGATCTTCATGTATATCACCTTACTTTCTGCTTTTAAAGCAATAGGAGTTAACCATTGTTGAGTGTTATTTGTGACAAGGATTTTATACATGATCTCTTTTAAACATCGTCAGAATTCTGTGAAGGGGCTGTTATGACTCCCACTTTACATATAAAGAAATCGAGGTACAAAGAAGTTAAGTAACTTGGCCCAAAATCACACAGCTCATAAGTGATGGAAATGAGATGTAAGCCTTTGCTTTTATAGTTTGATTTCTTATAACCTCAGAACAAATGTTTTTAAGAAGTTATAAGCAAGCTGGGTATTCTTCACTGTTTAATTAGTAGAAGCTTTGCTTTCTTTAGTGAATGACATAGTTGTCTTACCATGTCAGCACCTACAGATCCACCTCACTCACATCATTAACAGCTGCAGAGTATCTGGACATACGACAATTATTTAACCAGACATTTAGGTTGTTTCTCAATATTTCCCTATTACGAAAAGTGCTGCAATAAATTGTCCGTCGATCTGTCTATCTTTGCATACTTTTGTGCACAGCTCTATAAAGCAAATTACTACAGTCAGAATTGCTTTCTCAATGGTATGTGTATTTTAAATTTTGATAGCTACTGCCAGATTTTCCTCTAAAGTTATTGGACCAATTCGGAGTTCCCACCAATGGGAATTGCCTTTTTCACAACAACCTCATCAACAATGCATACTATTATTAATCTTTAATCTTTGCCAGACCAAGTGAAAACTCAATGGATTATTGTCCTTTTATTTGCATTTGTTATTATACTGGTCACTTGTAGTTTGTCTCCTGTAATTTGTTTATGTCTTTTGCCCATTTGGGAGAAGGGAAAGATAGTAGTATCTATCAAATATATTAAAAAGTTTAATTCAGATAAGGTCAAGAGTTGAGAATGACCCGCAAAAGAATTTCAGGAAGAATCTCTGGTCCAGAAAGAGAGTGGAGATCTCCCGGATACATTGATATGGCTGATGAGAACGGATTAATCCAGAGTCCTTACCTGCTGGTCTCGAAAAAAGGATTGACATAAGCCAGCAGGGCCATTCAAAGAGCACCTTGGGATCCCCCTTGTAAGTGACAGTAGTTACTCCATGTCACGTCGCTTTCCTAACCTCCATACTAGTGGATCTACAGACAGGGAATGTCAATGCCACGTGTAGCCCTGGCATGGGAGAAAAATATAGGGGACAGCCCCTAAGGACAATGAACAAAGCAATCGCGGCATAAAAAGGCACAACTCTAAAGACTAAATACCTTATTACTCAGTGGTGAACACTGGTAAACAAACTACAAAAAATGTGTCCAAAAATGCACCTGCTTTGAGTGAGACGTT
Organism: Rhinopithecus bieti; assembly: GCF_001698545.2. Taxonomy (NCBI): domain Eukaryota; kingdom Metazoa; phylum Chordata; class Mammalia; order Primates; family Cercopithecidae; genus Rhinopithecus; species Rhinopithecus bieti. The sequence continues at coordinate 2,958,234 of NW_016803680.1, read as the reverse complement.
TTCCCAGGGTTAGATAAGGGAAGAAAGAGAACAGTGAAGGGGATTCCTTTTCACATTTATCTCAATATTCTCGGCAAGATCAAGCCTTGTGCTGGTTAAAAACACAAATTCCTGGGCTTCAAACCAGATGCATGGGTATCAGAATCTCCAGAGAGTCCTGGGAAGCTGTATGTTTAACAAGCACCCCAGGTGATTCACATCAGCAGAGAAGTTTGGGGAATATTGCCCAGGGACAGTGGTCCTCAATGCTGGCTGCACAGTAGAATCCCCTAGAAAGGATTCATTTATTAAGATTCTAGTTTATTGGTCTGGGGCCAGTTCTTATTGTTTGGTTGGTTGGTTGGTTGGTTGGTTGGTTAGTTGCTTTGTTGCTTTGTTGTTTGTTTGCTTTGTTGGTTTATTAGTTGGTTGGTTGGTTGGTTGGTTGGTTGGTTGGTTCGTTGGTTGGTTAGCTGTTTGGTTACTTGCTTGCTTGGTTGGTTGGTTGGTTGGTTGGTTGGTTGGTTTAGTTAGCTGTTCCTTAGTTTGCTTGGTTGGTTTTAGCTCTCCTGCTGACAGTACCATGCTATCCATGTTGAGAAATACTGGCTAGTACCCTGACATCCAAAGTTGTCAGATGATCACAATCACATGGGGTGCTGAAATACCAATTTTACCATCTATTTTAATAAAAGTGCAGATTCACGGTCCTCAACTATGAAAAATGCTGATGGAACAGTTCTGGGATGGACCTTGGGAATTGATAGTTAGAATACCCAGTGGGACTACTGATCTAATTAACTTACAAGTTAAAATCCTCTCCTAGGAAGACAAGTCCACGTGGTGTATTAACACAGAAAAAATGGGATGTTAGAAGCAACAGCATTCGAGAAATAGAGGAAGATGTGGCCTCTCTCTCTCTCTCTGTGTGTGCGTGGGGGGGGTAGGGGGGGATGTGGGTGTGGGTGTGGGTGTGGTGTGGTGTGTGGTGAAGGTGAAGCCAAGGAAATCCTTTTGGGAAGATCACCCACTCACCATTTTACATGTTATACCCTGGATTTAGTTTGAACTAACAGTCAAGTTGTTGAATTCCACCATTACTCTGCAGAAGAAGTACAACAAAGAAGACTTAACTAGATAGAAGAATTTTTTCTGGTCTCAAAAATAATTTCTAGTCTAAAAAAAATTCTAGATTAAATTTTTTTTTTTCTATCTGAAGCCAGACATGGTGCTGCTCACCTGTAGTCTGAGCTACTTGGGAGGCTGAAGCAGAAGGATCACTTGAGCCCAGGAATTCAAGGCTGCAGTGAGCTATGATCATACCACTACACTCCAGCCTGGGTGACAGAGTGAGATCCTGTCTCTAAAATATAAAAAGAATAAGAAAATAAATAAATCTTTCAGCCTGAAATATTATCATTGATCTATGCAAGGCCCCTCCCCTGTTTATTGGGGTATCCCCTTTTAACCCCACTACCTTTCCACACCATACAAAACACAGCACTCTTTTTAAGATGCATCCATATTGCTTTCTGTGTAACTAGTCTTCTAACTGCTATATAGACCTCCAGGCTTTGCCTCTCCATCCTGCTAGTGACACCAGGACTGCTGCCACCATTCATGCTGTGCGGATCATTATCATCCATGTCACCTTCTTTAGGAGCAGTGAATATTCTATTTGCTTCAGTATTGCCAGAATGCTCTGCAGAACAACTGTACCAATATGTACTTCCTTCAACATACATAAGACTCCTAGAAACCACCCTTCCCCACCAAAACTTAGTATAACCCAGCTTTCTAACTTTGCCTGTACAAAGTGACATCTTTTGGAATTCTTGTTTTGATTTTTTTTTTTTTTCAAAGACAGGGTCTCACTCTGTCGCCTAGGCTGGAGTGCGTAACATGATCACGGCTCACTGCAGCCTCAAACTCCTGGGCTCAAGCGATCCATCCACCTCAGCCTCCAAAGTGGCTGAGACTACAGGTACATGTCACCATACCTGGATTTTTTTTATATTTTTTGTGGAGACTAGGTCTGGTCTTTTATATTGCCCAAGCTGGTCTCAAACTCATGGTCTCAAGCGATCCTCCTGCCTCAGCCTCCCAAAATCCAAGGATTACAGGCATGAGCCACCATGCCCAGTCGTTGCATTTCTCTTATTACTAATGAGTTTGAGCACCTCTTCACATGCTTGTTCACCTTTTAAATTTCAAAATTTCTTTCACACCAGTCCACCTCTTGTGGGATTAATATCAAATTGATTTATCTTCCTACCAGGCATCATTTCAGAGGATTCTGTAAGAGTCTGAAATCCCTAACACTCAGGGAGTCCCATACCTCCTCACCAACTATGAGAGCTAAGGATAGGTGTGCCCATACTGTTATTATCACTAATTGGTTTCCTGTAGAACAGAGGTAGATTCTTCTGTTGGTTGCTGCTGCTACTGCCCATTTCTTTAAGCAGAAGGAAGCAGGAAAACAATCTCTGACATCTTTGCATTGTCCAGGGCCTTAGAACTAAATCACCTATCCTAACCAATTTCATGCCCCACAGCCTGTTTTGCTCCCTGACTCAATTTCCCATGTACAGCCTCATGTCTCTTTTTGTACCTGATCCTGGGCATTCTTTTGCCCTCTTCGCTGCCTATAACTCATATTTTCCTTCTGCCTGTGTGATGACTCCAATTGCCCATTTATTAGTCAAGTTTTCTGCCTTAGTTCATTCTGGTTGCTATAACAAATTAACACAGACAGGGTAGCATAAACAACAAACATTTATTTCTCACACTTCTGGATGCTGGAGAATCCAAGATCAAGGTGCCATCAGATCCAGTGTCTGGTGAGGATCCTCTTCCTGGTTTGCAGAGGGTCATCTTCTTGCATCCTCTCACATTAGACAGAGAGCTAGCTAGTTCTTGTGTCTCTTCTTATCAGGGCACTAATCCCTTTCACGAGGGCTCCACTCTTATGAGCTAATTACCTCCCAAAGGTCCTATTTCCAAATACCATCACATTGGAGGTTAGAATTTCAACATATGAATTTTTGGGGAAACAAAAACATTCAGTCCATGCAGTTCCTTTAGGTGCAAGTAACAGAAAACCCTCTAGGGAAACCATCGGAAGATGACTGGGATATCAGGCAGTTCATGGATGTTTCAGACATCTAATCCCTGGAAAGAACAGAACTCAACAAAATTTAAGGGCTTTCCATAGTGAGTTTGTACATCTCCCCTCTGGAGCAGTGACCCCCCAAAGTGTTGTGCACACCTCCTTAGGAATGACAAGATGACTCACTGAGATATAGGAAGGAAGCATGCAAATTTCTATTTCTACTTAGCATGATCTCATTTTAATTTTTCCTAATTTGTATGCTTTATAATATACATAATATCACATTTGTACAATTTAGAAAGAAATAAACATATGCCTTTTGTGGATGTGATCAAAAAATTATTTGAAAAAGAATTATGCAAAATGTTGTCCAAGAACCAGCAGAAGGGGCATCTTCTGAGGACTTGTTGGAAATGCATAACCTCAGGTGTCACCCAGACCTATTTCATTTCCACAACCCTGTGACTTCCCAAATCCAATTCCTAACTTTAGAATTGGGGACTTCTGTTTCCTCCATCGTCTTCCTTTCTCTGACATCTTTCCCCTATCAACTCCTTCCCCTTCCTCCAGTTTAAAACCATTTTTTTTTACTGGGTATATACCAAAAAGAAAATAAATTGCTTTGCCCAAAAGACATGTGCACTCATATGTTCACAGCAGCACTGTTCACAATAGCAAAGACATGGACTCAACCTAGATGCCCATCAGCAATGAATTGGATAAAGAAAATGTGGCACATATACACCATAGAATACTACACAGCCATAAAAAGGAATGAGATCACGTCCTTTGCAGCAACATAGATGCAGCTGGAGGCCATTATCCTAAGTGAATTAATGCAGGTACACAAAACCAAATACTGCATCTCCGCACTTATAAGTGGGAGCTAAACATTGAATGCACATGGACATAAATATGACAATAGATACTGGGGACTACTAGAGGACAGTGTGCAAAAGGAGGGCAAGGGGTGAAAAAACTACCTATTGGGTACTGTGCTCACTACCTGAGTAATGGGATTAATTTTACCCCAAACCTCAGCATCATGCAATATACCCACGTAACAAGCATGCACTTGTACCCTCTGAATCTAAAATAAAAGTTGAAATTATAAAAAATAAAAACAAGCTTCTATGGGTGTGAATGGATATAGACAGATGGGAACAGAGTGGTGAGAGAGGGTGGTTAAGGAGAGATTGAATGTTTTCTTGACCAGCATTAGCTAGCAAAAATGCCCTATTACAAGTATAAACTTATTTTCTTATCACTAACTAGCCCAGGTAATAGGGTCTGGCTTTGTGTCCCTACCCAAATCTCATCTTGAATGATAATCCAATTGTAAGTCCCATGTGTTCGGGGAGGGACCTTGTGGGAGGTGATTAGATCATGGGGGTGGTTCACCCATGCTGTCTCATGATAGTGAGTGAGTACTCATGAGGTCTGTGGTTTTATAAGGGGCTTTCCCACCTTCGCTCTGCACTTCTTCCTCCTGCCATGTGAAGAAGGATGTGTCTGCTTCCTCTTCCATCATGATTTGTAAGTTTCCTGAGGCCTTCCCAGCCCTGCAGAGCTGTGAGTCAATTAAGCCTCTTTCCTTTATAAATTCCCCAGTCTCAGGTATGTCTTCATAGCAGCATGAGAGCAGACTAATACACCAGGTAATTTGGTTTTCTTACCGTGATCAATGTTCCCTATAAAGTGCCACAACTACTCCTGTGGTCTGGTACCTGACCTGGTAGAAACAAACAGCACATTGTATAGGTTTGATCTGTGCCATGCCAGGACATTGGAGAATTAACATGGGGGCCATTTGTGATTAAGAGCCCCAAAGCCAGTTGAAAGAGTCAAATCACACAGGCACAGGTTTGGGAAGCAATTGATGCCCTGGGGCCGGGCGCGGTGGCTCAAGCCTGTAATCCCAGCACTTCGGGAGGCCGAGACGGGCGGATCACGAGGTCAGGAGATCGAGACCATCCTGGCTAATACGGTGAAACTCTGTCTCTACTTAAAATACAAAAAACTAGCCGGGCGACGAGGCGGGCGCCTGTAGTCCCAGCTACTTGGGAGGCTGAGGCAGGAGAATGGCGTAAACCCGGGAGGCGGAGCTTGCAGTGAGCTGAGATCCAGCCACTGCACTCCAGCCTGGGTGGCAGAGCAAGACTCCGTCTTAAAAAAAAAAAAAAAAAAAAAAAGAAAGAAATTGATGTCCTATCATCAAACTGCTTACATATTTGGTTGTGTTTTATTGACAACAAACATAATTGCTTCATTTGTTCTAAGTAAATACCCAACAATGACCTGTTAAATAGTTTCTGCCACAGAAATGCCCTCCCCCGTGCCTCAAAGTGCATCTCCTAAAAAGACTGAAATACCGGCACATTCTTATTGTCAAGGTTAGGCAAACAGCATGACTAAGATTGGCTGAGAGCAAAAGCTTCAACTTTTGGGGGCAAAAGTGGGTTATTAGGCCCCTGTGTTTGCCTTGGAGTGGAATTGGCTCTGCCCATATTCCTTTGTGTGGCTCCTAAGGTGGCAGGGACTATTATTAATATCTGAGGCAGATGTGAGTCCTTACATCATGGGCTAAATAATATCTAAACGTATTTAGGCCTTTGTGCCAATTCCACATCCTAATGATGTGCTATCCAATTAAGCCATCCTTCATCCGCCTGTGGAATCTACCCAACTATCTTCCCCTAATGGATCATATTTCCTGCTTCTTTTGTTTTGTCGTTATGATGCCTTTCAAATCTCCCCTCTGCCAAAGGCTTGGCCCCTGAGGCTGATCCTTACCATTTATTCCCTCTGCCTCAGGCATACTATACATTCTTTTTCCTTGGCTTCACATTGAACTTTCTCATTATGCAGGTAGCCAGGTCCAAAAAAGCCTGCAGATTTTCTCACACAAAGACTTAATTGACCATATGGAATTAACTTAATTCAGAAGAACGAGCCTTACCCAACTCCCATGGTGTCCTTCAGGCAGCAATGACAGCTCTATAACCCTAAACCTCCTTCCAGACATGGTAACTTCTTAGATACTACCTCCCAGTGGCCCACAAGCCTCTCTCATAATGTATAAGGTGGATAAGGTTTTACAAACAGACTTTGATCTGTCAGGTTTATCTGCAAAAGGCTAGATTTTAGGAAATGAATTACCTGTCAAGCTTGTTCTTTGATGGTAAGGAAAAAAATATTTGAGAAATGGGCCAACCAAAGGAATTACAATTAACGTTAGGGTATCCAGTTCTGAACTTGTAGATTTATACACTGTGCTAGGAAACGGACTCTTCCTGTTGGGTCAATGCCTCAATAGTATGGGTATACTTCACATGTGTTCCTCCTCCTATCACAGTTGCGAAATAGAGACTTTCTAGCTACTATCAACTGATCATTTCTGCCCCTACATTGTCTGTGTACTTATAACTCTCATAATTATACCTGAGGTCCAACATTCCAGGATTGGCTAAGCTTTACCTGGAGACATCTGAACGTGGAGAGTTGTTCTATCTCCAAGAATCACTTCTGTAGGAGAAAGTAATATTGATCCATCAATTAATAGTCATTTTTCCTACAGATTCACTTGATATAGTTGAAACAAGTGTTGGATACACACCATCTATTTAACTTAGGGATAAGTATTGTATATTGGTTCATTCTTAACCTCTCAGAGCTTTTCTCCCTTCTGTGAGAGGTGAACTAGTAAAAAACCATCTTCCTTTTCCCAACTTTCATGGCATGATGAGCTTCCCCAACAGCTGCCTCCAAACCAGCTTTTACTGGTGAAGGGACTAGTAATCTACTTTCACCTGCTTTCACTAAATTGGATAAAGTAAATCTCAAAAAACAAAAAAGACCTTTTCCCAACAGCATTATTTACATCAATTAACTAAGCAGTTTAGCTTAGCCCGCCATTTAAGTGCTCAGTACTTCCTAAGGTCATAAAAAAGAATGAACTCATGTCCTTTGCAGGGACATGGATGAAGCTGGAAACCATCTTTCTCAGCAAACTAACACAGGAACAGAAAACCAAACACCACATGTTCTCACTCATAAGTGGGAGTTGAACAATGAGAACACATGGACACAGGGAGGGGAACATCACACACCAGAGCGTGTCAGGGGGTAGGGGGCAAGGGGAGGGAGGGAGAGCATTAAGAGAAATACCTAATGTAAATGACAGGTTGATGGGTGCAGCAAACCACCATGGCACATGTATACCTATGTAACAAACCTGCACGTTCTGCATATGTATCCCAGAACTTAAAGTATAATAATTAAAAAAAGATCAACACTAATAAAAAAAAGATCTGTTATTTTACAGGATAATTTCTCAAAATGTTTGTTACACTTACTCTGAATGAACTGAGGCTTGGATCTTTTGGTCCAGCATCTTATCTTAGAAGCAAGCAGGATTGAGTATATCTTCTATTCTACTGACCACCATTGTATGTGCTTTCACTAAGGGAAAAGCAAAGTCCTTTGCAGTTCTCTTTGGTTCTCAATTTTATGGGGAGGAAATAGCTGCAGAGTCATGCAGCTACCACATTTATCTACTCATTCAATGAGCATTCATGTTGAGGACTGCCCAATGCCACAGTCCTGAAAACAAAGACTGAAAAACCTGGTCCCTGCCTGCAGAAAAGTGGCTTCCCAAACCAAACTATGCCTCAGAGTTCCCTGGAGCATTTATTAAAAACACAGATTCCAGGCTGGGCACAGTGGCTCACGCCTGTAATCCCAGCACTTTGGGAGGCCAAGGCAGGCGGAACTCCTGAGATCAAGAGTTAGAGACCAGCCTGGTCAACATGGTGAAACCCTGTCTCTACTGAAAATACAAAAATTAGTCAGGCATGGTGGTATGTGCTGGAGTCCCAGCTAGTCAGGAGGCTGAGGCAGGAGAATCACTTGAACCTAGGAGGCGGAGGCTGCAGTGAACCGAGATTGTGCCGCTGCACTCCAGCCTGGGTTCAGAGTGAGACCCTGTCTCAAAAAATAAATAAATAAAAATAAAAATACAGATTCCAGATTCTCACATGATTCTCTAGAGGTGCCATCTCCAAAAATGTTTTAACAGAGGTCCCAGTGGATTCTTACACAACCAAATTTAGTGATCACTATAAGACAAATAATCTGTATCAATGGAAATAGGAGGAAAGAAACATTCAGGACAATGGAAAGGATCCTTTGTTAGCCCTTCATATGAGGTTCTGTGAAAGAGAAAACGGGCTTCTCAGTCAGAGTCCAGTCAGGAGACAGGAGTCATACTAGTTACTGGAACAGAAGGAATTTAGTGTAAAAAATATTTTATGCTATATTTTCTTTTATATTGACAGAATAACTGTATATGTTTATGGGATACATGGTGATGTATTTTTAACAGGTTATAAAGGTGATAACTAGGTAACTGCAAGAAGATAAACAAAACTCTAAGGTATCACAGAAGTAGTCCTTGCAGGAAGCAGCTGCCACCAGAGACTGGGCACCAAGAGAAGAGACTGGAATTATTGAAACTCAGACACGGGCCATGTGCGGTGGCTCATGCCTGTAATCCCAGTACTTTGGAGGCCAAAGTGATCAACTGAGTGATCGACTGATCCCGATCAACTGAGGTCGGGAGTTTCAGACCAGCCTGACCAACATGGAGAAACTCTATCTCTACTAAAAACACAAAATTAGCTGGGCATGGTGGCACATGCCTGTAATCCCAGCTACTCAGGAGGCTGAGGCAGGAGAATCACTTGAACCCAGGAGGCAGAGGTTGCAGTGAGCCAAGATCACACCATGGCACTCCAGCCTGGGCAACAAGAGCAAAACTCTGTAAAAAAAAAAAAAAAAAAAAAAAAAAAAAAAAAAACTCAGAAACTCAGAGGAGAGTTCCTCTGAGTCTGGGACCCAAATCTCTGAGGAGAGGGGACAGCTAGCCAGCTGGTGCCGGTGTTAGAGTCTCCGATGAGACTGGTTTTGTGAGCTTAGGAAAAACTATAGGCTGGACCTGGGATGAAGAAGCTTGTTAAGAACATGCTTGCAGCATCAGGAAGCCAACAGAAAGAAGCAGGTCCCTACTTCCTCTTCCCACTTCATGGTCTCCCACTAGTGCCCCTTATGGACTGAGCCTCACAGGGAGCAGCTGGCACTGCAGAAATGTGAGTCTCAGTCTCAGCATCACAAAGCTGAATACAGAAAGTTGGGTTTGGAGCCAAGAGACTGTAATTTAGTAGCTGCGCAGTGGATGAAAAAAGAAAGGGCAATTTATTAGGCAAGCATCATGCTTTACAAATCCTTTACAAGTGGAATTTTATTCAAGTCTCATAATCCTTTGAGGAGGAAGCCCAGAGACGTCAATTCATCCATGAAAGGTCACACAGAAGTAACCAGTGGAGCTGGATGACCCTATTACATGAGTTGGCTTCAGCTTTGAGTCACAGAGGACTCAAATTAAGATGTTGTCTTCCCTTTCCTAGTTCTTTTCCCTGGAACTGGCTTTCATTCCACTCTGCCCTCCAGAGGGGCTGCTCTCCAGATATAATTTAGTTACATAAGAGGTAAGTTTTCCTTTTCTGATTTTCTAAGTTTACCAGGTGTATTAGTCAGGATTCTTCAGAGAGACAGAACCAATAGGATAGATGACTAAATGGATAGATGACAGATAGATAGATTATGATAGATATAACAGACAATATTGTAGATAGATAGATACACAGATTGATGATAGATAATGATAGATATAATTGATTATATTATAGATATATAGATAGATGATAGATGATAAGAGATATAATAGATGATATGATAGATAGATAGATAGATAGATAGATAGATAGATAGATAGATAGATAAAGAGGGGGTTTATTAGGGGTACTGGCTCACATGATTACAGAGGCTGAGAAGTTCCACAACAGGCCATCTGCAAGCTGGAGACTTGGGATGCTGGTTGTGTGATTCAGTCCAAGCCCAAGAGCCCCAGAACAAGGAAAGCCAAAGGTGTTGACATGACTTCTATTTTGAAACATTCTCTTCTGTTGGCTTCCAAGACTAGGATGTGGATGTAAGTCCATTTTACCTTCCAGATCTTCATCAGTGAGGGCTCTTTAGTCGCAAGCAACAAAAACAAACACTGGGTATAAAATAAACTTTTCAGGTTTTAAAGTAGCTCATGGCATGTGGTTGATCCAATAACAAGTTCAACTCCCAGCCCCTCTCTGTATCCACAGTTTTGGTGACTTTGCAGATGCTCTCACTTGCTTTGGCCAATGAAATGCTAGCTGTAGTGATACAAACAGGAGCGTGGAAAGGCCCTGGCACTCCCCACTCTTTCTCTTGCTCCTCTGCCTGCATCCTGAGAACACGCCCTGCTAACTTGCTGGAGGATGCCATGTTGAACACAGCTGAGTCACCCCAGCTGTCCCAGTGAAGGTTATCCTAGCCCAGCTGACCCAATTCCCAGTTGACACCCTGCAAATGTGATAGGGTCCAGCTAAGACCAGTAGAGTTGTTTACCTTCAGCTAACTGCAGATTCTTGAGTGAACCTAACCAAGACCCAAAAACCCACTTGGTGTTCCACATATTCATAAATAAATGCTTAGTGTTTTAAGTCACTAGATTGGGTGATGGTTTGTCACCCAGCATTCTTGTGGCAATAAATAACTGATATATGACATCAAGGCAAAGCTGAAGAAGTAGGCCCCCAAAAGGATAGGAAAAAGGCAGCATGAAGGATCCATAGGTAGGAACTAGTCAACAAATTCCTGTCCACTGTCTACTGTCCTCAGAATAAACCAGCTCTACCTTTTTTCTTTTGTTTTTGTTTGTTTGTTTGTTGTTGTTTTGTTTTGAGACAGAGTTTCACTCTTGTTGCCCAAGCTGGAGTGCAATGATGCGATCTGCAACCTCCACCTCCCGGGTTCAAGCGATTCTCCTCTCTCAGCCTCCCGAGTAGCTGGGATTACAGGTGCGTGCCACCATGCCTGGCTAATTTTTTGTGTTTTTAGTAGAGACGGAGTTTCACCATGTTGGCCAGGCTGGTCTCAAACTCCTGACCTCAGGTGACCCACACACCTCAGCCTCCCAAAGTGCTGGGATTACAGGCGTGAGCCACCATGCCTGGCCTCTTTTATCTTCTTTTTTCCTTGGGATTGGGAGGGTTCCTCCTGTCATTCTTCTCAACAGTTAAACCCCAGAGAAATACTCTTACTGGCCCAGCTTAGGACCTGGACCCTCCTCCAGCACCTTGACTGACAACCCCACCAAAACCACATGCCATGGGAAAGGGATGGTTTCCTAAAGAAATACTGAAGGGCAGTTAGCAGAAAATGGGCATGAATTCTGGGCAGGCAGGAGCAACAGAAGTCCACTACAAGCTCTGGCTCTTCCTCCAGGTTTTATAACATCCACTTTGTTTGTGAGCCAGAACACTAGAAGTGCTGGCCAGTATTTGGTGACAGACGGAGCATCCAAAAGCTTCTTGAACAATTGGAATCATGGCACAAAGCTAGCAAGATGAAATTCAATGCAGATTAATGGGAAGGCCTATATTTGAGCCCAAAGGAAATAACAGGTGGTAGAGGATAAGGTGTTGACACTTAGTGATGGCTTGTGTAGAAAAGACTATAAACTTGAAATAAGTCAACAGTGGGAGAAGATGGCCAAGGAGGACAGATTGATGCTCGAATGGCCAACGAGGGCACATTGATGCTGGAATGGCCAAGGAGGGTGGATTGATGCTGGACCAAAGAAAGGGTTAGGGAACTGCTGTAGTTTGGATGTTTGAACTCTCCAAATCTCAGGGTGAAGTTTTATTTCCAATGTTGGAGGTACGAGGTGGTTGGGTCATGGGGACAGATCCCTCATGAATAGATGAATGGCCTCCATGCAGGGGAGGAGGAGGAGGGGGAGTGAGTTCTTGCTCTGTTAGTTCCCATGAGAGCTGGTTATTTAAAAAAGAGCCTGGCCCCTCCCTCCCCTCTCTCTTGCCTCCTGTCTCACCGTGTGGTCTCTGCACACACCAGTTCCCTTTCCCTTGCACCATGAGTGGAAGCAGTCTGAGGCTCTCACCAGAAGCAAATGCTGGCGTCGTGCTTCTTGTACATGCTTCTTGTGCCACGAGCCAAATAAACCTCTTTTCTTTCTTCTCCTTTTTTTTTTTTTTTTTTTTTTCTGAGACGGAGTCTGGCTTTGTCCCCCAGGCTGGAGGGCAGTGGCATGATCTCGGCTCACTGCAAGCTCCACCTCCCAGGTTCACGCCTTTCTCCTATCTCAGCCTCCTGAGTAGCTGGGACTACAGGCGCCCGCCACCATGTTCCGGCTTACTTTTTTTCTTTTTGTATTTTTAGTAGACACGGGGTTTCACCGTGTTAGCCAGGATGGCCTCGATCTCCTGACCTCGTGATCCGCCCACCTCAGCCTCCCGAAGTGCTGGGATTACAGGTGTGAGCCACCGCGCCCAGCTAAACCTCTTTTCTTTATCAATTACCCAGCCTCTGGGATTCCTGTACAGCAACACAAATGGACTAAGGCAGAAACAGTGCTCTCCTCTTGAGCACTAGCCTTGAGTTCTGTGTGGCTCACTTGGAATAATAATCGCCCAAGATGGATTGAGAACCTACAGACACTGTGCTACGTGCTTTACCCAGATTGTCTCAGCAAATCAACACAAGCACACAGTGTTATTATTGCCATCTTACAGGTGAGGTATGTGAAGCAAACAGAGGTTACATAACTTGCCCAAGGTCACACAGCTTTAATGAAGCCAGCTTTGGACCCAGGCAAACTTACCACACTTAAAACCACTAGCTAGGCTTGCTTTCGGGAAGTGGGACAACAACGCTCTGTTTTCACGTGGGAGGCAGCGGGGAAAGAGTACTTACTTTGTGCTACAAACTTGCTAGGAGCTTTAATGTGCACTAACTCAGACCCTCCTGGAAGATAAGTATTTGATTCTGCATTGTAAACATGAGGCTTCCTAGGAAAAGAACTAGGGCATCATTGGATCAGTAGCTGAAGAAATTGGTGCACTTTCGCCTAAATGAAACAGAATTTAGGACACATTTGGGAGAGGGGCAAATATTTGAAGGTTGTTAGTATTATATTTGTTTTGTTTTGTTTCAGGAGGATGGAGTTAGGACAACAGATAGAATTTATAGCAACATAGCCCTGTCTGAAAGTTATAAAGGTTTTTCTGATATGGATTACCAATTCGTGTAATCATACTAAATATAATAATACAAATACTATACCATTTACTGAGCATTCATTATGTGCTAACAATGTCACATCGTGATATATAAAGCCAGTTTAGTAATAAAATCACAATAACAGTTGTAATTAAGTATTTACACCAGTCACTGTGCAACAACTTTAAATGGTAGATGCTATTATTATCTTTATTTTATAAATGACAAAACAAAGCACGGAGAAACTGAGTAAAAAGGTCACACAGCTAGCAAGAGGTCGAATCTGTAGGTGAATTCAAACTGCCTGACGCTAGATCAGAGTTCCTAACAAACACTGCTTCACTGTTCCCCCAAGGAAAGTGATGAGGAATGCTGGACGGATTGTTGGGAAACACTAGAGTTCCAGCAGCATTCAGTGTGGGATTGTCCTGGCGGAAATCTAAGGCTCCTCCCACCCTGGGAATCTAAAGACCAGGAGAGACCTGGGTGAATGAGAACAGATGAACTTACATCAATGGGCTGTGCAGGGGCTCCTCCCCCAGCCCCCTGGGTCCAGACTCCGACGCTCCGTGCACAAAAGCTCCAGCCCTGCTGAGACCAATGTGCATGTGTTTTATTAAAAGGAAGTGTTTACCCGGCCTGCTTCTGGCAGGGCTGCGGCAGCAGTTTATTAGGACCTCATTTGGAATGTAAATTGATGCCGGTTTATAAAAAGGCTCTGCAGAGCAGCTCCTTCGGGACGGCCCCAATCCGCAGCACGGGGCAGGCGAGGCTTTAACTAAATCATTGATTTCCCTCCAGAAGGAGCAGTCCAGAGATGAGCCACTCATGTTGCTGCTTAGCTGCTGTCTTCTCGGCACCTGGAGGGCAAAGGTGGCAAGATTCCCCCTTACCTCCTGTCTCCATCTCTGCACGCACACACACACACACACACACACACACACACACACCCCGCTAACTTCTCTGAGTGCCTATACCATTTTGGTGCATTGACTCTACAAGGCCAGTAAGGTCTGAAGATTACCCGGCTCCAAGGGCATTTGAAAGCATGCTGCCTGTTGGTCATGCGGGTGTTTTAGGTACAGTGTGTGGTGGGGATGGCAAGCCTCATCTCCAGCGTCAAACAGCTCTGGGTCCAAAGGTGACCTTGGGCATGGGTTGCCAGATTCAGCAACTAAAAATACAGAATACACAGTTAAATTTGAATTTCAAATAAACAATGAATAATTTTTCAGTATAAGTATGGGACATGTTTAATTGAAATTTGAATTTCATCTGGCGGCACTACCATGGGCAGGGGATGGTTCTTTAAGCCTTAGTTTCCTCATCTTGTAAAATCTCCTGATTCTTAGGAGGATCATGCAAGATAATGTCTATAAAGTACTTAACGCAATGTCTAGCATGTTGTCGGTGCTTGACAAATGTTATCTGCTATGTTATTATTACTGTTATATTTTTATATAATCCAATCTGCAGCCCGCTGTGGTCATTTGTTTACATCTTTATTATTAGACTGTGAACTTCTAGACTCACTAGAATACCAAGTCTATCCTAATTTTTATATCCCTAAAGTGTAGAGAGTTCCTGGAACAAATTAGGTTTATATGCTAAATAATTTAATTGATTGTGAGTTTAACTGTTGCAAAAATCAAGAGCCAGTGAGTGAAAAACAGTGATCCTAGAAATATTTACTCCAAAAGTCAAAACATCCAACTTTTAAAAGAAACAGAAAGATTTCCTTTCAGTTGACATACATTTATATTATCACAGTTAAGATATTATAGACTCCTGAGATCATCTGCCATGGTTCAAATTCTGATTCCGCCTCTTCTCTGCGGTTCTCAGTCTCCTCATCTGTAAAATGGGGATAATAATGGTAGCCATCTCATAAAATTTCATGCACATTCACACATGTAGAATGCTTATCACACTGTCAGGCACACAGAACTTGATGCTCTATGCATGGTGGCTATTAATTCATGCCAGCTCTTGCCCTGTGTTGCTAGGAAGAAATTGGCAGGAAGACAGGTAGCACAGGAAGGAGAGGGCACAGTGGAAAGCGGGGGAACTACAGGATCTGTTTGTCCAAAATCTAGAGGTCATAGCAGGGATGGCCCAACTATGTCCTCAGAGGGAAACCAGAGACTGCCTTAAGCAGGCCCGAATAATGAACACGTTGTGCTGACAGCAGAGGCCCATGACACCTATCGCCATCTGATATATTTGCTTAGTGTCTATCTCCCCCTACAAGAAAGTGAACTCAATGGTAAAAGAAAGTTTTTTTAAATTTTTGTTTGCTTACTGGAATATTCTAAAATAACATTGGGCACAAAGGGGGTGTATCAGTTGGTTACTGCCACAGTCACCATGCTGCATAACAAACTACCCCAAAGCTCAGTGATTTATTCATCGAACATTTGTTCTCAAGCTCATGAATCTGCAGGCCAACAGGAGTTCAGGTTACCCAGGAAGCTCTGCTTCAGGCTGCAGCTCAGTCTTGCTTGGCTCCAGGCTGTGCATGAGGTCAGGTCTGACCAAGTGTACTTGTACTGGGGCACAGGAAAAGGGGGCAGCAGTTATGTGGGAGAAAGCTCTTGTCATGGTGAATCACTGGACACAGTCAAATGCAGTCACATCAATGGTGCAACTGAGTACAGAGCCTGAGCTTACATCATATCTGCTACTTTCTCATTGGTAAGTCACATGGTCAAGTTCAACATCAATGAGGTGGAAAAGTAAACTCCCCTGCAACAGAGGGAGGCAGATGAGAGTAAATGATACTCCCTAATATCACAGTAGATGCACAAGAAGTATTTGTTGGATGAATGAGCTAACTTTAGAGGTAAAAGAAAATTCCATTCCCTCCTTCCTTACCTACAGGACTTCTCTTTTCATTACTTGCTAACTCTATTTCTTCTTCCACCCTTACCCTACGTCCTCTGTAGACATTCTCATCTCACACTCAAAGGGAGGGAAGAAGGAAAGGGGAGATGAGAGAGGAAAGAAAGGAAAATTAAAATACAAAATCTCTCACAACCTTACTTTATTGTCCTTCCCTTCACAATGATTGTTTATAAAGATTTGCAATCTAAAACATTGACAAGCTGTACATTTCACCCACCAGATTGACAAAAACAAAGACTTTGATAGAACAAGATATCCCAAGGGTGTGAAGTCATAAGCATACGCATTCCTGGTAATGAAGCAGCCTCTTTGGAGAGAAATCTGAAAATACCTCTCAGAATTTAAAATACACTTACCAACAGACTCAGCAATTCTCCTTCTAGGAATTTATCCAACAAAAACCTGTACATGAGTATTTTTTAAGATTGTGGAATAACGGTCATTACAACAATATTTGCAAGAATAAAAAGTTATCCATAGTATGACATGGCCATATAGTAATATACTACTTAGGCAATGAAAGAATAAAGTTGATTTATATGTCGTGATTTAGAAAGTTCTCCAAGGTATATTAAGTTGGAGGGGGGCGTTGAACAGTGCAAAGACTGTGCTGTTGTGAGTGTATACGTTACATAGGCCGTTTCCACAAGGATGGATGAGAAACTCCTTACAGCGGTTGCCTCTTGGGGAGAGAACTGGAGAAGAAGGAGGTTTCTGGAATGACAGACAACTTTTCATTTTATGGCATTTTGTTTTATTGACTATTGTGCCATATGCATTAATTACTGTTTTAACTTTTAAAGTACTGTTAAAATATTTGGGGACCAACCAAAATATTTTAAATGCTTTTTTCTAATTAGAAAATAATATATTCTGAGTGAGTGTTATTAAAAAGTCAAAAAATACAACAGATGTCAGCGAGGATGCAGATAAAAGGAAATGCTTATACGCTATTGGTGGGAATGTAAATTAATGCAACCTCTATGGATAACGGTATGTAGACTTCTCAAAGAGTTAAAAATAGAACTACCATGCAATCCAGCAATCACTACTGGATATCTACCCAAAGAAAAAGAAATCATTACATAAAAAAGATATCTGCACTCATGTTTATCACAGCACTATTAACAATAGCAAAGATAGAGAATCAACCTGAGTGTCCACCGATGGATGACTGGATAAAGAAAGTGTGATACATATATAGCTATAAAAAAGAATGAAATCATGTCCTTTGCAGCAACAAAGATGGAATTGAAAGCCATTATACTAGTTGAAATAACTCAGAAACAGAAAGTCAAATACCACATGTTCTCGCTCATAAGTGGGGGCTAAACAGTGGGTCCACATGGACATACGGAGTGAAATCATAGACATTGGAGACTCAAAAAGTTTGAGTGGGGAGGCAGGTGAGGAATGAGAAATTACCTGTTGGGTACAATATACACTATTCAGGTGATGGTTACATCAAAAGCCCACATTTCACCACTACACAGTATCTCCATGTAACAAAATTTCATTTGTACCACCTAAATAAACTCTAATAATAAGAACACATTCTGACAAAGGAAAACAATGCAAAATGATTTTTTAAAACAAGAAAAGAAAAGGCACTAGTTAGAACCATTGGGGTCAGGTACAGTGGTTTATGCCTGTAACCCCAGCACTTTGGGAGGCTGAGGCAGACGAATCACTGAGGCCAGGAATTCAAGACACAGTATAACCATTGGTAGCATTTTGGTTGATATTCTACTATTTCTTTATATATATTTTTTGAGACCAGGTCTCACTATGTTGCCCAGGCTGGCCTTGAACCCCTGGACTCAAGTGACTCTGCCTCAGCCTCCGGAGTAGCTGGGACTATAGGCACGTGCCACTGTGCCTGGCTTCTACTATTTCTTTTTCAAAGCACATAAGCTTTTTTCTACAAAATGCTAATATTTGTAAATTTTTTAAAAATTAACCCCATATTGGTCACAGTTTCTCACATCATTAAAATAAACTTCTAAATCAGTGGTCCCCAACCTTTTTGGCACCAAGGATCAGTTTCATGGAAGGCAATTTTTCCATGGACTGGGGAAGGGTTGGGGGAGGATTCTCCGATGAAACTGCACCTCAGATTATCAGGCATTGGATCCTCATAAGGAGTGTGCAACCTAGATCCCTCACATCCACAGTTTACAGCAGGGTTTGCCCTCCTATGAGAATCTGATGCTTCTGATGATGGACAGGGACGGAGCTCAGGTGGTAGTGCTCATTCACCTGCCACTCACCTCCTGCTATGCAGCCCGGTACCGGTCCTGGGGGTTGGGGACCCCTGTTCTAAACCATGATGGTCACAGTAGGGATATCGTATAGTGTAATTTACTTAGACCCTTACTGTTGGACATTTGGTTGTTCCAGATTTTTTAAGTGTTATAAATAATGTGGCAGTAAACATCTTGTATGTGCATCTCGGATTATTTCCCCAGTGAAAATTCTTTGCTGTGAATTTCTGGGTCAAGAACTAGATGTATCTGTTTTAATCTACATTAACACAGAAAAAAATGTTTATGTTAAGAAAAAACAAGATGAAATAACATGATTCATTTTTGCATATGTATGAAGAAAATATACACACAATACACAGTTTATATATGTACATATATCTCTATGTATATACCTATGTGTGTATCTGTATATAGATATAGATATCTATGCCTCAGCTGCGGGGAACATTAGCCACTAACAGCTCTCAGCTGAAACACTCCCCAAGAATTGTCCTCAGCTGAGAGAAGCCTCACCCAGGGTCACACACCCTTCCTGGGGATATCTACATCCAATAACTGGTCCTTTTCCCTAATCCCAGTTCCCAAATTTTCCCAGGATCACCCGAAGCCCCTGTTGCAACTGCATCACAGCCCAATTTCTCCCTCTGCCAGGCCTGCTTTCCTCCCTCCCCGAGGGGTGTGATTCCAAGGGTACTCCCTAGTAAACTGTACGCAAATTCCTCTCTTAGAGTCCACTTTCCAGGTTAACCAGACTACAACATGTAAAAGGAACACTTACTAATTGGGCAATGAGTAAAACTTTTAGTTAAAAAATTGTTTTTCTTTAAAAATACCCTCCTGGTTTGGGTCTAGATTACCTTCCGCTATGAGAAATTGTCCGCTCTCCAAAGTGACCAGTGATGTAATATGATATCTGTTCCCCAGGTCACACTGGGAAAAGTACTGAAGGCAATTAATCAATTAGTCTTTTCATCTTCCAATAAATCCCCTCCCAGTGGTGCCTGACCCCGACCAGCTGACATTTCCATAACCCACTTGCCATCTTACTTGTGTTAAATGACTTCTTGTTGTCCTAAACTTGGAGATTTTAATCTCGTGTATTAAGCCAACAGGGCCCAGTAATTCCCTGAATGCATTTTTATTGACTTTGTAAATCAGACTTCCCCACGTCAGGGACTGTGACCAGGAAAGAGGTGTTTGTCTGTGAAATTGGCTGGACACAGACCATTGACTGTGATGATAACCAGTGATTTGTGAGGCCAGATAGACAAGCCACATGCACTAAGCAGATTAAAATACAACAAAACAAAAAGATGCCATTACCAGGAATACTGTCAAAGGGCAGCAGGATGTTTGTGATAAAAGACAGAAAACAAACTAATTCCAAGTCTGGAAGGAAGCCCAAAATAGCACTTTGCTGTCTCTTCAGTCCACCAAAGAGAAAGTGTGGGAATGCTAAACACAGCTAAGTAAACCAATTTCTGAAAGCTCTTTAGCAAAAGTCAGAGAAAGCTTGGCTCTCTCCCTACCTGGGCTCTTCTTATTTACAAGGTTGTTCACACCTCCTTGCCTTCTGTGACAGGAATTGTTTACAAAAAGGTGCAGTAACAATTTTAAACAAGTCCAAAGAAGGACACTTTTCTGCGGGTCTCCCTCTCACTGAGGATAAAAATCAAATACAATCCAAGTAGTCTGTCACCAGTTCTGACTTCATCTTTTGTTATTCCCACTCTTAACCCACTCGTTGCCAGCCACATTGGCCTTTTGGCTATTATTCCACTAACACTAGCACATTCTGGCCTCAGGGTCTTTGAACTTGCTGTTCCTCTTGCCTGTCATGCTCTTCCCACAGACAGCTCCAACTCTACCTTACTCACTTCGCTCTGATAAATGCAATGTCAGTTGATTTTGTCATTGTGCAAACATCATCGAGTGTATTTACGCAAACCTAGATGGTAGAGCCTCCTACACATCTAGGCTACATGGTAAATAGCCGATTGCGATTGCTCCTAGGCTAAAAACCTGCACAGCCTGTTGTGGTACTGAATACTGTAGGCAACTGTAACACAATGGTAAGTATTTGTGTATCTAACCAAAGAAAATGTGCGGTAAAAATACGGTATTATAATCTTATGGGACTATCATCATACACACGTCGTCTGTCATTGACTGAGACATTGTTATGCAACACATGACTGTATTTATTGTGAACTGATATCATATTATAATATTTGTATGCTTGCTTGTTTATTTTAAGCCTTATTCCTCCAGAGAAGAGAATTCTTTGTCTCTTTTGTTCACTGCTATATCCCCAGTGCCTAGCACAGTAAATGCTCAAATATTTGTTGAATAAATGAATTATGTATTTTTTACTTCCTTTTCTTTTATCTCCATCTAAATGGCCTAATTCATTCATATATTTGTTCAATAAATATTTGTTGAGGACCTACAATAAGCCAGGCATCGTGCTGAGTGCTGGCTCTTATAAGGATTGTACGATGATATTTACAAAACTATAATGCTCTGTCAAAATTTAAGGTGCAACTTGGTAACAGTGTCCAAGACAGTTGTTGAAGAGAATTGTATTTGTATCTTTTTGCTAGACTAAACAAGAAGACAAGTATCCTACATTTAATGACAAAATGATTATCCACAACTGCTTAACCTCCTCCTCTGGATTAACTGTTCACACTCTATTACATCCTGGACCTTGTCATGCCTGTATCATCTCTGATAATAACTTCTGGTCTTTCCAAAGCAGAGGCTGCTGACTGTCCATCACTGCTAATTCTCTGCAGATACTTGACTGCTTAGCTGAGATGACATCTACACTTCCCAGCATCCCTTGCAGGTTGGTGCCTACATGTGACTAATTCCTGCTCAATGGATGTGAGCTCAAGTGACATGTACACTTTTCAGTTGTTTAGACCAGCACTGTCCAACAGAAATATAACGTGAGCCACATATGTAATTTTGAATTTTCCAGTAGCTGTATTTTTTTAAAGTAAAAAGAAACAAGGGAAATTAACTTTAATAATATATTTTATTTAACCAAAAATATCCAAAATATTATCATTTCAACATGTAAGCAATGTACGAAAGTATTAAACAGATACCTTACGTTGTTTTCTTCCACACTCAGTCTTCAAAATCGAGGGGGTATTTTACACTCACAGCGCATTTCAATGAAGATGCTACATTTTCATCAGAAATAGTTGATCTAGGCTAGGCACCGTGGCTCATGTCTGTAATCCCAGCACTTTGGGAGGCCAAGGCAGGTGGATTACCTGAGGCCAGGAGTTCGAGACCAGCCTGGGCAACATGAGGAAACCCCGTTTCTACAAAAAAATACAAAAATTAGCTGGGCATGGTGGCACACATCTGTGGTCCCAGCTCCTAGGGAGGTTGAGGTGGAAGGATCACCTGAGCCCAGGAGGTCAAAGCTGCAGTGCTCTGCAATTGTGTCACTGCACTCCAGCCTGAGTGACAGAGCAAGTCCCTGTCTCAAAAGGAAAGGAAAGAAAAGGAAAGGAAAGGAAAGGAAAGGAAAGGAAAGGAAAGGAAAGGAAAGGAAAGGAAAGGAAAGGAAAGGAAAGGAAAGGAAAGGAAAGGAAAGGAAAGGAAAGGAAAGGAAAGGAAAGGAAAGGAAGGAAAGAAAGGAAGAGAAAGAGAGAAAGAGAAGGAGGAAAAAAGGAAAGAAGGAAGGAAGGAAGGAAAGAAGGAAGGAAGGAAAAAAAGGGAGGGAGGGAGGGAAAGAGGAGGGTGGGAGGGAGGGAGGA